>NC_056748.1:278074064-278405229 GCF_019279795.1 Protopterus annectens
AGGGTTAAGTTTAGACCTAACCAGTTTCTCTGAAACAGAATCATTTGTATTCTTTCATTAGGTTCTTTCTTATTATTTTCTTAAACAGTGAAGTTCTTGCAGTGTGGTAATTTCAGCAGGAACAGATGGCTAAGGAAACTGGGACCTGTTAAGTTTGGTCCCTGTGTTGCTCCAAAAATATATCTATAAAAGATTTAAAATATTACTTTCATGTCATCTGGTGTCAGCAGATAGACGGAATGCATATAGGAATTTGTGTGTGTGTGTGTGTGTGTGTGTGTGTGTGTGTGTGTGTGTGTGTGTGTGTGTGTGTGTGTGTGTGTGTTTCATGTGGAATGCAGAAGCATCTGCAATAGCTAATGCAGAACATTTCTGCTATAAACAAAACTGAGACACTCTATTACCATAAATTCTCGGATGTACAGTCCAGTAGAGAAATTACACTAAAAAATCTCGAGTGGGAGGCTTCTTGTATTACTCTTATTAGGAAAATATGACAACCCAGGCAGCTGAGCTTTCCCTTCCTCATTAGGCCATCAGCTGTTTGTAAAACGTATAGTACAAACCAACAGCAGAGCATCTTCTGATATGTAAAAAGGGCAATGATATCAATCACCAATATCTTATTATACTGTCTAGTTCATAATTCAAATTCAAAACAGACAAAGTTCAGTGAAAGACTAACATGATTCTTAAGACACTTAACATTTAACATTATTTATTTCTGCAGCTGAAAAAAGCCCAACAAGTTCTCATTTTTCAGCACGTGTGTGCGTGTGTGTCTCTCCCTTCATATTCCCAGAATATAAAAACAGTTAAACAAGTGGGAGAACTATGGGCTTAGCACTCTACAGTATATATAGAAAAGCCAGTGACTGATGAGACTTCATACAAGATGGAAAAAAAATTAAATGGCAACCTGTTCATTATTCCATTTTTAAATCTACTAAGGATCTGTGTGGTCAAAATGGTAGCTGCTCGCTGACAGCAGACATTTAGATGGTGTTTTTACTTTTACATTTTGCAGAATTCTCGTGTCGTTTCTTGAATTAAATTTAATTATGGCTTATATTTCTGATTCTTTAGCATGAAATATCTTATTAGTTTACAGCATAACATGCTAAAGTGCATTCAGTGCCCTGGCTCCCCTGACATAATGGTACATCGGTCGGGTTATTTTGTATTTATCAGACCTTTTTGCTGCCAGATTAATACTGCTGATTCTGCTTTAGAACTTAACCTCCCTAAGTCTGTTAGTCTGTCATGTTTTGCTGTGAATCTAAATGTTATCTACATGGAATTGATGACACCCAAATTGGTGATTGCTATCCTGCCATGGAAGACTCAGGCCTGTGGTCACATTCTGCCATCTATCAGGACTGAAAGGAAGCTACATGGGCATCATGGTTTGCCTGGATCTTTAAATGTTATGATTTTTCCTCTACATCCAGGTACTGAGTCTTGGACTTAGTTATGACACTGCTGTTGGTGCAGCACGTTGTGGGTATGTTGGCTCCTCATGGAAGACTGTGGAACCTGGATTCTTTCACACCGCCGTTGATAACACTGAACTGCTATAGTGAAGACTTGGTACTATTCATTTATGCAAGCTTCACATAGCAGCGTGGATCATTTTTGTCTGAGCTTTTTATGTTTGTTTTAGCAGCAAGACTTGCACAAGCTAAGTGGAATTGAATGGCATATTGTATTACAAGGTGCTATGCACAATAACTATGTTGGTTGTTAGTTTGGATTTGTTACTGACTTCTTAGATTTATGACATATATGTTTTAATTGTTGAGTTCTTGTCAATTCAACACAGAATTTTACTTTGAAAGCAGAACTATATTAAATAGTGATTAAGTATATACAGCAACATTTACATAAATTAAGAGTGTACTTATTTGCTGAATCTGGCTTGAATAATGAAATATGTGTGTGTGTGTGTGTGTGTGTGTGTGTGTGTGTGTGTGTGTATATATATATATATATATATATATATATATATATATATATATATATACATACACATATATACACACACAGACGTGTGTGTGTGTGTGCATATATAAATATATGTGTGTGTGTGTGGGTGTATATATATATATATATATATATATATATATATATATATATATATATATATATATATATATATACATACATACATACAAATGGTTTACTATAAAAATCGCGAATTACACAAAATAATCCATTCATATGAGCGACTCACAACACAGATGTCAGCAGAGTAAATAGGTCAGTATGTCGAATGTCATGCTGAGTATTTGAATTTGGTATTATTCGACATACTGTTTCTCCTGCATCTTTTACAACAGTAACTTACATTCTGCTTATCAACAGTACGAATGTATTGCACAACACTGAACTTCACCTTTCCCATGGGGGGCTGCGCCCCTCACACCCCCCTGCAAATTATATATTCCATCTCCGAGTTCGCAGTACAGTGAAGAAAAGGATAAATTTCCCAATCTGCACTGTACCGTGATCTCTGTGTGGAACATCAACCACATATCAGCGAATGCACAGTAGCATTTGCTGCACTGGACACTCGCAGACATAAAGGTTGGCAATATGGGATTCAGCCAACTGTAATTCAACATCCCATGTTCGCCGAACTGAAAACTATATATATATATATATATATATATAAAGGAACCACTCCTTTGTTCAAACATTTGGCATATGGAACATTTGTAATGCCAAAACATGAGCTCAAATAGTTCATTACATAGCAGGAGATCTTGGTACAGCAGGGATTGAGAATTTACCCTTTCCCTACTGCCCTACTGTTGTACAATCTCAGAGTTGGTATATATGGTAATGGAGGGTATGACTCTCGATCTTTGGAGCTTGATCAACTTAGGTTTGATTTCATGAATTTTTGATCAAAGATAATACATTCATATGTACGTCTATACATATGGATCTATAGCTAAACAGAAAATACAAACTATCAAATCAAACATTATCAAAAAAAAAAAAAAAAAAAAGAAAAAGAAAAAAACAAGCTTGGCACCCTGCACCCTCACATCCTGTGTAGCTTATACATGCTAACTCTAAAATCACATTACATTGTGGAAAAGGTATGCTCCCAGTCCCCACAAATACTGGCAAAATAGCGTAAAAGCCAGTTTTAAAATACATGGTCTCCAAACCATGACTCACATGGACATACTGAATGCCCTGTTACTGTACTCTGTATCGTATAGGCTGCTGAGATATGATTTGTGCCTGGCCTACAGGGTAGTCTCCGACCCTACCCTGATGGAAATGCTGCACATCCACAATTCAAATGGCACAAAAGTCACTCACTCTAAGGATCTTAACCTAGCTTGTGGCATTAACAGCACATGCTGGACAGACTGCTTTATCTCCCAGAGATTGCTGCTACTCTGGAATAAATTTCAGTTCACATGAAGCACAGCTCCTCACTGACGCTATTCAAGAGCAACCTGGACAAATGGATGGGAGACCGCAAATTTGGTGTTTATCATAGACTCACTCTGAGAATTATGCACATCTAACTGAGGACAATTGAGGCAACTCAGAATTAACATGGCTAGGCTTGTAAGGGCTCTAGGGCCACTAACCTAGTAAGCTCCTATGAGCCTATGATGATCTGACAATTCAACAAAACAACGTTTGATATTTTGAATACTTGATCAGCAGACATATATCTATATATATATCTATATATATATATATACACAGAGAGAGAGAGAGAGAGAGACTGTCTTCTCTATCACAGTCCATCCATCTCTTTGCTGGAGGTTCTTATTTCATCTTACCTTCTTCCTGTCTGCCTCAAATCTTCTTTACCAGATTGTCTTCTGCTTTCCTGCACGTGCCCAAACCACCATAATCTGTTCTCTTTTACTTTTTCTGCAATTAAAGCTACTTCAGTTTCTGCTTTGACATCCTCATTTCTTTGTCATTCTCACAGGGTGCATCCTACTAACCATCTCCTAGACACTTCATCTCCATCATATCTAGTTTCTTCAACTGCTCTGACTTCACTCCCAGGTTTCTGTATCATAAAGTAGTATTGGTCAAAATACTGTTTTGTACACCTTACTTTTAAGCTTCTTTGGCATTCTTCTGTCACACACTATCCCTGGTACTCTATCCCAGTTAGATGCAACTCTGATTCAAGATATAAGCTCCTCATTCAGACTTCTCTTCTCCTCCACTGCCCCCATTGACATTATCTGTACCCAGTTTCATCCAGTGTACCTTCGGTTTTGCATTCCATCCTCCTGTTATTTGCTGAAGTTCTTGCAAGAGGCTGCCTGTAATGCCACATCATCTGCCTACAGCAGCTCTGTTGATCTGTCCCCTCCATCCTTCTTGGTAATATAGTCCTTCACCAGTATGAAAAGCAGTAGGCTGAGTTAAACACTGATACACAGCCACACCTTCTGTGAATCTCTTTGTGAGTCTTAACACTGTTCATACTTGTGTCATTACGTCCTTGCACAGAGCCTGCACTAATTATACCAGTGTTTCTGGGGACCTTGTCATATGTCTTTTCCAAGTCTAGGAATGCCCAGTTGGACTTTTTCTTCATCTGTTTCAGTATAAACATTGGATCAGTTTTGCTGCATTCTGATCTGAATCCGAACTGCTCATCTCCCATCTTGCTTTCTATTAATCTGTGTACTCATTTATCAATCACCATCTCCGGCACTTTTATGTAGGACTTTGATATCTCTATACTGCCCACAGTTGTGAATGGCTCCTTTATTGTCATACACTGGCACTAGAATGCTTATACTCCAGTCAGCTGGGCTATGCCTTTCAGTCCAAACTCCTATGAATACCCTCTAGATCTATTTGTCCCCAACTCACCCGACATCCTGACCATGTCCTCAGCTGAGCCTGCTGCTTTCTCCAACTTTGTTTTCCTTTGTGCTATTCTTACTTTTTCTATAGTGGGATCCTCTTCTTCTTCTTTCATAGTAGTCTGTGTCTGGGTTAGTACTAGTATTCCATCTTAGTCTGGTCCATCTTTTCTATCTCCTTCTTTTTCCTGCATTCCTTCTTTCTTTCTTTTCATGACTTCCTGGACTTCTGCAATCCACCACCAGCTTTCCTTTTTATGTATCGTATTTGCAGAACAGGCTCAGCTACATATCTGTTCTATAACTCTAATGCTTTTTTGAGGTGCTGACATTCTTCTTCAATTCCACCTATTTCCTCCTGTTCCTGAAGTTCTAGAGCCCTGAGTAGTTCCACAAACTCTTGTGCTTTTTTCCCAGTAAACTTCCACATCTTCAGTCTAGTCTCTGTTGACCTTAGAGCCTTCTCTGATCACTACTCACTGCTGATTGTGGCAATTAGAGGTCTATGCTGCAGGTCAACTGTTTCACTGGGGATGACTTTGCAATCACTTATTATCTCATGGTGAACCATGTGTTGTCCACTATCAAGTTATTTGCCAGACATGCATACATACATAAATAAAAACACACATGCAAATACACACACACACACACACACACACACACACACACACACACACACACACACACACACACACACACACACACACACACACACACACACACACACACACACACACACACGTACAACAGACAGACAGTGATGTTATCATATATTTCACTACTGCAGTAATTACTCTTGGGGCTTCTGTTGCAGAAGCACTGATGGTTGGCCTGATTTTCAGTGTTTAGCATCTGCCCCCACCAGATGATATGGATACTCATCCATCCTGGACATCATGATATTCCTGTTACAAAAGGGACATCTGTCCATGCCATCTTCAGTTCTTTTTTGGCACAATTTCTTCACGTTTTAATCTGTTGTTAAGTCTGGGCTTCAGGATTTACAGATGAGTATCCTACTGGACTACAGTTCTTATTAGGAAGCAGATTCTCCAAAAATTCTTATAAAATAAGTGTCTTTTTACCTATGGTCTCAGCACAATATCACACATTGTTCCCACTGTGCAATATTTAACCAGAAGGTAATCAAGTGGATAGCAAAATCTCCCTGGGGAGTACCATAACCAAATAAAGCTACATGCCTTTTAAGATTGCAATGCAGTCATGTAGTATGATACTAACTCCCTGCCAAAAAAGGAAATAGTTGGAGAAGCACCCTAAAGAGAAGGCATGCCTGGAGACTGATGACTTTCCATCAGAGTCCAAAGGTCCTCCTAGGCCTGAGAGGATCAGGTCCAGTGAAATACATTTTTTGCCCCTGAGTAAATGTACTTCATCCAAGGCCTCTGGTAGTTCTCCTCTGGATTGTGCCATGTACTCAGATAACAGTAGGTTTTCCTTAGTCAAATACCCACAGCAGTCAGAGTGAAGGCCTTTCCGTGGCCCTCTGGCTCTGACTCCCATATTACTGTATCCAGTAATGAAAGTGGTATATTCCCCTTTGTATTTGTCTGTGAGGACATCAGCAATTACAGGAATGAAGTCTTGGATGCCTGCCCATGTGCTGAGCTTTCTAAGGCAGTCTTTACCCCCATGTCTAGCACCAAGCATTCCAGATAAAATGGACATCTTTCACTTTGCCACAGCATGAGCTGGGTGGGTCATTGTCCCACTCCCTATCCCTGGTTCCCTATGAAGATCTGATGAGGGTGGCACAGGTTCTTACAATTTTCTTGAAGACCCTGCATCCTTTATCTGAGAAACTATTAAAGCCAGGGGGTCCCTTCCCTCCACATATTTTAAGTCCTCTGACTCCAAGGTATATGCACTGTCCAATGTTAAGCATATGTCCTCTCCCTTTATATACATCTAATACTAGGACACCTTATCCTCTGTTTCTCCATCAGGGGATGTCTTATTTGGGAATACCCTGCCTGGAATAAAAGATCACTTCAAATGGATGGCTAAGGAATACTTTATAGACCAAATAAGATACAGGAAGCTTCTGGGCCATCCTGAGCATAAGCCTTTAGCCATTCCCCAGGTCAGTGAAGCCTTGGAGGATGTCTCTGCAAATGCATCCTTGAAGCCAGTTTCCAACCGCCTGTGTCAAGAAAGCCATACTGTTTTTACGGAGTTAATGATTACTTCAAATACCTTTATAAAACTTTACTACAGATCTAGCTGTGGTGGCCATTGATTCCAGCAAGGAACAATTGTGGCACAAACCAAAATGCACTTCTTAATTACAGGAAGAGTAAGATTCTTGACAGATGTGGGAAGAAAATCTACACCACTGTTACCCTGGCCTCCAAAGCCCTCAATTGCCAAATTCACATGCTGAAGTACTAGAGGACTTTCTTGTCCCAACTAAAAGAAAAATCTGAGGTAACAAGGACAAAGAGCTGAAAGACTAAGTGCCAGACCCATGCAACATCAGTTCTCACATGGCAGAAGCAGTCCATTAAGTGTGACTATGATGCTGTAGATATATCATGCAAGGCAACAGCTACATTGTCAATCTTAAGGAAACATGCCTGGCTGAGCCCGACAAATAAAACAGAGCTATGTAATGCCCCATTGAAGAAGATCTTTTTCTCTGAACCCATGCAGAAAAGGTGTTTTCAAGTCTGGAAGAAAAAAGGAAGAATTAATAGTCTGCAAAAAGCAGACAGCTCCCTTCCTTAAACCAAAATTCAGTAGAAACTGCCCAACAAAATGTTGACTTATACCTCAGGCAAAACAAAGGAAAGCAACAGAAGAGTAAGAAAAAACATGGCAAACAAACCAAAACAGAAAGGTTAGGGACCTTCGGGGCCAAGACCCAAAGAGGGAAAGTACAGTTGTGTACACTTACCATAAATGTGGATGTTCGAGTATATTCAATGTTGCAGTCATCTCACTTTGGTTATCCTGCCAGGGGTAGCCCTTAGTCGGCCCAAATACCAGAGACTTAGTATTTCTTTAGTAAGTTGCTGTCGCTCCAGGACTGACGTCAGGTCGGCAGTGGTATAAAATCAGGCAGCCAACGCCATTACATCAGTTTTTCTTGCCCCAACTGTCAGGAGCCCCCAAATAGGGAGTTAAGTTATGGTGGAAGAACACCACCAGTAGAAAGTAAATACCAAAAATTCCCTGTAAGAAGAGAGAGAGAGAGAGAGAGAGAAGTTGGATGGATGGTGGGAAACCAGGATTGCAACAGTGAATAAACTCGAACATCTACATGTATGGTAAGTATACAGAACTGTACTATGTTTTCCTTGTTTCATTGTTGCAGTCATCACACTTGGGATGATTCCCAAAGCTGAAGAAAAGGGTGCAGGCAGTCAAGAAGACTGGGGGCTGGCTAGGATGCCCTGCAAGACTGCAGTGGCAAAGCCTGCACTGGATTTGGAGAAGATAGACAGGTGGTAATGCTTGATGAAGGTATGAACAGAAGTCCATCTTGCAGACTCCAGGATGTCCCTGGTGGGGACCCCTCTGAGAAAATCTGCAGAGGTGGAAGCTGCCCTGTTGGAATGCTTTCTGACCCCCTTTGGGGGTGGTTTCCCATGTTGTTTGTAGCAGAAATGGATGCAGTGTGCTATCCATTTGGAGATTGTTTGTTTGGATATAGCTTTGCCCTCTGCCCCTGCTGTGAAGCTGACTAGTAATTGGTCCATTTTTCTAAAAGATTTAGTCCTATCCAGATAGAATCTGAGCTGTCTGTGCACAGCTAGAGAGTGAAGAATCCTTTCCCCCTTGCTTTGTGGGTTTGGGAAAAAGGTGGAAAATGAATGGCTTGGTTGAGAGTCACACTGGAAACCACTTTAGGCATGAAGGATGGGTTAGTCCTGAGGGAGACCCTGTCAGCATGGAAAATGATGAAGGGCTCTACAGCCATGAGTGCTTGTAGCTCTGAAACTCTTCTAGCTGAAATGATGGCCAGAAGCAAGGCTGTTTTCCAAGAGAGGAATTTTAACTCTGCTGAAGCTGCAGATTCAAAGTGGGGTAGGGTGAGCTTTTCCAACACAAAGTTAAGGTCCCAAGCTGGGGTAGGAGCTCTTCTGGGTGTCCTTAAGATGTTAGCCCCTCTTAGGGACCATCTGATGAGAGGGTATGAGAAGAGAGGTGGCTCTGTGCTGTAATGAGCAGAGATGGCAGAGGCATGAATTTTAATAGAAGAGAAGGATAGCCCCTGTGCAGTAGGTCTGCTAGATAATCCAGGATGAGGGGTAGGGAGGGATGTGGTGTTTCGGCTCCCTTAGCCTGGATCCAGGTGCAAAACCTTTTCCACTTGTCAGCATAGGATTTTCTAGTGCTGGGGCATCTGGGTTCACGTATAACATTCTGGACTTGTTTGCTTAGGCTGGCAGCTGGAGGAGAGGTCAGGGAATAAGCCAGGCTGCCAGGTTCAGGGTCTGCAATTGTGGATGCATGAATTCTCCATTCTTCTGGGTCAGGAGTGTTGGGATCTGAGGTAGGTGCCATGGTGGCAGGAGTGACAGGCTGCTCAGCAGTGGGTACCAGTGCTGGCATGGCCAGTCTGGGGCAATCAAGACTGCCCCTGGTTTTTCCTCCCTTATTTTGAGCAGTACCCTTGAAATGAGTGGTAGAGGGGGAAATGCATAGATGGAGAGGTTTACCCATTGGAAGGATAGAGCATCCACTTTCCAAGCATTGCTGTGAGATTCCCTGGTGCAGAATTTTCTGAGCTGATGATTGGAGGGGGAGGCAAATAGGTCCACCTTCGGGGTTCCCCATTTCTGAGTTACAAGGTTGAAGGTTCTGTGGCCTAGCAGGTTTCTGCTTAAGTTGTCTGCCAGAGAGTTTAGGGAGCCTGGCAGGAATTGTGCTAGCAAGTATATTTGCATGGCTGATGCCATGTGCCAAAGGGTCATTGTGAGCAGGCAGAGAGTATAAGAGTGAGTCCCTCCCTGCTTGTTGATATAGCACATCACTGTAGTGTTGTCTGTTTTGGTCACTAGAGGCCCCGGGGATAGTAGGGGTCTGAAAGCTGTCAGGGCGTGCTGAACAGCTAGCATCTCTTTTTGGTTGATGTGCAGATGTATTTGATTTGGGCTCCAATGGCCCTGAATTCACCTGCTGTCCAGGTGTGCACCCCAGGCATAGTCTGATGCATCTGTGGTGAGGGTCTGGGTAGCATGGGGTTGTGAGAAGGGAAGTCCCTTGTTGTGGTTGCATGCTGCTGCCCACCAAAGAAAATCTTTCCTTAGACATGGTATCATTGGTATGATAGTTTCCCGGGCTTTTTAGGTACCACTGTAGCTTCCTCACATGCAGTCTGGCATATGGAATGAGTAGAATGCAGGAGTCCATGAACCCTAGAGCTTGCAGGATTTTCTTTGTGGATAACTGGGTTCTGGTGCTAGCTGAGAGAAGTAGCCTGTCAGGTAGGCTTGTTTTAATCTAGTAAGGAATGCCATCTGGGATGCTGTGTCCAGGCTTGCTCCCAGGAATACAATTTTTTTGTTTTGATTTCTTTTCATTGATAGTATACCCCAGGGAGGTCAGTAGGTCCTTTACAAAGGTCAGGTGCTGTAACAGCTTTTCCTGACTGTCTGCCTGAATCAAACAATCGTCTAAGTAGGGGTAAATTTGAATATTTCTTTGACTGCAAAAAGCAATGGCTGGGGCCAGGCATTTTGTGAAAACTCTGGGAGCAGTGGATAAGCCAAAGGGAAGCGCAGAGAACTGAAAGTGCATAGATCCTGCCCTGAGACACAGATATTTCCTGCAAGATTCCCTGACTGGGATGTGTAGGTAGGCCTCTTTTAGGTCTAGGGAGGCTAACCAAGCATCCTTGGAAAGCATAGGAAGAAGCTGCTGGAGGGTGAGTATTTTGAATTTTGGTATTACCAAAAAGGTGTTTAGAATGGATAGATCGATGATTTGGTGCCAGGTGCCCTCTTTTCTGGGTACCAGGAAGAGACTAGAATATAAACCTTGGCCTATCTGGTCTGCAGGAACATATTGTATTGCCCTCATGGAGAGCAGGGAATGGACTTGCTTTTTGGCCTCTGCCCACTAGTTTGGAGGAAGATCTGGGAACCCTTCTGGGGTTGGCAGAGTGTGGAAATAAAATTTGTATCCCTGGGACACTATGTTGAGGACCCATCAGTCTTGGTAATAGAGGCCCAGTTGTTTGCATGGAAGGAGAGTTTTCCTCCTAGGAGCACAAGCAGGTGGGCAGAGGTAAGGGGTGGAGGTGTAAAGTCATTGTGAGTTCTTACCATAAGGGGGGTGGCTTAGCACTCTCTGTTTTTGAAGAGGAGGAACTCCATTGTTTAGATCTCTGCATTCTCTGTGACTGCTGTCTGGGGGGTCTGCTTCCCCTGGGTCTTGGCTGAGCTGGCCTGGAGGGGGCCAGAAAGGACCAGTGCTTGGAAGGACAATGCCTACTGAACCTCAGAGGCTGGACCTATAAAACGTTTTTAACTGTCTGCATAGATTTAGCTTTTTCTTCCATCTTTTTTAAGACCTCTTCTGCCTTGGTGCCAAAAAAAATGTTTTTGTTCAATGGTGCATCCAATAATTTTGATTTGACATGGTCTGGCAAGGTCTGTTCCTTAAGCCAAGCATGCCTTCTAAGGACAAAACCAATGACTGCTGCCCTGCAAGATGCTTCTAGGGTGTCAGAGCCATATTGCAAGGTGTGCTTAGTCACTTGGCTTGCAGAATGCATAAGCTCTTGTAATTCTTTATTTTCTGCACAAACATGAAAGGAAGATTGTTTTTTGTTTGAGGAGTTCCATGGTATGCTGCTGATATTTTAGCATGTGGAACTGACAATTTAGTGCTCTAATAGCAAGAGTTGCACAGGTGTATACTTTTTTATCCCATCTGTCTAAAGCTCGGGAATCCCTATCTGAGGGGGTGGGATTCTTAGCTAAGGTTGCTTTAATTCCTTTAGGTCCTTGGGAGATGACCTGTGGGTTAGCAATAGGATTTTTGAAAAGGAATTTGTGAGAGTCAGGGACTCTGTAGTACCTGTCAGGTTTCCTGGGAGCAGGAGGAAGGGTGTCAGGAGTCAAACTGGATTCCGCAAAAACATCATCCATAACATCGAGGACAGGAGGAATGGCTAAAGGTCTGTGCTGTGGTAAATCTAAGAATTACCTGAGTCTCTTTTTTGACTGAGGATAGTCCTGACATTCCCATTGGAAATGCTCCCTTAAAGTATGTAAGGTTTCACCAAATGAAAAATCCTTGGGAGGAGAGGCAGAAGGAAAGGATTCCTCTGCATCAGAATCCTCATAAGCAGAGAGGGGTTGCATGTCTTCATATTCAGAAACCTCAGAGTCATCGGACTCCTGTTCAGATAAAACTACTGGGACAAGTCTCTTTTTCTTTTGGAAGGGGTAGCCTGGCTTCCCCTAATAAGCATAATAAGGTCTTCCTCCATTTTAAGCATTTGAGACTGAGGCATGAAAGCAGGTGCCTGAGCTTGGGTCGTCGTTTTTTTAGGCGTAATTCATACCCTGAGCCTTAGAAACTTGGTAGTTTTAGAAAGAACTGAAGATGCAAAAGAAGCCGTTGGTTTGTGTCGAGTATCAGTAGTGCGAAGAACTTCCTCGGAAGCCGGTGCCTGCTCAGTGGCTCCAGACCCATCCAAGGTATAGACATCCGCAGGATCCTTAGTCGAAGAAGAGTCTCACAGCATACCAGACTCCGAATGGGTCTCAATAGTGGCCTGCAAATCCACAGAAGCGTGCATTAGGGGCTGCGAAAGTGCCTCACTGAGGACCGGAGAACTGATGACTAGCTTAATGGAAACGTCGTCGGCAGTTTTGGACCTGTGCGGTCTGTCTCTGTCTTTATCCTTATGTTTTTTTGGAAGATCAGTAGTCGGATGGCTTACTGAAGCCATATCAGAATACGAGGACTGAGAGCAAAAATGTTTAGCTACAATAAGGGCCTGATGATGTATAGTTCTGGCATTGAACATAGCACAAAAGTGATGGTGAGGGACGTCGTGGTCTGGGCCTAAACAGGTGATGAGTAAGAATGGACGTCTCAGTGTGGTATTTGCTTTCCACAGGCGAGACAGTTGTTAACCTTTTCTGACATCGGTTAGAGCAAGAAAAAAAGGATCCCCAATGGAGTACTTAGCTTTAGAAGACTTCAACTTCAATTTAGAAATGAAAACTCAGGTAGCAGCCGACCGGCACTCATGCAACTGCTTCTGCTTCGGGCTCCTCGGCAAGAAAGACTGATGTAATTCGTTGACTGCCTGATTTTATACCACTGATGACCTGACGCCAGTCCTGGAGCGAAAGCAACTGATGCAGAAATATTAAGCCTCTGGTATTCGGGCCGACTGAGGACTACCCCTTGCAGGATAACCCGTGTGTGATGACTGCAACAGTGAAATACAAAGAACATCTGCTATGACTTATCCATACGTTCCTATCCTCAAATCCTACCAATGCATACCACCCGCTCAAAATAAATCTTCCTCAAACCTTTCTCAAACAAAAAAGTAGTTGGTGGTTAGGTTGAAGACAGGTGATTTGGATTTCAAGATAGGGATACTGACTACAATTTGTGACAAAAGGAGATACTGCCAGCACAGCTAGCTGGAATTTTGTAAATAATTATATGTCATTGGTGAATATCAAAAAGATTTACACAAGATACTTATGTTACAAATGCATTAGAACTGTATGCCATGTGTATATCAAACTGCTTGTGCAAATGTATGTGCTGAAAAGGTAATTGCAAAGTGCTGTTTGAAGTGTAACCAGTGTGCCCTACTGGAAGAGAACAGAAATGTACATGCACTATTGTAACTGTTTAAATGTATATATGTTAATAGTGGAAACTGGAATACAGGAGGTTAACCTCAGTCCACCAAACTTTAGAAAAATATCTGAAATTAAATTACTTTATAGGTTATGCAATAAAGAGGTTATCTCTCAAGTTTTCAATGCAGCTAGAGACAAAGTCTGTACTAGGAAGCTTTCTGTATTTTCCTTGGAGTGAACAACTTTTGAAGCATGAAGGAATGCAATTGTTTTATGACTTTCAGCATCTGCCAAAGATCTGAGGAAAAGCCCTTATCTATATATTTTTACAGGTAGATGCTAAATGCCACCAGCTTTTAGCAGTTCAGGTTTTGGCTTGGGAACTAGAAGTCAGATGACCAAAAATGATGTCATTCTGCAAGCTATCCCAGCAGTAATATTTTAGATATTAATTTCAGAAGTCTCTTAGTGAGACAGAGTATTCTGCACTTTGTCGTGGACCTGACAACAGCTACAAGATCCACTCACCATACCGACCTTGCACTATTAGTATGTTCTTACAGTAAAGCTTAGTCTAGATGTTTTTCTTTATTTATGTCAGCCCATACTGCAATAATATTTTAAATATTTCCTGTGGTTTTGAACTTTGATGTCACTATGAATATATATTTAGTATTGTCTAGTTTTTTATTATTTATTATCAAATATATTTCAACCTTTCATTGTGGCTGATCTGTGTAGAGATATTTTAATTAGGTGACACTGTGTGGGCCACTCCTAATAGCTTTGCACTTGGTCAAACTACCATTTGTATTACTATTAATATCATACAGTATGACTAGACACCCTTTGTTAAGGGCCCTAAAGTAGCTGATGAAGAGTAACTGGTGGAGTGAAAACTACCTTATAGTCTGGGCAGAAGGGGCACAGCTAGTAAACCTGTGCCAGCCTTTCCCAGGTGTGTGTGTGTGTGTGTGTGTGTGTGTGTGTGTGTGTGTGTGTGTGTGTGTGTGTGTGGGTGTGTGTGTGTCTGTCTGTGTGTGTGTGTGTGTGTGTGTGTGTGTGTGTGTGTGTGTGCGCGTGTGTGTCAGTTACTTGGGCAGGGACACCAAGCACTGGTTGAAGAGAGAGAGTGCTGGAAGTCTTGGCTTGGTCACTTAGCTGAGATCTCAACTCTATTTCTGTGCCAGTGGGGAGCGCTCTTAAGGGAAATTGCACTTAATGCAGAGAGCTGCATCTGAAAATACTTTGTGTGTATCCTCCCAATGAATGTCCCTCCTCAGATGCAGTGGTGAGGACTGAGGCTCCTTTATTACTGGTTCGGTGGTGGGTCACCACACAATTCTTAAGAACACCGACATTTTCAGGTATCCCTACAGTTTGCAGGAACCAAACACACTTATTCTAACTCTGCAACAGTTACTGCTGCTGATAGCCATACAGAACTAAAGGATGCTTAACTTATATATAACTACAGCCAGAGTGGAGAAACAATTTCTTAAATTAGAAGCAGGGGAATACCTCTACCAATTCACCTCCCTGTCCTTTCACTTCTACTGCATCTGAGGTGTTCATAACATGCCTAGTTCAAGTAAATGCCTACCGCAAAACCAAATATATTCCCAGTCTTTATCAGGAGAACTGCCACATTCAGGCAGCACATGTACAGGAGGTTTAGAAGGCTCTAATTTCAATCTGACGTGCTTTCAAAACATAAGTCCCTCTCTAAACCTTCCAAAATCCCATTGTTCCTGAGGGCACTTCTAAACACAGAGCACCAGATACAGATGCATAGCTAGGGTGAATCAAAGGGGGCATCCACCTCAAAAGCAATCTGCAGTACTGGCATTTAGATTTTGAATGACAATACTGCTTTTGGGTCAGAGCTGAAGTACTTCAGTACCTCATGTGTGGTATAGTGCAGTAGCAGAATTCAGAATGAATGACAATATTGCTTTTGCAGTCGGGGCTGAAGCCCTTAGCATTCAGTGTGTGGTATTTAATGGTAGCAAGCAGCTTTTATATTTGCATCTTTGGTCCTGAACTCAGGGAGATCTTTTTTTTTTGGTTCCTCAACTTAGATTGGGGTGGTAATTGAGGAACTACACAGGGTGCAAGAACACCTAGCTATGGTTCTGATCAAACAACCTTCCTCCCTTCATACAAACTGCTTTTCCTTTCAAATTGTTTTGGATAATTAACACAGCATAAACAAAGTAATGCAAGGAATGCAGAGAGTACATGACCTCTTCTGCTATGATGGTACCCAACAAGGCCAAACATGATGCAGGTTAAGTAGTAGCCGAGGAAAAGATGGTGACAACACATTAAGTACTCCATAAAAATTACTATTGCCCAACATGAAACTAGAGCTCTGATGGTGGATTCAACAAGTACTCCTCAGTCTGAGGAGGAGTGTCCTTCATCCTAGGACTGGATACCCACTTAAGATAGTTGAGGTTGCAAGAGATCTGGGACAAAATCCACAGGAGGAGACATATCATCGTAAAGGAAATGCTGGCAGTCATTTTAGCCATCAGGGCATTCAAGCCCATTTAGCAGTGGTGAATATTGCAGATCCTCACAGACTACATGGCAGTGATAGGCTACATCAACAAACAGGAAGGAACCCACTCCTACCTCTTATACATTTTGACAATGCAAACATATGGTCTGGTCCAGGAGAGGGCATGAATGACCCTCATCTTACTTTGAAAGACCTCTTTAATAGATCAGCTGAGAAGCAAAGAGATGAACCCCCATGAATGGATGCTAAACAGGGGAGTACTTCTGGAATTGGTTTACATGTGGATGTCAGAGAATGACCATTTTGCTTCTTTGAAAAAGTGTCAGCTCAGAAAATTCTGCACCAGTATGGCAACAACAGGGACCAGGGCAAAATATAGCATCTCTATAAGCTGGGCAGGTCTATTTTTCTATGCTTTTCCTCCAATACCATTAGTTCCCAGGGTGGTACAGAAGATAAAAGAGGAAAAACTAAAATCCTAATCACAACTTCCATTTCACCCAGGCAAGACCAGATGTTCTTCATTCCACATTGCTGCAGTCCTAACTATTCTGTCCAGTGCCATATCCTCAGTCTTTTGCCGCATGGTCCGATGCAGAAGCAATTTTGTGCAGGTTGGCGTTCTGAAAGTTTCTGAAGCCAGAGTTTCAGACCGAATCAAAGTTGGCTGGGGAATATTTTGGTTTTTCTTGCCTCAGTATTTAACCGGATGTCAGAAAAAGTGAATAACTGTATTTTGTGGGAAACAGATACCTCATAGGGATTACCATACTTTGTGTATACCTTGTTTATGTTGGATGCCGCTCTTGTGCTAGATTTAACAAACGCACTATTAAGAGAAGGTTAGACTGTGCCAGGTTAGTGTTTGGGAAGCTATAAAATGCCGAAGGACAAAACAGTAAAGCCTAGAGTGGAAGAACCGACAGTCCCAGACGCCGGTTCTTTAGAGGGCTCAGTGGAGCCGGAGGTTTTGCCAGGTGTTTCTTTGGAGTCTCAGGGAGAGACTTTACTGTTACAGGATGTTTCCTCTCAGGAAGTAGGCCAGGCTGAGGGGCTTCTCAGGTGGCTGTTCTTCCCTCTCTTCCTAAGGTGGTTAGAGCCTCCCCTTCTGTTTCCAAGGCTTCTTTGAGGGGCAGGCCAAGTTTAGCTTCAGTGGGGTTTCTCCTAGTGCTTCAGGGTCCTTGCCTAAGAAACATATGCTTAAAATGGCAGAGGATTTGATTACTATGATAAGGGGTTCTATGCCCCCTCCTGATAAGAGGCCTAGGGTGGAATCTGAGTTTGAGAGTTTTGAGCAATGCTCGAGGCTTCTGAGTCTTCGGCTGAAGACTTGCAGGAGTACCCTCCTTATTCTGATTCTGATGTGGATGATTCTACTCCTTCAGCTTCCTCCTGAGGATTTTTCATTTACAGAGACTCTGCATTCCATGAGGGAGCATCTTAAATGGGAAGGTCAAGATTTCTCTGCTTCCAGGAAAAGGCTTAGGGAATTTTTACCCCAGCACAGGCCTTTAGCTGTACCTCCTGTTTTGAATGTGGTGGAAGATGTTTTTGCAGAGGCTTCCTGTTGCCTCCTGCCCCAGTTAAACCGGATAGGTATTATAGGGTGCCTGAAGCTCATAAGTATCTTTTAAGAGTCCTAGGGCAGACCCGAAACTGTCTCTCAGGGGCCTAAAGGTGTGAAGGCCTCAGTTGTTAAAAATCCTGTCCCTCCTGATAAAGAGGCAAGGGCTTTGGATAGATGGGGAAAGAAAGTGTATACTTCTTCCACTTTAGCCATGAGGGCTGAATTGTCAGTTTCACATGTTAAAATATCAAAATTATCTTCTTTCACAGTTGAAATCTAAGGTGGATGCTCTGGCGGGAGGTATTGAGTGTAAAGAGTTGCAGGATTTAGTTCATGTGTCTGAACAAGTGGGTAAACATTCCTTGCAATGTGGTTTTGATGCTGTGCAGGCCTCCTCCAGGGTGGCTGCCACTGGTTCTGTGCGGCACGCCTGGTTGAGAGATCAGAACTTAGCTGAGCATGTTAAGACAAGGATTTTGGATGCTCCTTTACAGTCTGATGTGTTGTTTGGTTCGCCTGTGGAAGCAGTTTTAAAGAAGATGGAGGACAAGGCTAAGTCTATGCAAACTGTTAAGGATTTTCTGCAGCCAGCCTCCAGTTTAGTAGAAATTGGCCTGCTAAGGGATGGACTTATCCTGCTTATGATTCCCAGTCTAGGGGTAGGTCTAGACGTAGGGGCAGAGCTCAAGGTGCTTTTAGGCCTAGGACAGGGAGTTCACCTGCTCAGACTTCTGGTGAGGGCAGGGGTCAGTCCTTTCGTAAGCAGACCCAATGACCTGCCTTTTCAGCTGCCAGTGCCTTCTCGCCTGGTGGCACCTCTGGGAGGAAGACTGTCTCTTTTCAAAGAAAATTGGGATTTAATTACCCAAGACCAATGGGTTCTGGATATCATTCACCACGGTTACAGGTTTTATTTCCATACCTTGCCTCCTTTCAAAGGCATGCCAGACATCCCTCCTCCACAAAGACAAGAGGCTCACAAGCAAATTTCTCAGTTACTCCAAATAGTTCCTGTGCCAGAAAGGGGCCTAGGATTTTATTCTCGCCTGTTCCTAGTAGAGACCAATTTTGGATTTATCTATCCTCAACACTTATCTGGACATTCCCAAGTTCAAAATGTTGACGTTACAACAGCTTTTACCTCTGCTGGGCAAAGATCACTGGATGGTAACTTTAGATCTCAAGGAAGCTTACCTTCATGTGCCTATAAGACTAAATTGCAGAAAGTATCTGCGTTTCGAGCTGGAAATTCTCATTATCAGTTCTCTGCATTGCATCTACTGCACCCAGAGTATTCACAAAGGTTCTGGCTCCAGTGATAGCTTACTTCAGGCTAAAAGGAATTCAAATCTATCCTTACTTGGACGATTGCCTGATTCTGGCTCAAGAAAAGGAAGACCTTCTACAGCATTTGGAAAATGTCATAGCAGTGCTAAGATGCCTAGGGTATTCTGTGAACGAAATAAAGTCCAGTCTAGTACCCTCTCAAGACATGTGCTTTCTGGGTGTGAGACTGAATACAGCAGCCCAGATGGCCTTTTTAACCCCGGACAAACAAAAGAATCTTTCCAGTTACTTCCATCAACTATCTCTTCAGTGGCTGACTGCAAGGACAGTCCTTCAAGCCTTAGGGTTCATGGCATCTTGTATTCTGGTGCTTCCCAATGCCAAACTGCATATGAGGAAGCTACAATGGTATCTCAAAATGTATGGACACAGCACTGCCAGGATTTGGACACTGTCATTCAAATAATACCTTGCATTCAAAAGGAATTTTTGTGGTGGGCTCAGGAATGTCACCTAAACAAGGGACTCTCTGTGACCTAACGACAGATGCCTCAGACATTGCTTGGGGAGCTCATCTGAATGGAAAGTGGATACAAGACGCCAGACTACAACATCTACATATCAACATGAAGGAGATGTTAGCAGTCCAGTTTGCATTAATGGCTTTCAAGGAGTTACTTCTTCCAGGGCAGGTGTTGATTCTAACAGACAACACAACTGTCATGTGGTACATCAACAAACATACCCATTGTGCAGGCAAGCAATGATTTTATGGGAGACTGCGCTAGCTTGCAACTAACTCTTCAGGAAACTGGATCTTCATGTATTTCAAAAGTTGTCAGTGTCCTGGGGAACTCCAGACATAGATCTGTTCGCTTCTCCACTAAACCACCAGCTGCCAAAGTTTTGCACAAAGAGGTTTCATCACACAGCTTGGAAAGTGGATGCTCTTTCTTTCAGTTGGAAAAATCTTCATGTGTATTTCCACCTCTGCCTCTTCTTCCAAAGGTGCTTCTAAAGGTCAGACAAGACAAGCCAAGGATGATTTTAATAGCTCCAGATTGGCCTCGGCAGCACTGGTACCCATTACTGAGGAGTCTGGTAAAGAAGCCTCCATGGCCTTTACCCTTGATTCCACATCTGTTGTCTCAGAAGGACGGTCGCCTGCTCAATGTCAAGCCTTCATCTAACAGCCTGGCATATTCTGTTTTGAAAGACAGCAGGTCTCAACTTCCTCAACAAGTTTTAAATGTGATTATGGAAGCCAGAAGACCTAGTACAAGGAAAGTGTACGCAGAGAAAATGGAAGAGATTTTTATTTTGGACTGCAGCAAAGAATTTGGAGATTTCTAATTTGAGTGTGGCTCTTCAATATCTTACTGAGTTATTGGACAAAGGTTTGTCTTTCTCTTCCATTAAGATTCATGCTGCAGCAATTTCAGCTCACTATGATTGTGACCCACCATTGTTTTCACATCCTTTGTTCAAGCAATTTCTTAGAGGGGCAAAGAATATAAGACCCCCATGAGAGCTCCTACTCCTGCTTGGGATCTCAATTTTGTGTTGGAGAAACTTACTCTACAACCTTTTGAGCCTGCAGCTACTGCTGAACTGAAATACTTGTCATGGAAGACTGCTTTTTGTTGGCCATTACTTCTGCAAGAAGGGTTTCTGAGTTACAGGCCCTGAGCCTTTTGATTTTTCATAAGGATAGGGTATCATTACTAATCCTTCCTTTATGCCTAAAGTGGTTTCTAGTGTGGCTTTAAACCAAACTATTCATTTGCCTTTTATGCAGATCCCCAAAATAAAGGGGAAAAGATTTTGCACACTTTAGATGTACACAGGCAATTGCGATATTATTTGAGCAGGACTATGGATTTTAGGCAGTCTCAGCAGTTGTTTGTTTCTTTTGCTTTGAGTTCTCAGGGCAAGCCTGTGTCAAAACAAACTATTTCTAGGTGGATTGGGTTTTGCATTGCATTTTGTTATTCCCATCATGGCAAGGAGATTCCAGCTGGGATTAGGCCTCATTGGTGGCAACTAAGGATATTTTGGAGGCAGCTACTTGGAGTTCAGTGCATACTTTCTCTAAGCATTATCACCTTCCTCTCTACTCTAAGTCTAGGGCTGGTTTTGCTACAGCTATTTTGCAAGGCATGTTATCAGCTCCTGCTTCCTTATGATTTGCCAGCCTCCCTTACCTCTGCTTTGGGATTCTACCCAATAGTTAGGACTGCAGCAATGTGGAATGAAGAACATAGTACAGTTTTGTACCTACCATAAATGTAGATGTTCGAGGATCCACATTGCTGCAGTCCAATTCCCTCCTTCCCCTCTGTGTTTAGGGGTGGTTGTGTAGGTGAGGTTATATTCTGCTAATTTTGTATATTTTGTATATATATATATATTTTGGTGCAGATATGTTGGGAGTTTTGGTTTTGGCCTTATCTTTCAGGGTCTTCTGACATCTGGGGCAAGAAAAGACTGGTCATGCGCATTAGTACCCTGACGTACTGTGCGTCCAGTCTCGCGCCCTGACCGACGCCAGCCATATACTTGGTATTCACTGGACAGCGGACTACCCAGTAGTTAGGACTGCAGCAATGTGGATCCTCGAACATCTACATTTATGGTAGGTACAAAACTGTACTTTCTCCCCTCTACTGAGTCAAGTAAGGACATAGCCTGCACACTTGCCCCAGCATGAGGACAAAGCAAAGGGTAACTCACACATCCAAGGATTCCAAGGCTGGCAGTGTGCATGATGTAGCATTAATTTGATTTGGGCATATATTTTCAGAGGATGTGTTCTACACTGTAACACGGGTTAGGAAACAGAATACAAGAAAATCATACTTGGCTAAATGGAAAATCTTCTCCTTTTGGTGCTAGAGGAAGAAGGACACAACTACAGCCTTTTTTACTTGATATTCTCTTACTTGTCCCACCTTTACAAAACTAGGTCATCATTTGCTTCAGTGAAAATACACAGTTCAGCTATTTTGGCTTGTCTGTTTTGGGATCCCCCACATTGTTCCTTGTTTCTAGTAAAGCAGTTCCCCAAGGCTGTCCAGCAGTTGAGGTCCCCAAAGAATGATCTTACTTCCCAACAGGATCTGATCTACATTCTGCAGCAACTATGTTTGTCATCCTTTGAACTAGCTGTTTCTACCCTCTTTGGATATCTAACCTGGAAAGGTACAGTTGTGTACACTTACCATAAATGTAGATGTTTGAGTGTATTCACTGTTGCAGTCATTACATTTGGGTTATCTTCTTGCAGGTAGCCCTCAGTCGTCCTGATTAACAAAGTCTTGGGTCCTGCATCAGTTGCTGTCCCTTCTTCCATGACATCAGGTCGTCAGGGATATAAAACATGCAGCCGACGCCATTACATCGTTTTTTCTTGCCCCAGATGTCAGGTGCCCCCCTAATGGGAAGCAATTAAATATAAAAGTACAAAGATATACCACCAACAAAAAAGCAAATGCACCAAAAAGGCTTTTAAGCATAGTAAGGGAAAGTAGAGGTATAGTCAAAAGAAGTTAGGGGGCTGGAGGGAGGGTAACCAGGACTGCAACAGTGAATACACTCGAACATCTACATTTGTGGTAAGTGTACACAACTGTACTATGTTCTTTGTGTTTCACTGTTGCAGTCATTACATTTGGGTAGATTCCCAAAGCTATGGTTGGGAGGAGAAATTTAGGTAGCATTAGGGTCAGCTATAAGGCCCTGCAAGACTGCAGTGGCAAAGCCAGCTCTGAATTTAGAGAAAATTGGCAAATGATAATGCTTGGTAAAAGTATGTACAGAACTCCAGGTAGCAGCTTCTAGGATGTCCCTGGTATGGACGCCTCTGAGAAAGGCTGTAGAGGTAGATGCAGCCCTGGTGGAGTGAGGTCTGATCCCCTGGGGAATAGGTTTTCCATGGTGCTTATAGCAGAAATGAATGCAATGGCTTATCCACTTAGAAATAGTTTGCTTTGAACTAGCCTTCCCCTCTGCTCCTGCAGCAAATGCCACCAGCAGTTGTTCAGATTTCCTTTGAGGTTTAGTCCTGTCCAAGTAGAATCTAAGTTGTCTGTGCACATCTAAGGAATGCAGTATCCATTCCCCTTTATTCTGTGGATTGGGAAAGCAGGTTGGCAAATGAATGGACTGATTAAGAGCCACACTGGATACCACCTTGGGCATGAAGGCTGGATTGGTTCTGAGGGGCACCCTGTCTGCATGAAAGATGATGAAAGGCTCCACTGCCATAAGGGCCTGTAATTCAGATACCCTTCTAGCTAAAGTGATTGCTAAAAGGAAAGCTGTTTTCCAAGAAAGAAAGAAAGAAATGTTAAGTCTGCAGTAGCATCTGGCTCTAAAGGAGGTAGAGTGAGTTTCTCCAAGACAAAGTTAAGGTCACAGGCTAGGGTTGGAGCTCTCCTGGGTGGTCTAAAATTTTTGGCCCCTATGAGGAACTGCTTGAGCAGTGGATGAGAGAAGAGGGGAGGTTCTGTTTTATAATGAGCTGAAATGGTTGAGGCATGGATTTTAATGGAGGAAAAAGACAGGCCCTTGTGAAGCATCTCAGTTAAGTATTGCAAAATCTGAGGTATATTGGGTGTTGCTGTGCTCATCCCTTGAAATTGGTTCTAGGCACAGAATCATTTCCATTCTTCAGCATAAGATTTTCTAGTAATAGGCCTCCTTGCCTCTAAAATGATATCCATCACAGGTTTGCTGAGGGATGGTAAAGGAGAGATTAAGTAATTAGCCAGGCTGCAAGGTTCAGTGTAGAAGCTGAGGGTGCAGAATCTGGTTCTTCTGCTGAGACAGCAGGGAAGGTGTCTGAGGCAGGTACCATGGAGATAACCATGACACACTGCGCAGGAGGGGGTACCAGTGTTGGTGCGGCCAGTCTGGAGCAATCAAAATCATCCTTGGTTTGTCCTGTTTGATTTCTAGTAGTACTTTGGAGAGCAGGGGCAGAGGGGGGAAGGCATAGACTGATCGTTTTTTCTAGCTGAAGGACAGAGCATCCACTTTCCAGGCTTGTTTGTGGGGAGTCCTTGTGCACAATTTGTCCAATTGGTAGTTCTGGGGAGAGGCAAACAGGTCTATATCTGGGCTCCCCCATTTGCTTGTCAACGTGTTGAAAATCCTTGGTTCCGGTTTCCATTCGTGTGGGTCCATGAGTTTTCTGCTTAGTCCGTCTGCCAGTGTGTTTAATTTTCCTGGCAGGAATTGAGCTTGTAGGTGCACTTGGTAGCTCAGGGCTGCGTTCCACAATGCCATGGCTAGTCTGCAGAGGGGGTAGGAATGTGTACCCCCCCCTGCTTGTTTATGTACCTCATAACAGTGGTGCTGTCCGTCTTTACCATTAGTTGTCCTGGAAGAATGTGGCCCTTGAAGGCTGTTAGAGCATTCTGTACAGCTAACATTTCTTTTTGATTGACATGCAGGTGTATTTGACTTGGGTTCCATTTGCCCTGAATGCATGTCCCTGCCAGGTGAGCCCCCCATGCATAGTCTGATGCATCTGTTGTTAGGATTTGGGTGGCAGGGGGTGGTGTGAAAGGTAGTCCCTTGTTTTGGTGACAGGCCTCTGCCCACCAAAGGAATTCTAGGCATAGGCAAGGTATGACAGGAATCATTGTTTCTAGGTCTTGAGAATATTGACACCATAGGCTTTTTAGATACCACTGTAGTTTCCTCATATGCAGTCTTGCATATGAAATTAGAAGAATGCAGGAGGCCATGAACCCCAAGGCTTGCAGTATTTGTCTTGCGGATAGCAGGGTATTTGTGACCACTTGTTTGAAGTAGGTTGTCAAAAGAATTTGTTTCTCTGGCGTTAGGTAAGCCATCTGGGAAGTTGTATTCAAGCTTGCTCCAGGAATATAATTTCCTTTTGTTTATGGTGTATCCCAGACAAGTTAGAACCCTTTGTACAAAAGGTCAGATGATTCAAAAGTATGTCCTGGCTTTCTGCCTGAATTAGACAAATCGTCCAGGTATGGGTATATTTGAATATTTCTTTGCCTGCAAAATGCAATAACTGGAGCTAGGCACTTTGTGAATACCCTGGGTGCAGTAGATAAGCCAAAGGGCAATGCAGAGAACTGATAGTATGTGTAGCCTGATTTTAAGCGTAGGTATCTTCTGCAAGATTCCCTGATTGGGATGTGCAGGTATGCTTCTTTTAAATCTACTGTTGCCAACCAGGCATCTTTGCCTAACATAGGAAGTAATTGATAAAGGGTCAGCATCTTGAATTTTGGAATCTCCAAAAAGGTGTTTAGAGTAGACAGGTCCAGGATAGGACGTCATGAATTGTCTTTTCTGGGTACCAGGAAAAGTCTCGAGTAGAAACCTTGTCCCTTTTCCTCATCTGGTACCAGTTGAATAGCCCCCATGCTTAAGAGAGAAAGTACTTGTTTTGTGGCCTCTGCCCACTAATTTAGGGGTAGGTCCGGCCACCCACTTGGTGTTGGCAATGTGTGAAAGTGAAATCCGTATCCCCGGGGCACTATATTTAAAACCCATTTGTCCTGGGTAATGAGTTCCCAATTCTTTGCATGAAGAGCAATCTTTCCCCCCAAAGGGACAGTCAGTTGATAAGTGCTTGGAAATTTTAAAAGGAAGTCATTAAGACAGTTTACCATAGGGGGGAGTCTTATTATTCCCAGATTTGGAAGTGGAGGCCCCCCCACTGCTTAGTTCTGTGCGTTCCCTGGGACTAAAACCTGGGGTTTTTGCTGTGTCTGGGTTTGGCTTGAGAAGACCTAGAAGGGGCTGAAAAGGACCAATTCTTAGAGGGCCAATGCCTACTAAATCAAGGAGGCTGAACTTGTAAAAAATCTTTCACAGTTTGCATAGATTTAGCTTTATCTTTCATCCTTTTAAGAACTTCCTCAGCCTTGTTGCCAAACAGGCAGTCCTGATTTACAGGAGCATCCAACAATTTAACTTTAATATGATCAGGCAAAGATTGCTCCTTAAGCCAAGCATGCCTTCCGAGCACAGACCCAGTAACAGCAGCCCTGCAAGAGGTCTCTAATGAATCAAAACCGCATTGCAAAGTATGCTTTCCAACTTGTTCAGCAGAATGCATTAAATCCTGTAATTCTTTATTTTCCACACAGTCAGGAATCAACATAATTTTCTGTTTAAGCAGTCCAATAACATGTTGCTGATACTCTAACATATGAAACTGGCAGTTTAAACCTCTAATGGCCAAGGTTGCAGAAGTGTAAACCTTCTTACCTCATCTATCCAGCGCCCTGGAGTCTCTATCAGAAGGGGTAGGATTTTTAGCAGTAGAAGCCTTAATGCCCTTGGGCCCCTGTGAAATAGTCTCTGGATCTGCAATAGGATTTTTAAAAAGGAACTTGTGGGACTCAGGGATTCTGTAGTATCTGTCCGGTTTTCTGGGAGCAGGAGGCAGGGTATCCAGGGGCCAAACTAGATTCCAAAAAAGCATTGTCAACAATGTCTAGTACAGGAGGAATAGCTAAAGGCCTATGCTGAGGTAGGTGAAGGAAATCCCTAAGCCTCTTTTTTGAATCAGAAAAATCCTGGCTTTCCCAGTGGAAATGCTCCCTTAGAGTATGTAAGGTTTCCCCAAAAGAAAAATCCTCAGGAGGGGAAGTAGAGGGAATGAAGTCCTCTGCATCAGAATCTTCATAAGTAGATAAGGACAAATCCAGATCAACAGAAGAATCAGAAACAACAGAATCCTGATCAGAAGATTCATAATCAACTTCAGTCCTAGGCCTCTTAGAAGTGGGGTGGTTGGCTACCCCTGATTAGAGTTATTAGATCTTCAGCCATCCTTATCATTTGTTTTTTAGGCATAAAGGCCTGAATATGTGGCCTGGGCATCAGTTTTTTAGGCACTGATCGAGATTTAGGCCTAAGTAAAGAAGGAGGTGTCGGTTTAATATGCGAGTCCGTAGGCCTGAATACACCCTCAGAAGCCGGTGCCTGCACAGCGGCTCCAGACCCATCCAAGGTAGAGACATCCGCGGGATCCATAACTGAATCATCTCGCAACATATGGGTCTCAGTAGAGGCCTACAAATCAGAAGTAGCGGCTATCAGGGGCTGCAAAAGCATCTCACTGAGTACCGGTGAACTAGCGACTGGCTTAGAAGAAGCGTCATTGGCAGTTTTGGACCTCAGCGGTCTGTCTCTGTCTTTATCTTTGCATTTTTTTGGAATCCCGGTAGTCAGATGGCTAACTAACGACATTTCTGGATAATTAAACCGAGAACTGAAATATTTAGAGGTGAAAATATACAGACGACGGATAGTGCGCTGTTTAAATAAAGCACAAAACCGACAGCAAGGTACGTCGTGGTCAGGGCCTAGGCAAGGAATACAGTACGAATGAAAATCTTTACGAGGTATTTGCTTTCCACAAGTAATGCAGTTATTAAATTTTACTGACATCGGTAAGGAGGAAGAAAAAGTTTCCCCAATGGGGCACTTAGCTTTAGTTGAAGACTTTGGTTCTGAAACTCGAAAATGAAAATTTCAGGAGTCGGCCGACCGGCACTTGCAAACTGCTTCTGCTTCGGGCACTGCACAGCAAGAAAGACTGATGTAATGGCATCGGCTGCATGTTTTATACCCCTAACGACATGACGTTATGGAAGAAGGAACAGCAACCGACGCAGGACTCAAGACTTTGTTAATCAGGCCGACTGAGGGCAACCTGCAGGCAGATAACCCAAATGTAATGACTGCAACAGTAAAACACAAAGAACATCTGTCCTGTTGTGGCAGTTACCTCTGCTAACAAGATTTCAGAGTTGCCAGCCCTTATATGCAGAGTAACATTTTGTATCTTCCATGATGATAGGGTCAGCATTCATTGTTACCCTACCCTTGTGTGTAAGGTAGTGACAGAACTATCCCTAAACCAGGTAAGTCATCTCCCTATTGTTTCTCAGTCACATCACAACAAGGGGGAAAGAATTATACACTCCCTGGGAATGCAAAGGCTATTGAGATTTTACTTGACTATGACAAAAGAAATACAGTCTAAACAGTTATTCATTCATTTGCAAAAGGCAAGGAAGGGAAGCCTGTGTCAAATAATGTATACTAATGGCTATTACTTTGTATTTCCTGCTGTTACTTCTTTCAAGACAAACTTGTGTCAGACTATATTAGGGCCTACTCCACATGGATAGATGCAGCCACCACTATCTTCCTTGGGGGAATCAATATCCAATCTATCTTGAATATTGCTACTTGGTCATCAATTTTACCGTTTCCAAACACCACAGTCTGGATATTGCATCAAGATCCAGGGCAGAATTTGCCTCAGCTATTTTGCAGGAGCCTGGCCTTTGCAATCTGTTTCTTCCCAAGGGGCAGGAACTCATTGGTCTGTAAACTTTGGAAATCTTTCTCAGAGTTATTATTGCAATACTAAACTATATAATGAGCACAGTGACTTGTAGATATTTGAATATGTTTCACTGCTGCAGTACAATTTTCCCCTCCTCTCATATTCCCTCCATTCTGTGTGCATTCTTGGGTTGGGGTCAGTATTCTACTTACCATTCCTCCCCCCTTCCCTTTCAGTTACCCTAATTAGACATCTTTCCTCCTTGGGTTGGCTTAGAACCCTGAGAGGCAGATTGCGAACCTTCAGATCTGACTGCCTCCTTGGGGAATACTCCAGCTAAGACAGTGAGACCTCTGGCTAAAGACTACAGAAAATTATAGAACATAGGGTTGTATACACACAGGAACAACACTAGGTAAGTGATCATGGGGACCAGACTTCTAGCCACATACACTTTTAAATGAACACACTTAAAAGTTTTTGGTATCTTTTTCAAGAACTTAATAGTGCTCTACTACCAAATCAAGCTGGACAATATATGATAACCCTGGAGTAAAACTGCAACTACTTGGTCTTTGCTGATTGTAGTGAAAACTCTCTAGACACCATGAAAGCTTACTTCAGGATAAATGAATGTATGGTGTTTCATGGGACTTTATACATATTTTATATCATACATCTCAAACAATGCAAGTAGATTCACAACTGTCTGCCCTCAAAAAGAACATTTCTGCACCCTTGTATCGAAAGCCAAATGACTCCCAGTCAAACAGAGATGCACTTTATTATGTATATCCCTGATCTTTAAGTTAGTAATGCAAACTCTTTTCTTTTCTTACATGGAGTAACCCCAAGAACCCCCTGTACCACCTACGATCCTTTCCTCTCTTCTTCTTCCACCCCAAAACTTCTAATCCCTAAGTGCAAGATTCGCTCAAGTGAGCATGCCTTTTCTGTGGTAGCACTAAAAACATGGCAATCACTACTACCCTCTCTAGAATCCATAACCACATACACCAAATTCCATTCAGTAACAAAATAATATTGTTATTGGAACAGGCACACTGCAAATGATACATCAACAATGGAATCACGTAAAACAATTGAAGCACGTGGCTTATAAACTCTTCTCTATCCACTACACCTGCTCCTACGCCTTGTGCAAGACTCCTTTATCTGTCCAGTCAACAACTGTATGTCTGCGTTTTATCAAAGAAATGTACCCTCCATTCTATCAAAATTGTGCTTGTTGTAATAGCTACCGTGTGGTCATAAGAAGTTGTTTACAAAGCATTTTAAAACATTGTTTTGCATCATGCACAAGTTGCACAACCAAGCTCGATCTGAAAGGTGAGCACAATTAAATGCTTTGAAATGGCCTGCTGAAAGGTATATACAGTTAGATATCATCTTATGGTCCCCTCATTACTTGCTTAATATGTTCCTTTCTTCCTATATGTTACATTCTGTTGTACATACTGATTTCTTTTACCTGCATTTATTGACATTGTTTGTCTTTTGCTCTCTCTGAGCTGAACCAGAAAAAAAGTATTCTGTGATCAGTGTTCTACCCTTAATAACAAAATACATACAAACATACATACATAAATTATGCTTTGCATTATGTACAGTTAAGCTATTACTGTCACAGCTGCTAGATGAATGAACAGTCACAAGACAGTTATTTCATTAAAAAAATATCTTTATGACCTCTTTGTGCTCACATCAGATAAGCAGTACAGCAGTCTATATTACTTCAAGCAGCCATCGCTGGCCATTTATCTATGGGATTATGTTACACTTGAGAGTGATTTTAGAGAAAACAGAATGCCATGGCTGACTGTGGTTAAAGGGATATAGTATATCCTCCTGCTTCATCTGAAGTGCAACAGTTACTATGTTGACTACTGAAAATGGGTGGACGTGCATGGAGATGGAAACAGTTGATAGCAGAGGTTTGAAGTGTAAATCCTCTTGCCACAAAATTGCTCAAACGTTTTTCAGCCCAAGTCATTCCTGTTGCTTTGCTTTTTTTGGTGCAAAGCATGCACCTACCTGCATTTTAAGAAAAGTCTAATGACAACAGTATATCGTACTTGCTAATGTAAACAACTCTGACTGCCCTAGAGGCACTGTTATAATACACACACACACACACACACACAGACCTATCTTCATATATATATATATATATATATATATATATATATATATATATATATATATATAGACACACACACACAGACACACACACAGACACACACACACACACACAGACACACACACACGTACACACACACAGACACACGCATATATCCATACTATGTGTATGTGGATATATATATATATATATATATATATATATATATATATATATATATATATATATATAGACACACACACATGCATATATCCATACTATATGTATATATATATATATATATATATATATATATATATATATACACACACACACACACACGCATATATCCATACTATGTGTGTGTATATATATATATATATATATATATATATATATATATATGTATAAATATAGACACACACACACACACACACACACGTATACACACACACACACATATACATACTATGTGTGTGTATAGACACACACACACATGCATATATCCATACTATGTGTGTATATATATATATATATATACATATATATATATATATATATAGACACACACGTATACACACACACGCATATATCCATACTACGTGTGTGTGTGTGTGTGTATATATATATATATATATATATATATATAGACACACACACACACGCATATATCCATACTATGTTTATATATATATATATATATATATATATATATATATATATATATATATATATATATATAAATATAGACACATACACGTACACACACATGCATATATCCATACTATGTGTATGTATATATATATATATATATATATATATATATATATAGACACACACACACACATACATCCATACTATGTGTATATGTATATATATATATATATATATATATATGCACATTTACTCATTTACTTACATTTAATTGATAATGTTTATCTGGCATGTCGAGTCCCACATAAAACAAATTATGTCAAAGCAATAAACAATACAACATACAGAAAAAAATGTGCAAATTATAACATCAGTTAATTGAATATGCATAAAAAAGATGCATACATAAATAAATACATATATAAATGCATGCATTTAGGCAGTCATAACACAAAAAGAAAAACTGTTTTGGTATCTAAGATGTAAAGGATAATGGAATCTTATATGTGAACATAAAACTACTTCACAACCATAGTTTAAGAGACAAGCCATTTTGAGTTAAGTAGTTACCCATATTATTAAATACAAAAAGAGTCAAAACTGGTAAAAAAAACTGTTTTCAAAGGTCAAATAGCACAAGTAGGTAAATGGCTTTACATCAAGCCCATTCCAGACATTAAGGATAAGAGGCTTATATATGGTACACAACTTTGGTACAGTATAAGAAAACAATAGAAGATGTAATTACATTACCAGTTACTGACTGGGCAGACGTGGCCATTGGACAAAGCCATTGCATATCTGTTGAGAAAGAGATACAAAAAAGCATTTAGAAACTCTCGCTCTACCCATTTGTGGTACACAGCAATGCATCTGAATAGGCATTTTAGATGTCTTTATGTTGGTTAGTACTTTACAACTGTCTGGTAAGGACAGTTAAGGCAGCAAAATGAATTTTCAAAAATGTATTAACTCACTCCTGGGGATTTAGAAATAATGCCACTGCGAGCTACAAGAGCTCAGGTAAAAAGACCTTGTTGCCATGATGTAGCAATTTGTGATTCATAGACACATTAGCTGCAATAAGGAAAGACCTGATCACTGGCTTATTTGCATGTCTATGTGCCAAAGTTAACTACTTCCGATTACAGATCAGCACGGTTAACTGTGGTGGCTGTATCACTGTATCATGTAAGAACAGGCACCTTACCCCTTGTCATTCTCTGAAACATATAAGCATACTGTAAAACACATACACGTCCACATGCAGACACATATGTATATATATATATATATATATATATATATATATACACACACACACACACACACACACACACACACACACACACACACACACACACACACACACACACACACACACACACACATACACATACCCCATACATATCCCTGTTGTTAGAATGTCCACAATTTCTCCTTTTCCCTTTCCCAAGTAATTCATGCATGATTACAGTCAGTCATTAATGTCGTTTATTCAAATTTCATACATCATATCCTTCAGTGAATGCTTGCTAGGGCAAAAGCTGTTATTCTATGAGGCTGAGAGGTATGCCTAATGTTCAGACAAGAATCCCAAAAATAGGTGTGTGCACCATGCGACCAACCAAACTAATAACCTCAAAAATAGTCCACCTAGTCCTGGGTATCCAAAACAAGTGGTAAGACAAAATAAAGACATTTTTAAGCAATCAGTCCATGAAGTAATCACCTTTTATTCATATAAAAAGGTTAAGTGCTTTCATCTACTCAGGACTTCATCAGAACAACATTTTGATACAATAACAGAGTTTAAATATATGTACTAAATGATAATAATTCTTCAGTCAGTTAATTAAATAATTCATAGGAAGTTAGTATGCTTTTGGCTCTGAGGCCCTCAGAAGCCTAGCCAAGAATTTAGCCCATGTTCCAACAAGTCAGCACCCTATGCCACTGTCCAGCAGGGACACAAGTGGAATCCCAGTGGCATATTTTCTGTTCCCCATCTAGTTATCCAGGTTGTGCTTGAAAAGGGTTACTGAGGTACTCTGCTTGATGTAGAGAGGGAGTCTATTCCACAAAAGGGGGAATCTCTGGGACACAAATCTGTCCCGCCAACAAGTCTTATTGGTGTCACAGACCAGCTTGACGTCATGCGTGTGGGTTACTCAAGTGGAGCTTTGACTTGTGGACATGGAGCATTCCCATCAAGGCAGGGTCTGAGATTGCTTTGTATGCCAAGCAAATGACACGTCTGAAGAGTCTGTAGGAGACTGAGTAGAGGGACAGGGCCTTTAGCCTATCTGTTTAGGGTAGATGTTTGAGGCCCTGGATTCTCCCGGTGAGGAACCTCTGTAGTCTCTCCAGCTGCTGCATGTGCTTTGTGAGCTACATGCCGAAATGGGCATTGTACTCAATAATGGGTCTTATAAGGGAAGAATACAGGGATGTTACAACCTCCATGTTTCTAGATGAGATACCCTTGCTAATGAGGTGGGCCATGTAGAAAGCTTTCTGTACAACAGAGGCAATATGGTGGTCAAAAGTCAGTTTGCTATCAACCTGGTTGCCCAAGTCCCTCACAACTGATTGCATGCTTAGGACCTTATTATTAATGTGATAATCTGTGGGGACTTCAATCTCCCCAAAGGGGACAATGATGCATTTTTTGCCATTCAGTTTGAGGCCATGTTTCTGGCACCAGTCATTTGTTTGGGTGAGTCCCTCTTGAAGGATGTCCACATCACTAGGGGAATTGATGACAGCACCCAGCTTCAAGGCATCTGCAAATGTGGTCAGCCATAGCCCACTGTTTTTAGCCTGCACCTCAGAAAAGTATATCCCAAACAGCATCCCTTGGATACACATCTCGCTACGGATCTACTGCTTGAGGTGGCTTCCCCTATTTTGACTGGGTGGGTTCTATCACTGAGCTAGTTTGCTACCCATCTGGTAACATATGGATTCATGCCTAGTTGAGAGACTTTATCTTTTATACCTGAGTGGGGAATAGTATCGAAGGCTTTGGCCAGGTCAAGAAAGGCAGTGTGCACTGTCTTCCCCTCATCCATGGCTTTGGCAACTGTCTCAAAGAGATCGGCCAAATTTAACAGGCATGACCTCTCCTTGATGAAACCAAACTGTGTGGGATCGAGTGTTTGGAGGTTGTCAATGTCCTTGTTAACGAGGCCCATGATAATCCACTCCATGGCCTTGCAGATCAGGCTTACGCTGATTGGTCTATAATTTCCTGGATCGGTGGATGCTCCAACTTTGTGCAAAGGGATGACCGTGGGTGTCCTCCATTCAGGTAGGATGAAGCCGGTACTCAGCCTTTGGTTGAATAGGGTACCTAATGGTGCTGCAAATTCCTGCCTGAGTTCATGTAAGATGCAGCCTGGGATGTTATCCGATCCCATGGAGGCTGTAATTTTTGCCTTTGAGAGAGGGCAGTGATGACTTGCTCCCTAGAGAAAAGGGGAGGGGGGCAGGTACTGGGGATGTTCTTATTTAATCGGGGGACACAGAGGTGAAGTTTTCAGTGAACATGTTTGCCAGCAGGTTGGCTATATCTACAGCGTTTGTGTATGCGGTGTCCTTGACCACTAGTTCTGAGCAGATCTGGGTGCTTCCTTTGAGAGTAAAAACATATGTGAAGAAGGCCTTATGATTGTCTTTAGTAGATGTGGGCAGTTTGGACTTGAAATTTGCTTTGGAGGATTTCACTAGTGCTCTTATTTGCTTGTTCAAGCGCAAAGGAGAGATTGCTTCCAATTAGACATCTGCTCCTTCTTGGTCCTGGACAGCAATTTTTTACTTTTATTATAGGGTTTATTTATTGCAGATTAAGTAATTAAATAAATAATTAACCTATAGAAACTAGTAAAACAGGCATAGAGATAGCCAAATAAAATAAAAATAGGGTTAAAAGGCACTTTTTAAACATAAAAGTATTTCTTTCCATGTAAAACATTCTGGTTTCCATTTAAAAAACAACATGAAGTATAAGACGATGTATATAATAATCAAATTTTATGATTATGAAACCCCTACGACCAAAGGGAGGAATGGGTCCATCCTTAAAATGAGGGCTGCCAAATTATGATTTTTTTTCTTCCTCCCTTTGGTCATAGGGGTGTTATAATAAAAAAAATAAGATACAGAGTCTGAAGTTGCTTTAGACCCTTTTAAGACATGCTGTTTATCCCTGATGTCTAGTGGTTTCTTGGACCTCTTTTTTAATATGTGCCCTTAGGGCATAAGATATTGAGTATTTCTGGCATCTAGTATTTCACCCACATAGATCCTTGTACTGTTTAAGTGCTACTCAGACATAAATATAAAGTTATACCTGGTGGACAGTAGTCCCCCCAATCCTCGTGCTGTTTAGGTGCCAACTCAGTCACAACTATAGACTTATCCTTAGGGGCTAGTGGTTTCTCACCCACCCCCACTGATGCCCATACTGTTTAACTGCCACTCAAGCACAACAATAGTGTTATCCCTGATGGCTGATGCCTCCCCCACATCCCTGTACTGTGTAAGAGCCGCACAGGCATAAGTATAGCATTGGTGGCTAACGGCTTCCCAACCTCCAATCTCTGTACTGTTTAACTGCCACTCAGGGATGCCTATAAAGAGTTTTCCCTGGTGGCTAGAGGCTCCCCGCATCCAGTGTTGTAGACACTGCTTGTTAATCTATGGGTGTGTGGAGGTATGACAGCCCCCCCCAACCCACACCCATACACACACACACACACACACACACACACACACACACCTTAAATAGCCCTCTGCCCACCTGACTGCACTCACAGATACTCATCCATTCACCAGTATATGCATTCATACACACACACCAGCCAAGTGTACCCCATTAATTCCCCTACCACTATCTCCTAGGCAGACACACACTCACGCACCCAGCTCTTCGCATATATTCATGCAAACAACTCCTAACCCTACCTTACCACTGAAATCCCCAGCAGTTACCTCTATCCCAATGTATGAACACTGTTCCTGCTGTGATGTGCAAGGAGAAGCCTTGCTAATTTACATAGCTGAGAGATTCTATAAATCGCTCAGTGCATAGATGCCTCCTTAGAAGCAGACCTGAGAGGTGGGGGGAGCGCACATACCACACTGGCATCTAAAACATGATGCAGCATATCATCATGCAAAAACACTGTGGTAGGGCTGTCATTGACTTTAAAAAGGTTATCTTGAGGTATACACATTGTGCATACCTTGCAATAACCTTTATGAATTTGGCCTTCCGTGTTCTACTTCATTCCCTACCCTGCACTGTGCTGTCTCAATGATTTCTTCAGTGCCAGTGTGTATCATATTTAATAAACAAAATTTTTCAGTCCATCTAGTTTCCAAAATTCAGCTGTCTGTACAGTTGCATGATGTTTATACAAAGGAATATATGTAGCCCTACAGGAGATATAGATCTGCAAAAGTACTTCAAGCAAGCTCCATGGCAGAGAGGGATGCAGCCCTGACTGTGACCCAGGAGATCTGAATTTGATTAGTGGAACTGTCCCTGGGATGTCAGCCAAGGGTTTAGAACAAGACATATTTTGACAGCTTGCCTATCCTTCAAGGAGGGAAGGAGAATCTTAGCTACAGCTAGAGCCCATGGTGGAGACCAGAGTCTCCGACCCTGCCACAAGTAGGGGGGAATTTATTTATTTTATTTTACATTTGTTTACCAGGAAAGTCCGACTGGGATAAGACCCATTTTCAGTGGAAGACCAGGGAGAGAAGCTCCACATATGGAGATTATACAAAATTTATACAAGAAATTATAAAAAAAAAAAATATACAAGACATACAGTACACCAGAAATTACATTATATGTTATTTATTATAGCTAACATTTGTATTATACAATCATCTAATATAATGCTTTATTATAGTTTAGACATTGTAGTTTCTCATAGTAAGCTGAGGAAGGATTGGTAGGGGGGAAATTGGATAGAAAAAGATGAGGTTAGAGATTATCTAGACATGAGAGAGAGCATAGATTATGAGGTGGTCAAGCAAGATGAAAAAGTATGACCAGAAGCTATTAAAACTAGATAGCCTGCAGTAGTGCAGGAACAAAGCCAGGTATCATTAAGATCATTTTTAAGAATATTTTTGAATTGGTTGGTATTTGTGTTGGTTCCGATACTGTGAGGTAGTGAATTCCACCTTGTTGATACATAATGAGAAAATAGTCAGTCCCCTGCAGTATTAGTGGATTTGGACACGTGTAGTAGAGATTTATTTGTTGAGAGAAGATTTCGATTTGTGGTATGGGGCTGGAGAATATTTAAAAGGGCAGTTTTTTTCAGGTTGATATACTAGCTTGTGTGCTAAGGTTAATTGGTTATAGGATAGAAGTTGTGGGAGTTCTAACCAGGAGAATTTTTTTAAGGAGTGACAGTGGTGGGTATGATGTGGGCAGTCAGCTGCAAATTTAACTATTTTATTATAGCATGTTTCAAGTTTAATTAAAATCTGCCTTTTTAAGGTTTGTGAGAAATGGGGAAGCATACAGAAGTATTGATAGAAGATGGGTTCTAGCAATGGCAACCTTTGAGGTGTTAGACACTTTTTATTTCTGTAGAGTGTACCCATTTTTTGGTGAACTTTCTTAATTGTTTGTGCTATATGTAGATCAGATCTTAGGTTATCTATTCTTACACCTAGTAGTTTTGTTTGTGAAACAGCATTCATTTTAGTATTATTCCTAGCTGAAATATCGAAGGTGCTGTGGGGGGTGGGTCTTGTGGGTTGGAAGATCATGAGTTTTGTTTTATTGGGTTTGAGTATGAGTTGATGGTTAGAGAGCCAGAGCTCAGTATCTGAGAATGATTTTTGAGTTATATCATGAAGGTGTTGCAGGTTATTAGCAGCGCATACAAATGTTGCAATTGTTGAAAGTGTAATTGAATACAATGGAAGATCAGATACGGACAAAAAAAAACAAAACACTGCTTACATCACTGCAAACTAGGCATGGGATAACAATGGGTAAAGAATACTAAAAAAAGATCATATCCATTCAACTCTCGTCCCAAATTATAAAATTACTAGAGCCAATTGGGTGGAAGAGTGGGGAATGAACAACTGATCTGAGTAAGAAACAGACTTAATGGCCATAGTGGGAATAGCCCCCCCCCCAAAAGTAAATAAATAGTGTCCATATCCTTTCTATTTGTACATTTTAATTTCAGTAAGGCAAATACTAGATCTTATGGATCTGACCTTCTCTCACCCCCCCCCCCCCCACAACATCCACTTCCACCCTTGTTTTTTAGGCCATACTGTCATCTGCTATTGCAAAAACAAAAACAAAAAAATAGCAAGCTCACTACCTGTTCTGCATTCCAAGCAGAAATCCTCAGCCATTTTGAAAAATAAGTTTTAGTAGTTTTCAGGTAGTAGTTTTAGGAAATTATTATTATTATTATTATTATTTTAATCTTTTTGACTTGTAAAATAAATAAGCCTACTGGATACAAATGCTTCTTTTCAGGAGGGACCAACTATCTTGTCTGGTTAACTGAACTGCTCAGTCAAACAGCTGGCAAATGAAGGCAGAAGAAGTCTTGGACTCCAGGAAATCACTCATTAACAGCTCATAACCTTAATCCTCAGTACTAAATGTCAGACACTACATTGGGAAGTTATGCTTCAGAGGCTGTTTTTTTGCTTTGCTCTTTCAGTCGTATTCAGTGTAGATGTAACAGATTCTTATTCTGTAACAGCTTTTCTAAAGCAGTAATAGATATGCACAGGATGTTCCAAAACATGTTTAAATAGCACTCAGAAATGCATTTTATAATTTGTTACATCTGCACCACACAAGAATTATCAGAGCAAACAAAGACATAGGTTTTCTGCAGCAAAAAGGCTGCCATTTATGGCCTGTCGCAGTAGCAATATCACACCATTGTCCAAATACCCCCCCCCCAAAAAAAAAAAACTTAATGCATTTTAAAAGCTGTCCTAGTAAACAGCAATGTCTGGTCTGTAACACGTGACTTGTATTAGAAAGCAATACAGTGGTTTGCTTTTATTTTTGCTTTCCTTACATTTCTTATTTTGACAGTTTAATAAAAATACTGTTGTACTACACTTAGAAGTAATTGGACCAGTGCCACTCTCTCAAAGGTAGTTATGTCTAAGATAATTAGAATGTACAACCTCTTCCTTCCTCTCCTTAATATGTAATGCAAACAAATGGTGGAAGCAGGGAATGGCAAAGGGCTGCCATTTTCTATGTAGTCGATAATATATTTAAAATGAAGAAATACTTATCAAAAAACAGTACCACTCTGCAGATATGGCACATGAAATATTAAATTATCAGGCAATACAAATATCTTGGGATCAATGAACATTATACGGCACTACTGCTTTGAATACATGAACACTGTAATATTTCAGTAGCAAAATCTAATCTGGTTCATTTGACGTCATTGTTTCCAGCAAATTTAAAGATTACATTACACATAAATTATAAATGCTAGTCATGCTGCCTCAAGTTTAAAGCACTAGTACTATTAAACTATATATACAAATGGACCTCCACCTTTCATTACTGTAATAAGACAGCATCCTGCAGCCTTTACACATGTAGGTTTTCATAAACAAAGTATTGCAGATCTGGAATGCTTATGCATACATCATATTAAAAAAATGTCTCCATGAGGCCATTGGAAGGTCACAGAGTATGAGAAGCAGCTGTTACATGGAGCTTCTGTCACAATAAGTTAAAATCTATAAAAATAAAAATCATTTGTCATAAAGTCTGCAATGAAATATACTACTGTCTTCACCAGGGCCAGCCTTAAGTGAAATGGTACCTTAGGCAAAAGAGCTCTGTGCTGCACCCCACCACCACCACCACTGCCCACTTCTCCCAGTTTTTTTGGCCATTTTTTTTTTTTTTTTTTTTTGCTTTTCAACCTTTTTTCCTGTATCCTTTTAACTCACAGTATGCTGCTCTTATACTACTGTAATAACTATAGAGGAAATAACTTAAGGCCGCTAGGATCCCAGAAGCAGTGAGAGTTCTAAATGCTCTGAGGTGCATTTTAGAGTTTTTTTTCCCAACCTTTTTGATCCAGTGATGGTCTGAACATAAATCATGACTTATGAAAAAAATTCAGTCTTTTTCTTCAACTTTACTTTTCCTGCATCCTTTCAACACAAACTAACTGGCCAAGAGGGCACTATAATAACTGTAGACTAAATCATCAAATTAAGCTGGGAGTCTGGGGGGCCATGAGGCCCACTGCAGGCATAGGTCACAATTAAAAAAAGCATGAGCTCCGGAAGAAATGTACACAACATATTTTTCCTTGAAAGGAATAAGTGTCTGACAAAATACCAGTTCACAATAAAACAGTTGTGGCTATACATACATCATATTTGTGAATAGAGCCTGCCTCCCTATCCCCCCCCAGTCACCTGCTTTGTAGCCCTCTGGTGTTACATTGGAGTGAAGGCACAAACTGCCACAGTCATATATTTCAAGTGGCTGCTGTCAAACATATATACAGTATGTCTCCTCACCCCATCCTCAAAACACAGGCACCGTTGGAATACTGCTCTGATGTCAGACTTGGAAAAAAGAATAGAACATAGAACATCTCAAGTTGTCGCTGTGAGATGTATACAGCAGCATGCCTCCTTACCACAAGCCACGCCACCAGAAATAACCACCCATATATATGTGTTTGATGTTCGAGTGTGAGGAAAGTGAAAATAATAACAATCATGCTGTTTTATTACAGCTTTCTGTTCCTAAACAGTACATTGTCCCTAGAGAAGTTTTAGTGATTTTTCAGGGGCACCTAAGAGATCTGGCAGGGGAGATGTTAAAGAAATAATGACCACACAATCCACAGGCTATACACAACCTATAGTGGCACACTTTACACACCTCAGAGGGTTGAGTTAAAAAAATAAAGTAGTAATGACCACAATGTCCACAGACCCCCATACAAACTACAGTGACCTTTTGTGCACACATCTAAGCAGGGCTGGTTCACAGATAAAAATCTGTGTTACTACTATTGTTTAATCACAGACACATTGGCTACAGCCCCTGAAAGCCAAGTATATCACAAAATGTACAAGCACACATACAGACATACACTGCATGCTCATCTACAGTCAAACTGGTAAAAGCAAAAATCCAAAGATGGTAATGAACACCTTGTTTTATATCCAGCTTGTAGCCTGTAAAGGCTGTAAGACTAAACAAAAGCCAAAAAGAATGATATTCTGGATCACATTCCTTACTAGGATCCTATAACAAAGAATCATGTAAGTGCAAGGAATATAGATAAAGCCTAAAATAATGAGGGGACAAAGGCTGCAAAATAAGGACAGATTTTAAATATTGCTCATACAAACTTAGAATGTTGCTAGAATAAAAGGATTTGTGTTAGCATCGATTTTCGGAAGGAGGTGAAGTCTGAAACTAAAATGTATATCACTATGTAGGGACTTCAGCCCTCATTGATTTCCCAGAAAACTACACCTTTTATGAGGAAAAGATTAAAGGTGATGAGGCAAAAATCTGGACATTCTGCAGAAATCTGGACAGCTGTGATGTATGGTTATAGCCAATTCTGTGTGCTCTTCAGACAACTGATTATGATAAAAAAATGATGTCCATGTAATAATTTGAACTTTGATCCATACACTAAAGTATTCAATATTGCTTCACATAATAAAAGTAATCCTGCAAAGCTAGAATAAAGAGCAAACAGCAGTTAGTAACTGTCCTCCACAGACAGCTCTAGCAATTACAGTGCATCTCAAACATCTTACTCCTATATCAAAAAAACTGTTTTCTCTGTTTCTTACTGTAAAATCATGAACAAAGTCAAAATAATGTGGACACAAAGTCACAATTTTTAAATATTGTTCTTACATACCTGGGGAGTTGATAGAATAAACAGATTTGAATAGCATTCGTGGAAACGCAAATATCTGTCATTATGTAATCACTGCAACCCTCTATGACTCACGAAAAAGCCACATATTTTAAGATGAACAAACTAAAATATGATACAAATTCGGGGCATTCATAGGTCTCAACGTATTTGCTTAAGAATCAGAGACAAAAGCAAAAATAATGGGGGAGGAGGTGTGACTGGCTCAAACATCAGAGGCAGTTTTTAAATATTACACTAGTTCATCTAAAATTGAAATAGAACATCCTTTGCATCAACAATTTCTGAACAATAAACTGTACAAAACTCTATTGTCTAACATTAATGAATGACTAAACCTCAACAATTTACCAGAAAAAAGTTTTACGAGTTATAGGACAAAACTACAAAGCAATAGCAAGAACATTCTGCAAAATAAAAGCCGGTTCAGAGGATGAAATCAGTGATCATCTGCAGGTACTATGTTTACTGTGAAGATATGTCCACTACTCCAGCCATAGTTTCCAGGATTAAAAATATATATATTTCATGCAGCCTTAGTTGCTACTGTTGCTGTTCACAGTGCTTACCTACTTCTGTTAACCATTTTAATACATGTGAACTTTCTACTCTTTGTCATGTGATAGCAATAAGTAAAAAGTTCACAAACTGACAGTGCACCTGGCCAATCAAATGATAGATTCATAGGTAGTTATTAAATCTGTGGTCTAGGATATGATTGAGGAACCTAGTCCAATTTTTCAGTTGCCCTGAAGCACTGTCTAGGTAAGTGAGTTGCTTTAGATCACACAGTAGGCAAATGAGGGCCAATGGAATCAAACCCTGTACCACAGACGACAGGGAGAAACCCGTTAACGGCCCTTAGCCTTAATCCTCTACACTAACTGCCAGGACATGGTACTTCACATAACAAAATGTTGTTATACACCAGTAAAAAGAGAAATATTGCACTATACTAATATCAAAAATTTGTGTAAAGCAAATACTTGGAAATAAGGTATAATGCTTCTCAGCAGAAATTTTATGGTAAATAAGATCAGAATGGAGCACAACAGAAAATTTGATATAAATAAGCTAATCAGAGAGGAAAAAACAGTAGAAGTGCATCATTGATAAGCTCCTAACATTTTAAATCCAGGTCAAGTAATATTCATGGACAACAACAGCAATTAGCCATAATTCTTTTTTTTTTAATTTTACAAAAAAAAAAAATCTAACATTGAGACACAAGCATCCCCCTCATCAAAGTCTCACAAAGCATGTATTAATGTAAATGAATTGAATAGTCTAAGGACCAGAAAAAAATGACTGATTTTTAATGATATCTGATGATGATCTACTAAGTAACTGGTAAAAATTGTATGGCTCCTGACATTTGTCCCTTCACAAGTTCAATATATTCATCCTAAAAACAAGTAATTGTACTTCAGTGGGGCTTGCATGGTAAATTAAATTGGCCCATACAGTCTTTCAACACTTTTCATTCTAAATACTACAACAGGACAATGTATTTTTTTTTCTTTTGCTGGGGTCAGTGATAATAGGGACTCCACAGACTTCCTGAACACAATCTAGGTAGTGCAAGATAAGGCATAATGTGACATCCCTCCTCTGGGCCAGTAATCAAGGAGCCTCAATCCTCAACACTGACATTTGTGGGGAATGTTCACTTAGAAAAAAATAGATGCACACAGTAATTTCAGATGCAGCTCAATGCACCAAGCACAATTTCCCAAAACAGCACACAGGGAGCAGACTCCAGTCCTGGGGATGGACTTCCTCTCCAAGCCCCAAATAAGACTCCACCTTTCTCTCTGCAGAAATCAGTGCTCTGTGTCCTTGTTCCAAGTATCTGACACACACACACACACACACACACACACACACACACACACACACACACACACACACACACACACCAGCTAACTACTTTAAGGCTCTTACCAGCAGTACGTAAAGGAGCAGGTATCACAGCAGTAAGTAAAGGATGCAGGCATCACTACTGTCTCTGTATGCCAGACTGATTTTCATAGCTATACAAAACAAAGAACACTGCCTGTGTTTTTCAAGGATGAAATCTTTTCAGTACTAGTTTGTATCACAGCTAGTTATAAGTCCTACACCTTCCTTGTTATTTATTGTAATCTTCCCATTGTAACATAGTTTTGTTTTATTGTTTTCTACCATGACTATACTAGCTGTTCCTAACAGGAGTGTGTGTGTGTGTGTGTGTGTGTGTGTGTGTGTGTGTGTGTGTGTATATATATATATATATATATATATATATATATATATATATATATTTATGAATACTGCCTTATGATCTATGCACCATTTTTGTGCATTAACGTTTTGTATCATCATTAGACTCATTGGATTTTCTATCCTGTCTGCTCATCTAGTGCATTTCATTTCACTGTTTTATCTACAATGTTTTTAAGGGGGAGCCTATTTCTCTAGGTCCTCTATATAAATGGGTTCTTCCCCATAGAACTAAAACAGTTAATAAGTCAACTAAATAAAAGAGAAAATAAAACAAAATAAATAGAATAACTCATGGAAGAGCAAGTGAAAAAAACATTTTATGATGATCAAGATGAAAGACAAGGTAATTGTTTAACTACAAAATTTCCACTAGGTTTTTCCATATGCATGCAGAAAGTACAGTTTTGTAAGAACTCACCATAATAGTTGATGTCCTACAGATGACTGTTGCGGTATTCACAATGAATGTGTTATGACCACTGACATCCGGCCAGGGTATCAAAGCTTTACCTTCGCACAATTGTACTTCCAACATGTGACCTCATCTCATAAGTAGAGAGGTATGTAGGTAGACGTGCGTAGGTAAATCCTCAGACTATCTCCAAGCCAGCAGCCTGAATATCCCTGAGAGTGAGAGGCTACTCAGCAAGGAGAGGCAAAGTATGAATTGGTAAACAGGCCCCTTTTGTTCCAAGATGCTTTCGTCAGTAAAGGAACAAAGGGAGGAGAAATAGAGAGTGGCAGTGAGATTATGGAAAAAGACTATAGAAGGGGAGAAGGGTGGTAAGTAATAATGCAACAGTGATCAGAATGACATCTACTGGTATGGCAAGTTCTTACACAACTGTACTATGTCCTGACAAAAATCACTGTTGTACTATTTCAAACAAATAACTGATTCTCAGAGCTGAAGGGGATGTAATGGTGATGTTAATGAGTTGCAGAACTGTCCAAGAGTCCTGAAAGGACTGACCTAGCGAAGGCAGCTATAGACCTTGAGAAAGCATCAATCCTGTAGTGTTTAGTGAAGGTGTGTTCAGAGGACCATGTGGCAGCTTCTAGTATGGTCCTGGCATCCACCCTATTGCAGAAGGCCCCAGATGATGCTAATGCCCTGGTAGAATGAGCTTGAGAGTATGGGGGCAAGGACTTACCAGGTAGAGAATAACAAGAGGAGATGACCTTAGAGATACAGCTTGCAATTGTTTGCTTACACTCTGGTTGGCCAAGATTTGAGTGCATAAAGGAGACAAACAGTTGGTCAGATTTTCTAATGGACTTGGTCTTGTCCAAACAGAAACTTAACTAAATAACTGTGAATGTCAAGAGTGTGTAGCAACCTTCCCCCTCTGTCTTGTAGTTTGGGAAAGAAGGTAGGAAATGTATAACCTGATTAAGTGACAGTTTTTTCATTATTTTAGACATGAATGAAGGGTTAACTCCTCAAGGTCATCCTGTCTTTGTGAAAAATAATAAAGGGCAGTGTAACCATGACAGCCAAAAGCTCTTATACTCTCCTAGCTGAAAGGAAAAGATATAAGTAGAATGGCTTTCCAGGTGCAGAATTTGAGGCTTGCTGAGGCTGCTTGTACAAAAGGAGGCAAAGTAAGCTTTTATAGCACAAAATTGAGATTCCCAAAGAGGGGTAATGGGTTTCCTTGATGGTCTAAGATGCAGCACCTCTTAAGGGAATAACATAACATCAGGTACAGTCAGAAGAGGAGGATTGAGGGGTAGACACACAGATAGGGCAGACAGATGGTCTTTAGTGGAAATGTAGGTCAGACCTGTATGCATGAGCTCACACAGATATTTTAGTATAAAAGGTAACTGTTATTTGTTGGGGTCCTGTCCATTCCGGTGGTACCAAAAGGAAAATTTCTTCCATTTGGATATTTACTGTTTTTGAGTGATTGGTCTCTCCTAGCTTCTTGGAGAACCTTAATTACATTCTCTGAAAAGTGGTGCTTGTAAGGAATTAAAATCCTATCACCCACAGTGTTAAGGTCAGGGATGACAGGCCGGAGTGTAGTAGTGACCCTTTCTGCTGTGTGATCAGATCCGCTTGTAGTGGCAGTTTGTAGTAGTGCCCCTGGTTAGTTAAAAGAAGAGGGAAATAAATGCTATCTTGGGCAAAAGGGGATCACTAGCAAGAGTTTTGTCTTTTCTTTTGGGGCCTTTGGATTAACCCTTGGGATGAGTGGTAGAGGAGGAAAGACATAAAGGAATCTCCCTGTTCACTGAAAGCATCTGTCCTCCAGGCTGGGGGGCAAGAGCCCCTGGTGCAAAAGAGAGGGAGCTGTTTATAGGTTCTTGATGGAAATAGGTCTGAGGTGTCTCCTAATGGAGGAGGATATCCAGGGAGACCCGTCTGTTGAAGGACCATTTGTGAGGATCCTCCAACCTCCTGTTTAGTGAGTCTGGAAACACACTGTTCTGTAATGGTATGTTTTTTTTCTGGGTGGTTATCACCCAGGCAGTCCACTCTGCACAGTTGGTAAGATCTGGTATCTCCACGCTTGTTTATGTATCACATAACTGTGATGTTGTCTGTTAACACTCTTAGGGGACCTGGCCTCCAGATATGGAAAATGAAGTGAAGGGCTTGGATGAGGGCCCTCATCTCCTTCATGCTGATGTGTGTCTTTACTAGTTTTAGTTGCCAGTTGTCCCTCCACCATGAAAACTCTCTCCTGAGACAAGGTAATAGTGAGGTTATTTCATCTAGAGGGTGAGAGTGTTGGGACTAAATTGTTTTCAGTTACCATTGGACTTTCCTCTTATGTATTCTGGCTAGAGGCAGCATTGGAGTAGTTGCACTTTTTATTGAGGCAGGTAGGCCTGCATCCTTATGGTGTCCAGTCTGCAGTCCAGGAAAACTAAGGTCTGAATTGGCTGCAGGGAGAACTTGTTGTAGTTTATTTTGAATCCTAACTGTGAAAGGAGGTGGAGGGGTTAGTTGGAGGTGGTACAGGAGTATCTAAGGAGAGGAGGCTTGGATTAACAAGTCATCTAAGTAGGGAAAAATCTGGATTCTTTGTATATGACAGAAGGTAATTACTGGTGCCAGACACTTTGTGAAAACTCTTGAGGCTGTGGAAAGCCCACAAGGCAAAGCAGTAAACTGAAAGTGAGATGACTCACCACAAAACCTGATGAATCTCCTGCAAAGGGCGGGGATGAATTAAAATATGGAGGTATGCATCTTATAGATTTAGAGATAGTAGAAAAACCTGAAGTACAATGAATGAAAGCAGATTGTGTGTAGGGAAAGCAGTTTGAAAGTTGTCACTTAATGTGTTTAGTAGAGAGATACATAATATGGGTCTCCATTGCCCAATCCTTTATCCTGGGAAATTTCTGGAGTAAAAGCCCTTTACCACATATTCCTGGGGTATTAGTTCTATTGTGCCTTGTCTCTGTAATTCCCTTAGGATGGGTGTAAGCAGGTGGATCTGGTTTTGGAGTGGGGGTGGCATGCCATTTAGAGGAAGGATTTCCATCCAAGACATGGCATAGTCCTTTTTTACAATAGAAATCTTTTCTCAGGTGGAGATCGACTGGTTGATCCTTTTTGAAAAGGGAAGGACTGGGAGGGACTTTCTAGATAGTCACACTGATTTATCTCCGAAGGGAGACCTCCCAGAAGAGGAATCTCTCTGCGGTTTCTCTGAGAATCTATTTCTGTGAGCTTCCTGTGGTTTCTGGCTGGGCATAGGATCTCTTCTAACAAAAGAGGGGGGTTTTGTTGGTAATTCCTCTGGTACCTAGGTACGGAAGTTAACAGAAGCTATCTGCAGTCTTTCTTGGTTTTTCCCTTTTCTTGGAGGGTTTTGAAAAGACTAACTGCCTGAGGTCCAAGCAGGAGATTTTTGTCTAAAGGGGAATCTATAAAAATCCTTAGGTATAGGTTGATTATGCAACTATGCATACCTACAGTGGACAGAACCAGTGGCAGCTTCTCTGGACAAGGCGTCTACAGCATCATAACTGCATTTAATGCTGTGTCTGGCTACTTGCGTAGCCTGATTAAGTAAACACAACATTTGTTGTTTAGAATCAGTTCCTTGTGAATCCACCACTACCTTATTTAAGGAATTAAGGGTGGCTATCAAATAATTGGATCATTTGTGTTTAATAATGTATAGCCCTGAAAGCTATAGTAGTAGAGGCATAAACCATTTTACCCTACCTATCCACACAGCCTTACTAACTTTGTCTGAAGTGAGGGCATTGACATCTGGAAGGAGTTTATAAGGTTTATCAGAAGTGAGAAATACTGTAGAGGGGTCTGACATAGGATTTTTAAACAAGAATTTAAGATCATCAGGGACTTTATAAAATCTGCCTGGCCTTTTGGGGGTAGCAGATCTAGATTGAAAGTCGTCCAAGAAGGTCTCAGGAACAGGGGTGAATGTGTCCATTTCAATGAGGTTGCAGTATCTTTTCTGAACCTCTGTAATCTGCCTAGATTCCAACTTACAGTGATTCATCATGTTTAATATTGTCTCTCCAAAATAAACTTCTTCCACAGGAAGATTCAGGAGAAAGGAAGTCCTCATCATCTGAATGGACTTGGTCAGGAGAGTGGATTTGAGATGAACAGGCAAGAGAATGATCTGAATCAGAAGTCTCATCATCTTCAGGAGGAGATAAATCTACACCAAGTGTTTGAGGGGTGGGGGGTGCTGGGAAGAAAAGGATGTTGACTTCAGGGCCATAATGGCCTTGCATAGGCCTTGAAAAAGTGTATCCATACTCTCTCCCTAGAAGGAGTATGGGGAGAAGTTACATGTTTTGCTTTTTTGGCATTTCTTTGGTGTGGCATCTGCCCTGTCAACGTGAAAAGAGCCATCATGGCTAGTGCCAGCAGAAAGTTCTAATGTGGAATTTGGAACCTGTGCCTAATATGGAAAAGTACAGATAAAAGATCACAGATCCTTAGCTAGAATGGAAAAGCACATATAAAGGATCACAGATCCTTAGCTAGGATGGAAAAGCACAGATAAAGCATCACAGATCCTTCGCTAGGAAAAATAATGCAAATGTGTTTATTTTTAATTGATCAGTGGCTACAGTTTAATATATACAATTTATAAAGTTCAGAGTTAAAAATAATATAAAAGAATGAAGTGTCTTATGTTTAGGGGGAAAAGACCTAGATTGCTTTATCTCCCATATCAGTGTGTTCTCTGCAATAAACAAGACTATTCTTCTCTGCTGAACTGTGTTGTCTGAAGTTATTTTGTACCTTATAACAGTTTCTCTAGCTTCTGTTATCCCCATGGCAGCCATGACAGGTGGAACTTTTCACAGTAATGGGCTGCACTGCAGGTTTGTCTCCATGCAGGTGCAACCCCAAATACAGTGCACGTTGCTTGGGGAGCGTGCAGGTCCCGGTCTTTCAACCTGCCTTTCCAGTAACACCGAGTCACTGAACAGCATCACTGCTGAATATCCAGTCCCCAGATGAGAGTCACTGTTGAAGAGACCAGGTTACCTGTCCCATCAGGATGGGCAAGCCAATGTAGCCAATTAGCCTCACCCTCCCCGTCTACCTCTTCCAACATCCAGGATGCTAATGAATCCCAAATCATCTTGGTGGCAGTAGAAAGCTTTATCTCTTCATATCATAGGACCAGACTTGAATGAGAAGAAGATTGCCAAAATGCGAACATAAGCAATTATGAAAAATAAAATAAAGCTTTTAAAAGCATTTGATTTACAAAACTACTTTTGCACTGTAACTCTGGTAAACAAATGGGAACAGGTGACTTGTTTACAAAATGTCTGGTCAAGAGCAGTTTGATCGAGTCCTTTTAGTTGAATTTAATCAGAATGATACTTTAATTTGATTGAAATGATGGCTGAATCTATATTTTAATTCTCAGGGACTTTAGGGTTTAAGATGAGGTTCGTGTTGACGATAGCAGTAAGGTCTTGCTTACAGTTAGAGTTATGGACAATGTCAGAGATACAATTGGGTTTAGGGACAGAGTTAGGTTTAGATCTGAATTAGGTTTATGTTTAAGCATTCACCACTCCAGTGGCATAGAGGGATAAAGCCCTGACTACTGCCAGCTAAACTTGGTTCAATTAGTTTCTCAGGTGACTGACGAAGTGGCAGGGAGGGATGGGCATGCCCATCCTGAGTGGGAAGGCATTCACTGATGACACTTCCTTAGGGAAGGCATGTTCTAAAGAGGGGAGTTGCCTTTGGATGAATCAGTGAGCATAAGAAGCAGGGCAGGGAGCATTTAGGGCATCTAAAAGAAAGAAAAAAAAAAACAGGATGAAAGGGGAAACAGTTCTAACTTCAGGATTCCCTTAGGATCCATGACTGGCCCCAGCAATATCAGAGTATGTCCTGGGTGGAAACAAGCTGGTAGATCTGGCATGGATGTGGGGCACCGGGACAGTGAAATGGTGTTCCTAGGGGGACCAAAAGAAAATAAAAATATTAAGTTTATGCTTTGAGATAAGTTTTGGGGGTATGGATTTGATTTAGTTCAAGTATAAGATTTTGAGTGTAGGCTATGAATATCAGGTCTGGGATGTTGTGTTATATGTGGGCTGTATCATAAGAAACACTGGGAATAACTCTGTGCATTGTTGTAGTTGAACATTTTTATAGAATGTGCCTTTCCATGAAATGATTTCTATTTTTTTTTTGAGTTTTTAACTATTCAGCGCCTAAGAAATTGTTTTTGATAATTTTATTTTCAATGAGATGTCTAAGCCCAGTGCCCATATAAGTGACAGTCAGACATGCATATATGCCCAAACACACAATTATAAACATCACAGTAAGATCATCACTGCAAACCAGCTCATAACCCATCCTATATTTGCCTCTTGTACACAGTTTCTACAAACATTTTGCCTACAAAAGGAACTGGAATGTCATTAAAGCCTTGTGATTTGTTATGAGACATAACAATCCGAGGTAGAACATTTTCTGGATAATAACACAATCCCTTTTCCTACAGTTAACATGTCAGTCTTAAGAATTCTCAACCTTAAAAATAGTAGATTGAGCACAAAGATTTCGGCCTAACTCTTCAAACACTGTACAGTGATTAACAGCTCTGTAAGTCCGTAAATCAAAGGTAACCTCTAAATGATTGATATTACTTTAAAATATGAGAAATTACAGACTGTTTTCAAAGTATTACATAAACCCTTATAGCTACAGGTTATAAGTAGTGACTTGTTTAAATTTCAAAATGGAGATGAAAATAAAAAAATTGTTGAATACAAAATATGATCACATCAGTGCTTTACAAGGCGAGACAACATGATGCAATTTTAAAAAGGAGACATCAGAACAGTTCATTTTAATGTTTTTTAATAGATCTCAAATAATTGTTACAGTAACCTTTAGTGTCTCTGGAATTTAATTTTGTTACCATTATAAAAACATTTTAAGACTATTTTCATTTCTACTAATTTCTTATTTACATTTTGCTTAATTTTGCAGTTTCTTCCCCAGCACTCCCAAAAAAACATCTCCCAGCGGCACTATAGTCCTGGTTACCAAAACTCATTAAGTAAATAAAATGCAAAAAAATTACAAAAAAACAATCTGGACCAGTAGTGACACTTCAACACGGTGAAATAAAACCAAAAGCAAGAACAAAGTACAGGATTTTGCTTATAAAAGGCTGAACATGGTAGATTACGGTTACACTGATACGGGAATGATCTTTTTGGGGAAAAAAAAACTACTTAGCAGAGAAACTGGCTGAACATTCACAAAGGCATCCTGGGTGCACAGATAAAGGTTCCTGTTAATCATTTTGCTTACCCATCTTTTACACAAACCCAGTATGTACATGCATCAGGAAAGTCCTGTGGTCTATATAAATGTTGTGTATTATTCGGCAAAGTTATCGAATGCTCACTGTTAAACATTCTGCTCTGTTCACTCACATCAGGAAGAAAAGAGAGCATGTTACAAGCTCTTTTAGTACAGTATATAAAAATGTGTGAATAATTCAGGCAATTACTGGCTAAATATACAGCTTGCTGAAATGGGCTTACCGCATTCTTGTCAGCTTTATACTACATGCATCTCTTTCTTTCTTCCCTGGCATAATTTTATTTTCTTATTATGAGCACCTTAAGACAGTCAGTAGTATACTGGCTTACCATACCTCTCAACCTCTTAGAGCAAGAAATCTGGACAAAGCTATATATAAAAGTGGGACAAAGGCCAAAAACAGGGACAATGTTTAAATATTGTTCTTATAGACTTAGAAAGTTGTTAGAATAACAGGTTTTGCATTAGCATGAATTTTCTGAAGGACATGAAGTCTGAAACTCAAATGACTGTCATTATTTTCTAAATTCAGCCTATAATGATCTGCCACTAGTTTGCCAGAAACTGCAATTTTATGAAAAACAGACCAAAAATATGAGGCAAAAATCTGGGCATTCTGCGAAAATCTGTACAGTTGAGAGGTATCTGGCTTACTAATGTTGATACATGGAAATGTACTGCAAGATATTGATTGTTATTGGAGGTGTCTTCTTTTAATATAATATAGGATTAATAGTGGCAGATATACTGATCCCTTCTCTTGTTCCTTCTTATGACTGTCAGCCTTCTTTATTATATTCTACATAATTTTGCCTTTCCATCTATGTGGCGTTTCTGTTGGAGTCATTTTTTTACCTTGATACTGTATTGCACTGGCTGTCTGATTTTAACCAGGCCCATAACTTAAGATGGATTTATACACTCGTGTATCAGCAGTGCTGTAGCAAAGTGAGTAATTCATTGTTATATAAACTCCATCCATAAATTATGGTCATACCTCTCAACCTGGAAGCATCAAAAATCTGGGCAAAGGCCCATGAAAAGTAGGTACAGCTGGCCAAAAACCAGGATGCTGATTAAGATAAAATCTGCATAAATAATTAGGTAACCCCACTTACTCCAATGGGATTGTGGGATATTAACATTCAAACGTAAATTGAAGAACAGACAAAATATTAAACACAAAATATAACTAGAACAATAGTGCTTTATTTATATTAACACCTGACTTTGTATCAAACTTCGAACTTGTATAAAATTAAAACGCAATTTTCTTTTATAAAAATAAAACTAACTGCTAGTAACCTGTTATTCTAACAACATTTTAAGTTTATAAGAACAATATTTTAAATCTGTCCCTATTTTTGGGTGTTTGCTCTCCATTATTTAAGGCTTTATCCAGCTTTCTTGTGTTAGGAAGTTGAGAGGTATACATTCCATACAATCAGGAATGTAAACAGTATTACTAAGATTCCATTACAGTTTAACTAGTACATGGTTTGTACTTACAGCTGTAGTATAATTAACTGTACAAATACTTGAAGAAGTGAACATATTACTGGACAAGTGGAACAGTTTCTAGCTTTATTATGTTACATACTGTGTATTTGTCTACTATTTCTTTACGTATTTAGTTAACTGTTGGTGTCATGCAACAGAGCTGGGTCTTCAACATGCAGTAAAGAGGTGAAATGAAAGCACCTCTTCTGTACTTGTATATATGTCTCTTACAGCTGTCCTGAAAACTTATGTTGCCTGAGCTGAAGTTACAGATTTGATATCCATCACAGACCACGTGTGAAAAATATTAAAGAGGCTCCCCACCTTCAGCCTGATATGCAGCAGTCTACCTGACCCCAACTTGCCCATGTATTGGATTTTTGTTTAACTTGAGTAGAACACTGATCTAGGTAGACTCTTTTACAGGTTTGTCACAGGAGTACAACAGTCAAATAATGGAAACGATTAATGAAATTCTTAGTTAAATATGAAAGCATGCCACACAACAGCCATAACAATGTAAACAGTAGTCTTGTTACAGAGATCCATTATTACCCTGGGGAATAAGTCTGCCATAATTTTTAGTTTTCCAGATAGTGAGATACAAGAGTCTGCTGTTAGCCATCACACATGTTCTTGAAGGACATCATGTAAAGTAACATTATCTGCAGCCTCATGTATAACAACCTCTTAGAAGGCACTCAACTATCAAATAGAACTAGTTTTTACATGACCTCCATCAAATAGAAGTAGTTCAGTGCCTTCTAACAGGTTGCTACCCTTCAGACTACAGATAGTTTTGCTTTATATGATGTCTGTCAAATAGAAGTAGTTTGAAAATTACTATCTGAGGTGCAGCAAGCAGTTAGAAGGCACTCTTAAAGCGCACACTAGGAAGAGAAAGTTCAGTCTCTGAAAACTGTCTTGAATCCAAACTTAGTCATTTTCAGCTCAATTTTTTACAGCTAACACATGCCCTCATTTAAATAAGCTGCTTTTATCTCAAAATGAGCAAAAGCTACTGTTTTACAATTCGTGAACTCACATCTTATGACATATTACCATTTTCAAAACAGAATGGGAAAGCAAAACATCTCTCCAAAGCAACTTAAGTCTTTGTCTCATGCACTACTGTAGATGGCCTACTGCAAATTTCATATGGTTCACCAAATTGAAACATCACGTATGCATTACTAACCTACTGATTCCAGAATCGCATATTAAAATTAAGCATAAAAACAGAGATATTTTAAATACTGCACTTACCCTGCAATGAGGATAATTACTCTTAAGAGGATCCTAGCAACGGTGAAAACGAAGAGAGCGAATGCTGGCGCAAAGGCAACGAACGTGCATCCATAGATATTGCCACAGCTACTGTTATTTAGTTACCACTGATACTGTAACCCATGTGCCACAATAAACACTTCCATCTTCTCCCTCATACAATGCAATAATCCCAATACACAAAATTAACAAAAAGCATATCTTCAGAACAGTCAAAAAGCCCTGAAACAACTGAAGTTTTTTTTAAATCTCCCGTGTATATACCGTCCTTCTCACTACAAATAATATCCTCAAAACAAAAGAAGTTCAAACCGCAAAGTTACACAAAGCACAGATATTGAATGATTTGCATGAAATTGTAAACTCTTTATGTTTACAATGACAGTTTCACATCGTAAATTCGTAATAATGTATGCTCTCAAATCTTCAATTATAAATGCTGTGACTATCCCACTATAGTGTTTTACACTTCCAAGCCCACATATTTTACCCACTTGTCAACCACTTCAGCGAAGAATGGTTGAGATGTATGGTGTCAAGTACGAGCTGCTAGGTAAGGGCCGCCTCTTTTCAGAGTAAGGAAGCACTGAGCGAGCATGGATAGTTTATGTTTAAAAGTAGAGAGCAGCAGAAACAAGTTTAAAGCAGCAAAAACACAGATAAATAATAGAGATGTACAAAAATATTTATGGTAGAACAGCACAGAGAACTAGACGAGAGGTCTCCCTGCTAGGAAGAGAGACAGTTCCATGCTCCAAAACGTGCATAAGTTTAAGCACATACAATGTCAGTGACAAAACCAGGTATAGAAATTATCCTAACTTCTATGTTCACCATTATAAATGCTGATGTGAAAAATAAACTGGCTCTTACTATTTCTTATGTGTTTTATTGTGGCAGTTTCAATTACTTAAACTTTTTATTCATTTTTTTAAAGTTGAAATACTGTGGAACCTGAAAGTCTGACAGGCAGTCAGGTACTGCCTCACAAAGCTGGAGATGATGTGATGACATCACCAGTATTTTAACAAAATAAAAAAAAGAAATTGGGAAATTTGTGGCATCCCATTATTTTACCATCAAAACCAGTACATTCCTAGGAATTCGGTATGGGTGAGAGGTATGATTAGTGTATCATCTGTACTTGTGATCCACTCCCACTTGGTACTGCACTTTTGAACCAGGTACTGAGTATTACATTTCAGTGATTCTAGATCTTGTAAAATGTAAGGTACTTCAGTTCAGTATATTTGATTTAATTAAAAACACATACCAACTTTCTGTGTGATTGCACTGTGAAAACCTTGTACGGCATGAATGCAAAATGCTGAACTCATACTCAGTCCATATGTTCTGTTACTCAACAAGGAATATATACAGCTTATAATCCAAACACAAGTAAGACTTATGAATGACAGGCTAATAGTATTAGTTTGGCTTGACATTAAACCCTAGTCCAGCACAACATATGAAAACTAAAGAACACTAAAACAGAACCCAGAAAGTAATGATTGTGTTATTACAAGTGTCTAATAGTAAAGAATAGTTGTGTAAAATATTACCATAACCCTAGATGTCCTTATCTTCTATGTTGCTGTATTCTTAACATGTAGGAGATACTTTGCCCCGAGCAACCCGATGCCCAGCTAGCATACAACAGCTTTTAGCTACTGCATTGCACATATGGCTTGTCGAACATCAGCAACAAAAAGGACGTCCACATGTACAATCCTCAAAACTGAAATGCCCCAGGAGGAACACCAGTGTAAAGAAAAAGGAAAGTAATCTGCCATCCAAGAATAAGAACAAGGCAGAGGGAGTAGGAGGGAGGGATAAAATACTTCAACATAGAGGAGAAGGACATCTAAGATTATGATAAGATTTTACACAACTATTCTATGTCCTTCTATTCTAATGTCACAGTATTCTTAACACATGGGAGAGTACCAAAGCTTAGGAGGAAACCTGGATGGAGAAATGAACAAACAGAGGAACTTTCTACAAAACCATGAAGAATGGCTCTAGCAAAACCAGCCCTGGACTTAGAAATATTATCCAGCTTGTAATGCTTGATGAAAGTATGAACAGAAGACTTAAGTGGCAGCCTCCAAAATGATGTTTGTATCCAAACCTTAAAGAAAGTACCAGAGGAAGCCACAGACCTAGTGGAGTGAGCCTTTATAGGAACAGGGAGAGTTTTACTATGAAACACACATAACTAAACAATATAGCCCACAGCTCTCAACCTCTTTAGAGGCCAATGTGGAACACAGACCCTATCAATGTCTCACAGTCAAAATGTGGAACACCCTATTTTTCGCACTGCGTGAAAAGGCACCATTTCCACGGGACCTGGTTGAAGTGGGCTTTTTGCCACGAGTACTAAGTGAATGCTGTATATTTTTAAAATTCACTAGGACACACATCAAATAAAAAATACAAGATAGAATATTACTTCAATTACAGATTAAAAAAAACATAAATGTTATAAGTGTAATATATAGTGAAAAGGTTATGCAAAAAAGGTAGGCCCAAAATATAAAAATGTTGAGATGAAGTCTAACGAAAACTAAAATCTGAAAAGACTAGCATGAAAGTATACAGTACAAATAAGAAAAAAGTTCACATGGCAAATAGCCAAAAAGGTGGTTAGTTATTCAAAATAGTTGATATGTGAAATAGCTAAAATTTGTTGCAAGTCTCAACACATGCTTGAATAAAAACATTGGACATATTTTTCTTTGCAGTGTCTGTTTTTTTTCAAATATGTAATAAATGGAGAAGAGTTGGTATTTATTATGTGAATAGTGAACAAGAATGTGCAGCAGTTGTGGAAGGCTTGCCTTGGTACTTGTTGATGAATTAGGATGCTAATGAGAGTATAACCTTCATTTGGAGAAAAAAAGTGTTGCTGTTATTTGTGCCCTAGAAAAAATAAAATAGGGAAAATGATTAACAAATTAAGTCTTAAAAAGTCTAAACCATATTGATCAAAGAAAGTAAGTAATTATCCTTTTTAAAAAAACAGGAATAAGACTGATGACCACATGCAATTATACCACTTTTAGTAAGGGATATGTTTGACAATTAGTCGTTTACTCTAGAAACTGTATCAACAAATAGGGACCATCGTTTATGTTTATTAAGCAGATGTGATAAACTTAAATATCTCAACATTTGGATACTCAGACAATGGTTCTGTTGCACAAATGTTTAAAACATATCTACTTCACAAAGATTAATAAGACCTGTGTGGGAAAACAAGCAGAAAGCATAGCCTATAGAAAATTAAAAGGAAGCCTTTCTGCACGGTTTAAATGTACCTGGGTGTCCCAGAAGGATTAGTATGGCATCAAAATAAAAACAGATAGTGTGTGGATGCCAACAAGTTATCAAAAGTAAATGAACGTCTGAATATCATAAATCAGTGGATGATTCAAAACAAACTAAAGTACTTCTTATAGAAATGGTATAATTCACATTAATCAAGAAAACAGGAAACATGTTACTGTGTTCAGAACACACTGTGGAAGTGACTTTGGTTGTTGTTGTTGTCTTTGGCTTTTCTTGGTTAGGGGTCACCACAGCGGAACTCCGGTCCGCTAATGAGTGGCAGTAGATTTTCACGAATGCCGAGGTGCCAGCTCGACGTTCAACCTTCAACGAAGGCATGCCCATTTACACGTCTTTTTAACGCCCACCCAACCGCAGGGAGGACATGCAGACTCCACACAGAAGGCACTCCCCGCACTTGAGCCGAGAATCAAACGGGAGAACCTCTTGCTGTGAGGCAACAACGCTACCGCTGCACCACTGTGGAAGTGACTTTGGTATATATATTAATGTATGTGGCACTGATTACATGATCTGGACTATAGCTGGTACTTCTACCCCCAAACAATTGCTCTTGGCTTGACCATGAGAGACATATCCCCCAGCGGTCCAGCCCTGCTCAGTCACGGCCAACATCTTAACTCTGTTCACCATTGAACCAGTGCAAGACATTGCGTGGTCCAACAGGCAGTGTACTACATCCTCCAGCCAGCCATCATTTTCATATCACAGGCCACCTTTCAAAATATTCAAATGTTTGTTTTGTGGGCCAAGAGATGTTGTGTTCATTTGGTTTAACAGATAAAATATTTAATAAATATTTTATTATATATGCTATTTTCTAGCAGTTAAATATATGCTTCTACACTATGTTTAAAATACCATTATTAACAACTACCAAACTCTTTTCAAGATGAGTCTCCCCACCAGTGTTCTCATACATATCTATACTCAAAAGGTGGATATGAGTGTAGGTTCATTACCCTGCTATTAAGACTGCAGGATAGTCTGCACCTTCAGGTCACTTCAAATTTTTATTTTCGCATTATTATCAGTACAGTATTAAACCCACTGCTGAAAAATGAAATCGCACCTTCTTCACATCAAATGAACGTGTTTCACACACACTACATATTTCTGCAACATATACAAGGAACGTAACAAAGTCTTTTCTACAAAATATTAGACTATGGGCAATTTGGTCATATTTTATATCTATAGCATTTAGTTCCCCAAATTGTGATTCTCCTAAAAGATGAGCAGGTGTAATCGCTACTCGAGTATAGTGCTCATCAATGTACCCCTTACAATTGAATGAATCCTGAGGGAAGGCAAACAACGCCATCTATGCCCACAAAGTGAGTTCTGGTAACGTACAATGATAATATACAATATAATACTCCAGTGGGGAAAAACATTACCGAAAAGCACCTCAGATGCTAGTGTAAATTTTGCAACCCATTCCAGATTACAATACCTGAGAAGAAAACAGCTCCGTTTTTAAAAAGTAATCCTTGGGGGATACTCTTGATACTATTACTGCAGGAAATAGCCATTCTTAAAGAGTAGCTGCTGCTGCATACAGTCCTTAATGTGGTATTAATTTCATAACCTTGTCTTAACAGCAAAATAATCAACAAAGGATACTTGTTTTATGAACGTTGAAAGAAATTCACCTTAAAGCCATACTCTAGTCCACAATTATTTCAGCCTTGTAACACCACTCAAACTCTACCGTGATAGAGCTGTAAAGTCACAAATCAGAGCAATGGCTGCTCATTGCGGAACAGTGGACTTAATCGATCACAAATGCGAAGCGTTCCACACAATCCGGAGCACTTGGCTGCTCAAACATAGCCTTAGAAATCCAAGAGGAAATAGTTTGGTTGGAAACAGGCAAACCCATAGCCCTGGGATAGAATGAAACAAAAAGCTGATCAGATTTCCAGAAAGCCTTAGTCTTATCCAAATAAAATCTGAGTTGTCTATGCACATCCAAGGTGTATAAGATCATCTCACTGCAGGATTGTGGAGAAGGGAAAAAAAGTGGGCAACTGAATAGATTGATTAAAAGACAACTCATTCACCACCTTGGGCATAAAGGACAATGAGACCATATCCTTTAAAAAAAAAAAAAAAAAAAAAAAACAAGAAAAGGTGGAGAAGCCTTTAAAGCTTGAATCTCAGAGACCCTCCTAGCAGAGGTTAAGGCAAGTAAAAGAACAGTTTTCCAAGTAAAAATCTTTAAGGAAGCTGAAGCTGCAGGTTCAAAGAGGGCTACAGTTAACTTCTGTAAAACATAATTCATATCCCAAGGAGGAGGAACTGGCTTCCTGGGAGGAATAATATGAAGGACTTCTTTGAAGAAAAAGTTTCACTTTCAGTCTAGAAGCTAAAGGGGGAATCAATGGCAGACAAGCAGAAATGGCTGACAAGTGAACTTTCACTGAGGAATAAGCCAAACCAATCTTAAGTACCTCACAAAAGTATGAAAAAACAACTGTTATATCCACCAACAGTGGATCCAGATTATGTGAAAGAAACTAAGTAGAAAATCTCCTCATTTAGATAAGTAAGATGTTCCAGTTTTGGGGTTTCTGGCCTCCTGCAGTACCCTAAGCATGTCCTCAGAAAAAAGGTGTCAAAGGAATCAAACATTTATCACCTACAGAGTCAGATGTAAAGCTGACAGATGTGGATGAAGCAGAGATCCCTTGTTCTGTGTGAGAAGGTCCACCCTGTGAGGTAACTTGTGATGACTGCCCTTGGCTAAATGCAAAAGAAGAGGAAATAGTACTGTCTTGGCCAAAAGGCAGTCACCAGAGATATTTTTGGTTTGTCCTGCTGAATCTTGAGCAGAACTTTTTGAATGAAAGGAAAAGGGGGAAAGCATAAAGAAACATCTACTTCTATGAGAAAGATAGGGTGCCCACCTTCCAAACCAGAGGACCTAGGACTCTGGCACAAAAAAAGAGGAAGTTGTCTGTTCAGAGAGGAGACAAAGAGATCCACTAGAGGAGTACCCCTCTGATGGAACAAGCCCAGAAACACATCCCTATGAATCATCCATTCGTGGGGATTGAGTCATGGACCTGCTTAGCACGTTTGCCACAAAATTTTGAGTAGATGAAATTTAAACTGCTTGAGGAGTCACCTTATACTGAACTGCCAACTTCCATGTCACCAGAGCCAATCTGCAAAGAAGATATGACTTTGTCCCCCCCCCCCAAAAAACCACTTGTTAACATACCAGAGGACTGTGGTGTTGTGCGTAAACACTTTCAGAGGTCCTGGATGAAACATGGGATGGAAAGCCTGTAGAGCTAGTATGAGGGTGCTCATTTCCTTGATACTGATATGCTCCTTTTTTGAGGAGGACAGCAGAGACCCTGCACCTTGTTTGATGCAAAGGTTGCCCCTCAACCTGTGGCTGAGGCATCTGTGACCAACTCTTGAGTTGATCAAGACTGATGAAGAGGAAGACCTGGACTCGGGTATGGGAGAAAAGAAAGTACAAACTCCAGAGGATGAGCATGCTGCATCCAAACTGATTTTGGGTACAAATGAAAATTTTTCATGTGAAGTTTTGCCAGGGGCAGAATAGGTGTTGTTGATGCCATAAACCCCAGTAGTCTCAGAAACTCCCTGGCAGTTAGAAATATCTAAGAGAGAGAAGACACTGGAAGAAGGAAGTGAGAGACAGAAGCTTTTCTGGTGGAAGAAACACCATCATGAGATCTATTAGCCTGAACCCTAGGAAAATGTGATCCTATAAAAGGGGAAAGAAACATTTTTTTTAAATGTATTGTGAACCCCAACCTTTGCAGGAGAAAGATGGCAAACTGCAGATTTTGAAGAAACTGTTCTGGAAAAAGGAGCCAGAAAAAGGAGATCATCCATGTATGGGTATACTTGAATGCCTCTGATCCTGCAATAAGCAATCGCAGGGGACAAACACTTTGTGAATACCCTTGGGGAAGTGGATAGACCAAAGGGCAAGGCATAGAACTGAAAGTGCAAAGAAGTCACAGAGAAATGTAAAAGTTTCCTGTAAAGAGGATGAACAGGGATGTGAAGATAAGCATCCTTGTTGTCCAGAGAGGCCAGAGGGGGAATTAGAGGAAACAAAGTCTGTAAAGACAGTATGCAAAAAGTAAGACCCTTCAGAAAAGTATTTAAATGGGAAAGGTGCAGAATGTGTCTCCAAGGACCTTCCTTTTTGGGCACAAGAAACATTCTTGAGTAAAACTCCCTTCCCCTTTGGTCCAAGGGAACATGTTAAATTGTTCCTTGAGTAAGTAAATTCTTTAAAACCTGTGGAAACAAATTCAAATGGTTTGGATGAGGTTGAGGAATGCCCCTGAAAGGTGGATTTTCCAAGTCATGCAATATCCATGATAGATAACAGAGATAACCTGATCCTGAGTTATACTTGCTCAAAATGGAAGAGACAGGGATAGACGAAGAGAAAGAGGAGTAAGATTTGGAAGTGGTTGGTAGTCATAGACTACCTGGCCTATCCGGAAAAGTTATTTAGGGGTAGAACCTGAAAGAGAAGCTTTAGGCTGAGGAGATCTTCTAACAGTCTTCTTAGTCTTGGAAGAAGAAGAAGATGAAATATGGGTCTTTCTCCTAACAAAAGAGGATATAGAAAGAAATTTTCTGTGAAATTTATGGACAGGTGGCACGAAAATGAGTTAAAAATCCTGAAGTTCCTTTCCCTTTTCTTGCAAGGACTTGAATAAGTCTGCAGCTGCAGTGCCAGAAAGAGCATTGTTATCCAGAAGAGCATCCTTCAGGTTTGCTTTGATGTCATCTGGCAGTGGTTGAAGCCTGAACCAAGAATACCTTCCAAGGACACAGCCAGATGTAGCTGCTCTAGATGATGCTTCTACTGCATCATAGCTGCATCTGATGGATTGACGAGCCACTTGAGAAGAAGCTCCTAAAAGGGACATAACCTGATTTTTAATATCAAAATCTGGAAGCTCTGAAAGAATTGAGAGGCCTGAGAAAGAACAGCCAAAGAATATCTGGACGTGTGTGTTTGACAGTTAATGGCACGAAAAGCTAAAGTGACAGAAGTATAAACCTTTGTCCCAAGTCTTTCCATTATCTTACCCTCCTTACCTGAAGAAAGAAGCTTAAAGGATGGGAATAACCCAGAAGATTTGTCTGAAGCAATGGATAGCAGGATCAACTGAAGGGCATTTGTAAAGGAATCTGCAATCATCAGGCACCGTATAAAATCTGTCAGGCCTTTTAGGTGCAGGAGCCTGTGAGTCATGGGCCTTAGAAGCAGAGGAAAAAGCATCTAAAAATGCTGGCAATACAGGTGGCACAGCAGGAGGAGAAGGAGATTCCATTTGTAAAAGGTCATAATATCTTTTTTTGCACCTCAGAAACCCAACAGCAGTCCCATTTAAAGAATTCTCTCATCTTGTTAACAGTTTCCCCAAAAGATTTCCATCACTAGAATCTTCCTTAGGGAAAGCATATTCTAAAGGAGATGCCATTTGAGTTGAATATGCCAAGGAATCTTCATCAGATGAAGACTCATCCTCTGAAAACTTCTGTTCTCTAACCCTCCTAACAGGAGAAGATGTAAATGAAGGAGCAGAAACAGCAGAAGGAGGCTTAAGAGCCATTAGAGCCTTAATCAATCCCTGTGAAAAAAGTATCTCAATCTGACTGAGGCGACTTAGGAGCCAAAAGATGCTTAGTTTTTTTGTTTTAATTAACATGCACCTCTGCTTTATGGCAAGTGGAAAGACCCGAAGTAGGCCTGCCTTCAATGACCGATACTGGGACCTCTTCACTTACAAGAATCTGAGGTATGTCTCTGGACTCTTCCAACACTATAAGTCATGGTTCCCTTTGACCAACCAATACGAATGTCTGCACTGCCTCTGAGGACATGCCTAGGTCAGATTCTTTAACTGCCTACAAGGTGGTACCCGCCAAAGAACCAGACCCAACCTCCAAACATATCACTGCGTCTTCACTAACCTTATGGGATGTGTTGGCAGAAAGAGGTGCAGCAGAAGAGGATTCAGGCCTAGGCTTACTGACCTTCCTCTTCAAAGTCAGCTCAGCCGAAGAACCCAAAAAACCCTCCTTAACATCCTCAGCTACTCTTTTCAAATGTTGGTTCTCTAAATAAAGATTCAAAGCCAAAAGATGGCTTTGCAAGGTATTTGGGACAAAGGCTTGACAAATAGCACAGGAATGATGGTCATGATTTGGGCCCAGACAAAAAAAAGACAAAGATTGTTACTGTCTTTATGTGGAATTTGCCTTCCACACCTACACTTGCCCTTCCTGGATGACATGAACTAAACAAAAAAGGCAGTAGCAATAAAAAATGTAAATCCCAACAAGGTACTTATCTGAAAGCTGGAAGCAGAAAAACAGAAACAGGCAGCAGACTGACGTACAAGTAAAGCAGTCCGAATGGTGGCAGAGACTGTACATGTGGACATCCTTTTTGTGGCTGACATTCATCAAGCCATATGTGCAGTGTCCCATGTACTTGCAGTAGCTAAAAGCTGTTGTATGCTGGTAAGATGTTAGGTCACTTGGGGCGGAGGATCTCTCTCATGTTAAGAATACTGCAACATTAGAATAGAAGGACATCATTAATTCCTAAAATGTATTTTATTATTACGTTTTATAATGCAAACAACCATAGTTTGTAAACAGCAGTAATTGCGTTTTTCAAATTTTCAGGAGGATGATACCCTTCTGTAGTGGTTAGCATGACTGCCTTAAGGCACTTGGTTCTTCAAGTCCTTCCTATGTCAACATGACTTTTTGCTGGGTGCTGCAACTTCCACAAACATCCCAAATGTGTGCTCTTGATGAGCTTGCAAGCCTTCAAATTGCTCATAGACATCAGAGCGGTGTGTGAGTGTTTGCATGTGTGTGTGTAAGTATGTGCGCATGTGCATGTGTGCATATGCACTTCTGGACATTCCCATCCTAGATTACTTCTCTGCCTTATGCCCATTGAAAACTGAGATAGGCTCTGTGTCAACCATGATCTGGAAAAAGATAAAACAGGTATCAGAAAAAAAAAATGAATAAAGTTCTCAGTATATGAATTAGGTCAATGATAGCTGATACAGAAGATGTGTGTGCATAGCTGATACAGAAGATGTGTGTGCATGTGTGTCTGCTGCTAGTAAGTAAGGTAGACAGTTCTCAGTATGTGAATTAGGTCATGGCTAGCTGATAGAGAAGATGTGTGTGCATGTGTGTCTGCTGCTAGTAAGTAAGGCAGACAGAGATGATCCAAGTTAGAAACCAATCATCTATAAAATTACCTCCTATTGCCTATCAATGGGGAAGGTGGGAATAGGTAGGCAATCACAACCCATAACACCAAGTTTTTGGCCCACTTCTTACATGCCAAAACATGTACTTTCCTAAAGAGAGGACCCAGTCAATGAGACACAATCGTGTGGACAGCCTGTCAGGAATAAAGTAGTAAAAAATGGACTAATTGGGATGAAACTTAGCCAGTGGCACACCTTGCGAGTAGGTGTACCCAAAAAATATGGGCCTGCTTAAAAGTTCAGCTGAACTACAACATGCTAGTTTTGCACATCTTGTACAAAGTTAGATTGGATGTGTCATCTCCTTGTGCATTTATAATATATACCCATACTTTATGAAAAAATATTTCTTTCTGATACTTACAGGATCATAGGAAGTTACTAGCCTATTGGCCCTAAGGCCCTTACAAGCTTAGCCAAGAATTTAGCCCATGTTCCGACAAGTCAGCGCCCGATGCCTCTGTCCTACAGGGACACAGATGGAATCCCAGGGGTGTATTTTCTATTCCCTGTTTAATTATCCAAGTTGTGCTTAAAAAGGGTTAATGAGGTACTCTGCTTGATATGGAGCGGGAGCCTATTCCACAAAAAGAGGAGTCTCTGGGACACAAATGTGTCCCGCCAACAAGTTCTATTGATATCACAGACCAGGTTGAGGTCACGCATGCAGCTACTTGAGTGGAGCTTGACTTGCAGATATGCAGCAGTCCCATCAATGCGGGGTCTGAGATTGCTTTGTATGCCAGACAGAGGTCACCTTTGAGGAGTCTGTAGGAGAATGATTAGAGGGACAGAGCCTTTAGCCTATCTGTGTAGGGTAGATGTTTGAGGCCCTGGATTCTCCTGAGGTGGAACCTCTGTGATCACTCCAGCTGCTGCATGTGCTTTGTGAGGTACATGCCGAAAGGGGCATTGTACTCAATAATGGGTCTTATAAGGGAAGAATACAGGGATATTATGACCACCTTGCCCCTGGATGAGATACCCTTACTAATGAGGTAGCGATGTAGAAAGCTTTCCGTATAAAGGAGGCAATATGGTGGTCAAAAGTCAGTTTGCTATCAACCTGGGTGCCCAAGTCCCTCACGAATGATTGTGTGCTTAGAACCCTGTTATTAATGTGATAATTTGTGGGGATGTCACTCTCCCCAAAGGAGATGACGATGCATTTTTTTGGCATTCAGTTTGAGGCCATGTTTCTGGCACAAGTTATTTGTTTGGGTGAGACTCTCTTGGATGATGTCCACATCACTAGGGGAATTGATGACATCACCAAACTTGCAATTAACTGCAAACTTGGTCAGCCACAGCCCACTGGTTTTGGCCTGCACCTCAGAAAAGTATATCCCAAATAACAAAGACCCCAAGACCGATCCCTGGGGTACACTGCTCATTATGGGTTGACTGCTTGAGGTGGTTTCTCTTATTTTTGACTATGTGGGTAGTATCAGTGAGCCAGTTTGCTACCCATCTGGTAACATATGGATTGATGCCTAGTTGAGAGAGTTTAACTATTATACCCGAGTGGGGAATAGCATCGAAGGTTTTGGCCTGATCAAGGTAGGTGGTCTGCACCATCTTCCCCTCATCCATGGCTTTGGTTACTGTCTCAAAGAAGTTGACCAAATTTAACAGGCATGACCTCCCCTTGATGAAACCAAACTGTGCAGGATCAAGTGTTTGGAGGTTGCCAATGTCCTTGTTAATGAGGTCCATGATAATCCACTCCATGGCCTTGCAGATCAGGCTAGTTAGGCTGATGGGTCTATAATTTCCTGTATCGGTGGATGCTCCACCTTTGTGCAAAGGGATGGCAGTGGCTGTCCTCCACTCAGCTGGGATGAAGCCGGTACTCAGGCTTTGGTTGACTAGGGTGCCTAATGGTGCTGCAAGTTCCTGCCTGAGTTCATGTAGGGTGCAGCCTGGGATGTTATTGGGTCCCATGGAGGCTGTATTTTTTCCTTTGAGAGGGCAGTGATGACTTGCTCCTTAGAGATAACGGGAGGGGGGAGGCAGGTGCTGGGGATGTCCTGATTTACTGATGGAGGGGGAATACAGGGGTGAAGTTTTCACTGAACCTGTCTGCCAGCAGGTTGGCTATATCTACGGAGTTTGTTTATGTGGTGTCCTTGACCACCAGTTCTGAGCAGATCTTAGTGGTTCCTTTAAGACTGCGGTCATATGTGAAGAAGGCCTTATGATTGCCTCTAGTAGATGTGGCCAATCTGGACTCGAAGTTTGCTTTGGAAGATTTCACTAGTGCTCTTATTTGCTTGTTCAGGCTAAGGAGAGATCGCTTCCAATTAGGCACCTGCTCTTCTTGGTGCTGTTCAGCAATTTTTTTTCCTTTTTTTATAGAGTTTATTTATTGCAGATGTCCACCAGCCAGGTTTACTCTTCCTTGAGAAGGATGATTTTGTCCTGTCAGGTATTCCTGATTCCATGCAGCTATATAAATGCTTGTATAGTACTTTGGTGTAGGTTTGAACATATATGCCAGTTCCTACGGAGGGGGGTGGGGGCTGTGAAGCTGTTTATACCTTCCCTCAGGAGGTTGTAACCAGCTTTGAAGAAGATTTTTTGTTTGACCCTAGCTGGGGGTGGGGTTGGGGAGGGGGAGATGGTGACTTCAAAAGTGGCCACTTTGTGATCGCATCTTACCAGGGAGGATGACACTACTTTTAACATTCTTGTTGACTTACTGTCTATGTCTACATGCTACACAACCAAACTGATGTTTCTGATTAATAAGCTGTACATACAGCATACAAGACTGTAAAATGTTTATTTTCATGAGGTAACTCACAAGCAGTGGACAAACTCTTCATCACTTTTAAGAAGTAAAGAAAAGACACTCTGGAATAAAACTATTACTTAAACTAGCAAGCAATCTGTTCAGGGTGAACATAATCATTTTATAACACATATGTTACATTAGCAACATAACATGATAGGAGGACCAGTTTTAACAATATAAAAAAACATTGGGTGCTTTTTGATTTAATCTGGTAGTAAAACAAAATGCTATCAAACATACAAGTACCTTATTTATGTTTCCACCTAAGAGACAGCAGATGGTATTCTAGTGTGACTTAGAAATTTCAACTAAATCAAAACATGAAGAAAGATAATGGCATATGATATGGGAGGCCAAGAGAGTCAAATCTGTTTGGTATTAAGTTTATTTTTCCAGTAAGCAGCATTGTCTTTGCTACCTTAATCTAGAGCCTTACTGAAGCCATACAATGAACAATGGATCCTTAAAGCCTTTAGACAAAGAAGACAGAGAGAAGTGAACAACATGCAGAATGAAGTAGCACAAAACATTAAAATGAAACATTACACTGTGTGCTTTCTACTGAAGCAGCAAACATAAACGAAAGAAAAATAATTAACCTGGTATATGGGGAATTTCTGAAGGTAATCCCATCCATGGCACAGTAACCTACAAAATGCTAGACTTTGATATCATTCACAGAGAAGCACAGCAAAACAGTAACAAAACCCCAATTATTGAATAACTCACACTATGGCATCTAATCTAAGCATTGACAAACTTTATTAATTTAATAAAAAACATTCTTGATTGTCTGAGTGTGTGTTGACTCCACACTGCACAGTATGCCAGTCCTCTTATCCAGTGAACAGATATTAAATAAATAAATACAGGCTTGTTCCTCCATTTGAAAACATATCTGCCTACTATGCAAGCATCTGTTAGATACAAAACCGGCGACAGCCAACAACAACATAAATAACACACAAAGTGCTGGAACAGGATGGTAAAATGTACCCGTTCCTATGGTAAAGCCAAAGCTCGGACCAAAATGATGTAAAATCTGAATTTATTGAAAAAAATACAACATATCCTTGTTTAGCGCTTTCATCCACAAAATAGTGGACTTCATCAGAACACTTTAAAATACAACTGCCTGATATTTAAAAACATTTTGGCACCAAAAAACTCATTCCAAATTTAAAGTGACATTAACTAAAAATAAAATAGTTTATATGAACATCAAGTTTAATTGTGCAATTGCATGAACTGCATGCAGTATGCGCAATTGTCGTTCAATAAATTGTTCATATATTACACAAATTTATACATCTATTAATAAAATTCTAATAGGTACATTCTGAACAATACTACCTAAAAAAATACTTCCTAAAAATGTATTCTATAAAATGTTCTGAAGAATATATTCCAAAAATGCATTCTAATAAATACATACTAAAAGATTCGAGAAAACATTCTAAAAAATACTCTAAAAAATACATTCTAAAAAATCTTCTAGGTACTAGTGAGAAGCTGAATATTTCATTTAACTTGTAATACTATAAATGTTGATTAATTAATACATCACAACTATTTAGGCCAAAAGTATAATAAATAAATGAATTATAGAAACAAATTAATTATAAATTAATTATAATATATACATTCATTTATATATATATATATATATATATATATATATATACTAAGTAAGCAAATAAATTAATCGTTTCCAGAGGAACTGTAATATAAAATTGTACAAAAGAATAAATACATAATCTGCTAGCTTACCCAAGTGGCAGTTAAGGTTTGCTAGATATAAAATCATTTAAACCAGGCTCTCTAATTGCATCTGTAAGTATCTGCCCTATCTAATATCGGACACAAACGTATTGATCTCAGTATTGAAGAATATTTATTAGACAATCGGACAACTGTAGATATATGTAATTTTTTAAAAACTGAGTATCTCATATTAGCTACCATTGTGGGCATCCCAAAGGTACATAAATGTATTCAAACTCCACCATTTCGCCCTATAGTATCAGGTAGTCACTCTAAAACATACCCTTTAGGTGTAGTTATAGATCGGTGATTGAAACCTATATACCAGGATTTACCTCATTTGGTTAAGGATTCATGGGCATTTTTGGCTAATCTGACTCTGAATATTTGGAAAAGTAATCTTATATTTATTACTATCAATGTTGTCGATTTGTTTTCTTGTATCCCCAAACACCAGAGATTGGAAGACTTTTGTAACAGTTTAAGGAAGTTTTCCAAATTTGAATGGGATAAGATATGTCTTATCTTAGTGTTAGACCACAATTACATCTATTATGAAGGAGAGAACTTCAGACAAACCAGGGAGCTAGCTATGGGGGCATCTTGTTCCCCCATATATGCCAACCTGGTTATGTTAGAATGGGAAACTACCAAATTGTTTATGAGCAGTTATTACAAGCATGTAGTCCACTATTCCAGGTTTCTGGATGATATTTTAATCTTATGGGATGGCCCAGAAGATAATATTGAATATTTTATTGAGTATATCAACAATTCTAGTTCTTTTTTAAAATTTACTTATGCTTATAGTCAAGAAGGTATTGCCTGTTTAGATACTTACATATACCATTCTAGACAAGGCTTTCAGTCTAAAATTTATAGGAAAAAAACTTTTTATAACAGTTATCTAGAATACTCCAGCAACCACCCGAGACACGTGCTGCGAAATATTTATAAGGGGCAGTGCATTCAGGCTGCTCGAATGGGTTGAAGTTATACTACAATGGTAGAAGAGATTAACTTTATTAGGTCATTATTTGTAAGTAGAGGTTATCCTTTGTCTATATTGAATGATGTTATGTACTTCGTTACCCACGAATGGGGTAAAAAATATCCACCCTTATTAGGTACAGGGACTAGTATTAACAATGTACAACAGATAGGGGGGTTGCCCACATATCATAGTAGATAATGTGTTCTTCAATATTCCCCTTACGTTAATTATATTAAAAATATAGTTAAACAGAATTGGAATATTTTGGTCGTTGACCAAGGAGTTATGAATATAGTAGGTGAATGTCCCAATTTTGTTCATAAAATGGGGTTTAACTTTAAAAGAATTTTAGAATGTGGGGTGAAACGTAGGAATGATATGAAGTTGAGGAAAAACACCACCAAATGTGGAAGTTGTAATCAATGTTCTCTAATATGGGAGACGCAAGGGGTGAAACTAGAGAACATTAATAAGACTTACGTACATTTCAGACAAGGGAACTGTAATAGCACGTTTATTATTTATCTTGCTAAGTGTATGGTATGCCCTGCATACTATATAGGCAAGATAGAGCGTTTTTTTTAAAAAGAGGGTATACGATCATTTATATAGTATCAGGACTAAGGATGACAATAACGCTCTATTTAGACATATTGATCGATGTGGGAATACTCACAATTTTAAATTTGCTATTATCGATTATGTCCTAAATAGCCCCCGGGGTGGAAACACTGAGGTATCTTTGGGTAAAAGGGAAACATATTGGCAGATACTTACAGATGCAATTAGAGAGCCTGGTTTAAATGATTTTATATCTATCAAGCCTTTACTGCAGCTTGGTTAAGCTAACAGATTATGTATTTATACTTTTGTACAATTTTATATTACAGTTCCACTGGATACGATGAATTTATTTACTTACTTAGTATATATGAATAAATGTATATATTATAATTAATTTATAATTAATTTATTTGTTTCTATAATTCATTAATTTATTATACTTTTGGCCTAAATAGTTGTGATGTATTAATTAATCAACATTTATAGTATTACAAGTTAAATGAAATATTCAGCTTCTCACTAGTACTTAGAAGTTGTTTTAGAATGCATTTTTTAGAGTATTTTTTAGAATGTTTTCTCAAATCTTTTAGTATGTATTTATTAGAATGGATTTTTTGGAATATATTCTTCAGAACATTTTATATAATGCATTTTTAGGAAGTATTTTTTAGGTAGTATTGTTCAGAATGTACCTATTAGAATTTTATTAATAGATGTATACATTTGTGTAATACATGAACAATTTATTGAATGACAATTGTGCATACTGCATGCAGTTCATGCAATTGAACAATTAAACTTGATGTTCATATAAACTATTTTATTTTTAGTTAATGTCACTTTAAATATGGAATGAGTTTTTTGGCGCCAAATGTTTTTAAATATCAGGCAGTTGTATTTTAAAGTGTTCTGATGAAGTCCACTATTTTTGTGGATGAAAGTGCCAAACAAGGATATGTTTTATTTTTTTCAATAAATTCAGATTTTACATCATTTTGGACCGAGCTTTGGCTTTACCATAGGAACGGATACATTTTGCCATCCTGTTCAAGCACCTTTGTGTTATTTACATTACTAAGCAAACATATTAGCACATAGTGGGAAAAAAACTCTATGTAAATGCATCAGTTAGAAATATGACCAAAGCAACACACCTCAAGAAACAGTTATTGTGCTCAGCACCAACAATGGTTTCATTAGGACAATCAAATTATATATTCACCTCTCTGCAACACAAATAATAAGATGCCAACCAAAGAGACCTCTGTAATGGAGTTGCACAGCTTAATGGATGTGAAATTAAATTGTTATATGTTAAAAGTGAAATGAGGTCAATCGAGCAAAGGCTGTGGCAAGTTTTATCAAGAAAGGGGAAGCATTTTTTCACAGAAAGGAGAGTAAATGCTTGGAACAGCTTTCATGATGGGATAATGCCATCAAAAACTTTAAACAAAGTTCAACAATGCATGCAATTTGTATAAGTCAGTTTTTACATTATCTGGAAAAATCAAGTTTAATTAAATCGATCTGTATCTATAAAGTAGGGAAATGGCTAGAATATACAGGGCAAGTACATTTTTCTGTGTTTCCAGCAGTAAACAGAGAATTAGCTTGTTTTACTACCATCTGTGTTAGAGATACAGACAAGATTTATTTGGAATTGTACACCAACTTCTAGAATAAAGAAAAATCTATTTAAATAGATCACCTTTTTGAACCCGCAGTGGTGGTGCTGCGGTAGCGTTGTTGCCTCACAGTAAGACGCTGTCCAGTTCGATTCTCAGTTAGAGCGTCTTCTGTGTGGTGACATGCGTGAATGGGCGTACCTTCGTTGAAGGTTGTGCGTCAGGGCTGGTAACTCGGCACGTAAAATTCAACTACCAATCATTAGCAGACCGGAGTTCCGCTGTGGCGACCCCTAACCGGGAAAAGCCGAAAGACACAACAACAACAACAACCTTTTTGTTATTTAAATTCTAGCACACTTTCATGCACAAAATGAAAAATACATATTTTTAAACATTCTGTACTATGAAGTAAGTAGACTGTGCATGACCACTTCCTTTATGTGCATTGATATAAAAAACTGAGTACTTCATAAAACTTTGGTTCCTTACTGTGAGGAAATATATAAATAACAAAACTCAAAAAATTACTGCAAAGGAAACAAAATAAGATGTTAGTGCTTTTGTTCTATTTTAATGCATTTCTGATGAAGTTCTGAACACATTAAAATAGAACAAAAGTGATAAAATTTTCATTTGTTTCCTTTGCAACCATTTTTCTTGAGTTTCCAAATAATATAAATAAACCTTAAATTTTGGTAATAATCCACATATGGGTATGGGTAATGATGGATTTACCCACTTATGGTGTGTGTGATCACAAATGAAGGTGAAGCCCAAGTGATCAAACAAAGCCAACCATGTCTAAATCCAGTATTACCCACACAAAGAAGTGGATTATTGCTATTATACAATATTATTTAAAAAAATAAATATTACATTTTCTAAATAATGCCAATATACAATATATATATGGATGTTAGTGTTTCTTTGTAGATTCTCCATTGAGGGAAGATCTAAACCTTCTTTTGTTTAAATGTCATTGGTGTTGAAATCTATGTAATTCCTTTGCACAGCAAAAGATGTTAAACAAAACAGTTTGTAACACAGAAAAAAATGTGGCTGCTGTCAGTTTGGTAACCAGTAGTTGTGCTGAAATCAAGTATCGCTGTAGTTATTGTCTACTGAATGAAACATCTCAACCTCTTAGTGCAAGAAATCTGGACAAAGCTTAAAATAATGGAGGGGAACAAAAGCCCAAAATTAGGGACAGATTTTAAATATTGCTCTTTCAAACTTGACAGCTGCTAGAATAACAAGAATTGACTTAATAAGCATTTTCTGAAGGATAAGAAGTCTGAACCTCAAATAACTTATATTATTTAGTGATTTCACTCTTCAGTGGTTTACTAGAAAAGCACAGATTTTATGTGGAACAGACCAAAAATATGAGGCAAAATTCTGAACATTCTGCAAAAAAAAAAAAAAAAAGTTGAGAGGTATGTTAACTGAACTGATAATTATAGCTGTACTGATACTCATTTGTAACATGGCTACCAAACTCATATGCTTGAGTAATGCTGGATTTACAATGGGTGTCAATTGGTTTGTCCAATCAGCATGCACATTTTAGAATATTAATGAGCTTATATTGTATAAGTAAAGACAGGAATCAGCATAACATGACTAAAGAGTTTGACTGTAAAGAAAGGTTTCACAGTCTCTACTTCCTTCCTCAAGTTACAGAAGGATGAATGGTGACTAAATATTAGCTTATAAAGTTACACTGAAGCTTGTGTACTATAAATGATGGAACTGGGACTGCACAGGACAGTTATAAGTTACACAGTTACCATAACTACAGATATGCATTGTCATCATGTCTTCTCCTTTAGGACTCCAGCCTCTGCTCTCAGTCATCTCAGCAATGGTAAACTTTCCTAGACTTTAACTCCTCCTCCCCTTTATCCCCGATTCACTGTGCTTCACCATCTTACTCCAAATCATAACTGGAGAAGGCTTAAATGGGTACAGACTTCCTTCTTAATAATGTTGCAAAGCTAGCATCAAAAAGGACTGCCAAAAGCATATTAATCAATTTTCTATTGCTAAAGTCAAAAGTTCACATAAGTCCGGGGGGAGGGGGCTGCCATATCAAGAAATGGTACAGGGCACAAGAATAGCTACATACAGCTCAGACTATGCCTCCGCCAATTCACCTCACCTCCCTTACAAACTTTTGTGTGCCCTGCCTACTTCCTTAAGCACTAGCGCCTTCTTCCTCTGTAACCTCACTGACATCTTGTTTTTGAATATTTTCCCTCTTGCTCAAAGCCTTGTCCAGTGCTTTCTGCATTACATCACTGATTCATTCCCCTAGCTCAGTAGTTCCGAAACTTTGCAAGCTGCAGGACCCCTTTTATAAAGGAAAAATTTTTGAAGGACCCCTATTGGCGGTGGTACACATACGTTACATTTGGATCAACCCCCAAATGCCCCAATCAGCTCTCACCACCACCACGCAGCCATTTCAGTGTCCCATTACTTGGATAATTCTCCCGAGTTGCCATAAATACTATTCAAAATTCTCAGTGTGCATACTGTTTTCTGCTTTACTTCTAGAATGATTACAGTTGTTTGGAGTTAATTTTAAACTTGTATTTCAAATTTTATATCACAAACACTGATGGACGTTTGCTAAAGCTAAACAGACATTTGCTAAATATAAACAAAGCAATACAGTCTCAATGAAAACAGAGTTAACATTACAACTTGTCTGCCTTTGAAACTCACATTCACTAAAACAGCAATGAAACCCATATTCAAAGAAAATACATCTGGCCAGTGGTGGATTGTTTACCTTTGGGCTGTTTTCAAAGCATAGGTCCCTTGCGAACATTTTTAGGAGCATGCAAAAGTTCTTTGATTCATCTTCCTGATGGTATAATTAAATTTTAATACACAACAATAAAACTACATCCCTTGTATAATACAGCACCACTTGGTAGTACATGTTTTAAATGTATAGTTCTGCACATTTTTCCAGTAAGCAGTGAAAAAAACATATGAACCAATAATGACAAAACAGCCCAATTGAGAACATTTTCAACCATAAAGGGCCACCCAAACTTCTGTCATTGCAATCCACTAATATCAGTCAATATGCACAATCTCTGCAGAAGTATGTCATCTGAATAATTCCACCTTAAAGAGATATGTAACGAATGAAAAGGTTGCTGCTAGCAAACAACTTTATTTCAGTGTTTCATCTACAAATTCAGTGCCTGCTGCCCTTGAAGAATAAATTGCCTACTTAAAAAAATGGTAAGCTGGTAATATTGCATGGATGGCAAACTGAAAACAGGTTCATGGTTACTAGGCATCTCATCCAAAAGAGGACATATTCAGGACTTCAGTACCCACCCCCTAAAAATGCAAAACAGTATCAACAATCCATCAATATGCAGTGGTAGTAGAACCCACAGCCTTCTGCATTATGATGCAAGCATGCTACCTGTTGTACTACTAACACAGCTTTAAAAGGCTGTACCACAGTAGTGATACTATTTGCTAAACAAATCTGTTGCATATTGTAAACAGATTTAGCATGAGCAGCAGTAAACTTCTCTTCCTTTGAAGCTCACAATTCCTTGAAAATGCACTTGAAACTAAATTCAAAATGCACCTGCCATAATGGGGGGAAAGAGAGCCAAAACTTAGGACATATTTTAATATTTGGTCTTGTAAACTTAGAAAGTTAATAGAACAACACATTTTGAATTAGTACAAATTTTCTGAAGGCTATGAAGTCTCATACTCAAAGGTCTGCCATTATTTTCTGACTTCAGTCATCAATGATTTGTCAGGGATTTTCCAGAAAAACACAATTTTATTAGAAACAGACTGAAAATATGGGGCAAAAATATGGACATTCTGCAAAAACCTGGACAGCTGAAGGGTATGCTGCCTCCCTCTTACACACAAACACACACACACACACACACACACACACACACACACACACACACACACACCTACCTGCCTCCCTCTTACACACACACACACACACACACACACACACACACACACACACACACACACACACACACACACACACACACACACACACACACACACACACACACACCTGCCTCCCTCTTACACACACACACACACACACACAAAATACCTCTCAACCTCTTCAGCGCAAGAAATATGGACAAACCCTGTCATAATGTGGAGAATAAAGGGCCAAAGCTAAGGATACATTTTAAATATTGCTCTTATAAACTTAGAAACTTGATAGAACAAGTTTTGAATTAATACGAATTTTCTGAAACATATGAAATCTAAAGCTCAAAAGTATGCCATTATTTTCTTCAGTCCTCAATGATTTGCCAGAGAAACCCCATTTTATGCAAAACAGATCAAATAAGGCAAAAATCTGGCACACTCTGTGAATATCTGGTCAATTGAGAGCTGCACTCAGACACCGCTTCTTATTGAAGCCTTGATAAAAAAAAAAAAAATACCTTCAAGTTCTGTCAACAAGATCGTCCGGATTGATCATCAGCTCTGCATTAATTTCTATTTGCTGGCAAAACGGAGAGAGCAGACCCATACCCATACAGCACCTAACATAAATACAGGACCTGTCTTACTTGGAGGGAACAGAACAGTTGTTTAAATTTCCCTCCAATTCTAACTGCTGGCAGAAAACACAGGGCAAGTGAACAGCTGCTCAGCGTCAGCCGCAAACACGGAAGTTGTTCCTTCTCTAAAAACTAAGGGCAAGCAGCTGCTTAGCCACTGCTCAGCTGCAAACAGGGAAGTTTCTTTCTTGTTTTTTTTTTAAATAAATTGTGGATGAGAAGGTCAGGTATGATGCCCGAAAGCCAGGTGGGTGCAAGTGAGCTCGTGGACCCTTTGAGTTTATCGTATGGACCCCAGTTACACAAACACTGTTCTAGATGGTTTATTCATTTTGTTCCCTAACTATTCTTTGACCCTCTACTCTCGTTCATCATAATTCACTCCCCTAGAATCCCCCACAACCACATTGTGCTATTATGTTCCCCCATTCTAAATCCATAGTGAAATGATCACAGTTAGGTAATAGCACTCCATGACCCCCTTCCAACTTGATTAGGACCTCAACCATAATTCTTACCTTTTGAGTACAATCCTGCAACAGTTGACAGAATGCCTCATGGTCCAAGACTTCAGTCATTTTCAGCCCCCTCTCTACCTTGCAGCTTGGAATCTCTCTCAGTATGCTCCTGGACATTTCAGAGCTCATCTAACTATAATCCTACTTTATTCCCTTCTTCAGTCTCTCACCCTCTTCCCTTGATGTCTTTAGGGGTCTAATACACAATCTGAGGGCACTGGTACCCCCTTCCTCTACCTTAAAATCTAGGGCATTTATCCTAGGTTTTGATTCTATCCACTTCCCTGCAGCCTCCAGAGAATGGTGTGCCTCTGCCTTTCTGACCTCACATCCAATGCCCTCTTCTATATAAACAAAGGTCACTACTTCATTTCCATCACTCTCTGCTGTGTTGTCTCTGAAACCGACAGCCAAGCATCTCTACGTACTAACCCCTCTTGGAATTTCTCAAATGGTAATAATGCTGAAATTAATTACAAATTAAGACATTATGACTATGGTCTCTTATTTAGCACTAATGAAGAATGAATGGAGCCAAATTAATTCAAAGACAACATAAATACTACAGGAAATAAAAAAATAATAATTTGGTGGAACTATAAAATCTATTAACTTTACAACAGAAAAGTAAGAAACTAATTAACCAATAAAAACATTTCTCAGCTGATACTAAACTTTCATTAAACAAAACACATAAAGCTCTACGTAAAGTTAAGAAGATGTTGAAAGAAACTGAAACATTCCTTATTATATAAAGATGGGTAAACAATAAAGTTTCTTTTAATTACATCAGGAAAATCTGACTATACATCCATTGCTACTTGCTTTATCTCATTCAAGATCATGATAAGCCAGAGCCTATCCTGGCAAGAGCAGTTCATAATCAGTAAACAGTCCTGGAAGGGATGTCAGTCTATTGCTTGTCATATGCACTGCCACACATATACCACACTCACTTAGGTACAGTTCTAAGCATGTTCAGATCCCCTTTTAGCAAACATCTGGAATGTGGGGAAAACTGAGCCACTACTGAAAAATAATGTAGTTGACACAGTGAGAACAAGCAAAATCCACACAGAAAGAACCAATGTGAGAACCAGATGCAGAACCAAGTGCTGTGAGATAGTAACTAAAGGCTGCACCTCTGCATAACCCATATCATTAAAAAAATGAAGAATGAAAAAAAAAGGAAGGGAAATGAGACAAAACTCACAGATAATACAAAAGTTCCCAAATAAGGTACTGTAGAAACAGCCCAGAATATACTCATGATGATGAAACAAGAGGAAGCCCAGGAAATAAGAAGAAACTGGGATTATGGATGTAGAGCCTTAAGAAGAATAACAATAACCACACAGAATGTTATATTCATAAAGTAGTAGAAAGTATTCTAAGAAATAAGCCAATATGGGAACAAAGAAAGGAGATTCTGCCAGTAGGGATGACTGCAATTAGGGATATAGACAATAAGCAAGAGGGGGCTAGAATTTACTGGAGAAACCTGACAAATGAATCAATGTATTGGAAGTAAACAATTAGAGAAGAAAACGTAATAGAATTGGAAGAGGCCAATAATTCATTTGGACTGCAGGCTAGAGATTGATATCAATCCTTGATAGGGAAGGCAGAGCACAGACAAAGAGAAAGAAATAGGGAGATCCTAAGTGAAAGAATAACATTGGTAAAGTTTTTGGTAGAATCTAGAACAGAAGCTGCTGTTAAAAAAGAATATTTTTAGGGCATATAAAACAACACATGATAACTATAAGAATCAATCAGAGGAGATTAGAAAGGATTAGGAAGAGAGATTGGATAAGCAATTCACAGTGAAACAATGGAGGTATATGTATAACTCCCAAATATGCAACAGAGTCTAGAAGATTTAGGATCTTTGCTTGTAAGTGTTTGCATAGGTACTTTTATACCCCAAGTAGAGCCCAACAAATTTTTCCTCAGATAGACTACAAACGTTGGAGGTGTGATGGGGAAGAAACAGGTAATTGGAAACATTTTAGCAGACTTTAAAAATTCCCTGCAGACTACTCTATCAGAAATACATACTGGGTGAGCAAATTGGTGTAACCAAGGAATTTAATTTTTAAGTTGTGATACAGACTCGGAATTGCCTAGACATGGTAAGGCCTTGCTGAATCTAATTATGGTGGCTGCCAAAAAAGCATTTACTAGAAAATAGAAACCAAAGTCTAAACAAACTGTACTAGAAGTACTGAATATATTACAAAGATAAAACAACTAAAAATTGGATCTTTAGAAAATGGTAGGAGCAAATTACATAGAAAAATGGGAATTGTGGGAACAGTACTTGCAGAATAATGTTTTGGAAGAGGAATAAGGTTTAACAGAAGGCAAGATTTGAATGACCTATGTGATGTTTGACTATCAATGATTGGATAGATTATAAGTGATGTATGATGTTTGCAACTAAAAATATATCACTATGGTTTGTTTTCATTTACATAAATGTATGATTGTCTATGTCATAAGTGATAATTTAATAAATATGCTTCTTGTTTAAACAAAAAAGAACAATAGCTCTAAAAGTTCCAAACACAAACTAAAACTAAAATTAACAAACCTACTGCATAATCTCGTAGCAGATTACTGAAATACAAGTATGTGCAGAAATGTGTCAATAGACATTGGTAAAAGGGAAGTTACTTTGAATGCAAATAATTAATGATCCATTAGTTCAACCTGCAATAACATTGGTGACCATGCTACAGAGAGAAGCAGGAGACCTCTCATTCCTAGAGCAAAAATAAATACATGCTCATGAAAAGACAACCCTGCATTCTAAACTTCACTGCACCTTTGAGCAAGTAACTGTTGTCACAGAAGGTTTGACAATTCACAGAGCATACCTGAATCTGTCAGAGGCACTTGAATTGGCCCCACATATAGACATGCCACCTAAGTTAAAACAGTAAACAATTAACTGATTAATGGGAGACAGAAATGTGGAGTTCGCAGACTGCTGTCAAACACACTACAAGAGCAAAGTACTGCACCATAGGGATTGATGTTGAGCCCTTTACTACTTAGTAACTTCTTTTTCAAATAAATGTGGTGGGCCTCTATGGGTAAGAAAATCCACGTGACTGCAAAGGGGAAGCAGAGTAACTAGCACTGCAACAGTGCCTAGGAAGTGTAGACACAGTACTTTTATGGAGCTCTGACAAAAGTCTGATCTGATGCTCAGTGTAATATCTCAGTGTCCTATAGCAAGAAAACTGTGCATGGTAAGATATAAAATCAATTTGCATACCATCACTTGTTCTTAGCAGGCCAAACTGTTAATATTTTCATTTTAAACTGTTTGCTTAAGTAAGACAGCTTTTGCTACCAGGACCATATTTAGCTGTACTCAGTTTTCCTTTTGCATCTCTAATGCCTTAAAATCAATAATGCTTAAGGAAATGTGGGTTGGTACTTTATTTATTTAGGTCAATTTTTTTACCTGGGGTAGAGCACTGATCCAAATGGACCCATTTTAGACCCAGCCAGTGTGGAACACAACTAACAGTCGGTTATTAAACATATCCCTCCATCTACAACCCTTTTTTCCCAATTTTATACATGGGGTCAGGGTGTGACATCAGAGACAATCATCTAGAGCTTGAAGGAACACAGTTGATACCATATGTGTTAGTGGTTCTTCTTAGATAACCTGTATTGTTTATTGATGTTTATTGTAAATTTTCAACTAGCAGTGGCTGTTTCTTCGGACCAGTAAAGTTAGCTCACTGTTCATAAAACAAGTAACATTTAGCATTAAGTAATGTTTGAGTTTTTTTTAATTCAGGATACAGAGTTGTATATGTGGTGGAAACTAGTATGAATTCCCAGATTAGGGCATCTAAAACTGAGTAGATGTGCTTACTACATTAGTTTGTGTGTGTGTGTGTTTGTGTGGGGGAGGGGGGTTACATTCAAAGGAAGCATTTTATGGTTGTGATCTGAGATTGTATACTCAGTCCATTATTGTAAAATTGACAGCAAAGTAAGAAAATTAATTTTAGCTAAGTATTTTAAATAAAAGGGGGGGGCTAGGAGAAGGCTGGATCTTTGTTATACAGGAAGTTAATAAACTTTTTTTTAATTACTGAGCAGTGGTGCTTTGTTCTTAGGGCTGGGGAGCTGAAATGGAAGACGTTGTTGAAGGCAATATGAAGTATGCTTAGGGTTCTTTTTAGAAATGTGGGCATTATTGGAAGGCTATACTCAAGTTGTGCCATTAGCATTCCTTTATCTATAGATTCTTTATCTGAACGGGGCAAGTAGTGGAACATTTTCCACACACATAAAAAAATAGTTTGTATCTTGTACCTTGTTTTATGTGTGTGTGTGCTGTTGAAGTTAGCATTTGAAACTAGCCACACTATTAAGTATTTGAAGGAGGTAATATTTTCTAGGGGGTTCTGGAGTGATCTAAAAGTGGCCCAGTCTGAGGGAAGTTGACTGTAGTTTTGGAGGGTTCTGAATACCAAACTTTTATTTTTGTTGGGTTATGAATTATCTGACGTGGTTAACCAGGGGAGCTATAGTAAGCAGGATTATTTGTAGTTGGTCCTTTATAGTTTAACATGATAAACTACATCTGTAGCTAACCATGTCATTTGCACAGAGCATTACTGGAAGTACTAGTATTTTATGATGGCAGTCTATTGACATAAAGTAATGTTGAAAGAAGTGAACTTTGGTGAAGGTGCCTTTGTTTACTAAGATGGTGTCTATGTTTACTAAGAATATGCAATTGGAAAAAAACCTAAGGAACCATTATCAGGCTTTGTTGATAATTCCATGAGACAGAACAGCAAATAGAAGCAGTTGTTGGTCAACCAAGTTGAAAGCTTAGGTAAGATCTACAAATATATCTCTTGTTAAGTGACCTTTGTCCATCCCTATTAATATATCATCTGTCACTGTCTATAATGCAGTCACTGTATCATTGTGCTGTGGCTGACCAGAGGACATGTTGGTTTTTGGAAAAGACTCCTTGTGCTGAGATGTAGCCTGACAGCTGATTGTAAGCCATTTTTTCCCTAGAAGCTTTCCTTGTGTTGGGAATTTGGTATTTCTCTAAATTCAAACAGGACATTTGGCTTGCTTGTTTTAGGAATAAGTTTACGACATTTTAAGAATTGTATCATACCAGAAGCATAGGTTGTATATGTGTTTGGGATAACAGATTATGTGTTCCGCAGAGGACTTGACAAGCCAAAGGTATAGGTTGGCACAGCATAGTGGGTTGACACCAGTGATTTTGTTAATTATTATATTTCTTCTGTAGTGACTGCCTTAATGTGGAATAACGGGCTGTAGTCTGGTGGGATGGAATCAGCAGGGAGAGAATTAGGGGCGGGAGAGGTGTATTGTGGAGTTTAAAAGTTTTTTTCCTTTGTTTTTAATAATTAGCATTCAGTGCAAACAGTTGAACAACAGGTACTATGTTTTCAGTTTATGTGACACTGTAAAAAAAGAACCTAAAGTTACCCTTGGGATAGCCAGCATATTTGAAGGTGCCTTTTCCTGCTGGAATGGTCTGGCTCACTGATGGTATGATGGAAATGCACATCTTTGTAAAATAAGTTATTTTACCAGAGAGCTGTGAAGATTTAGTAATGTTTGGGAATCTAAGGCTGCTTCAGGGAGACAAGCATTTCTACATGGAGTCATGGGAAAAGATGACCTTGACTATTTGCAGTGCAGTATGGACAGTGTAGCTCTTCTCATACGTTCCATTCTACAGTAACATTTTTTGAGCAGCACTTATGTGAACTGAGTGAAATGACTCATATCTACTCTAATATTGCACACATTTTGCTTTGACTGATGATTACCTACCACTTCTTATTTGAATGGGTGGAGAAGCATTTGGTGTTCTGGAGTGATAGGGTCTGAAAAGAATGGGAATGCTTCAGCATGGATGGGAAATTAGTGTATTAAGATTATTTAACCTTGGAGAGTGCAACATAAAATTTTGAGTCATGAGGTTTCCTGATAAAGATGCATAGTGCCTGCATATTAATATTAGTTTCAGACTCTGAAGAGAATTAACTGCTTTTATGTGCAACTTGGATTAGGGATTGTGGTCATGTGGCCTGGTATGCTGTGGAGTGACCTGCTCCCTGAAGGGTACCTAATGCTTGCTAAATTGGGGGAGGGGGTATAGACTCCTGTCCTGCTGAGCATGAGTCAGGCTCATGAGATTAGATGCAGTTTATCAGATGCAGTTTGACAAGATGTTTTTGAGGATAAGTAGCACTCTATAGTCAGGTAAGACAAATAACAGAGGTTGAATTGAGAAGATTTTGCGTCTGATATGAGAGATAGTGGGTACCAGCTCTACAGCCTAGTCAGTGGTTTGTTGTTTGTTGAAGGAATAAGCCCTGCCATCTGCCTGATGGAAAGATATAGCCTCACTGATTGGCTAATTAGCATAAATTGACCAGACACACCATAACTGACTGACACATTGGTTGAGAAAAATTACTAACTGAATCAATATTCAAGGAAACTGATCCATAAATTGGGCTGAGGTAGTTTACAACTTGTGATTATACATGTAAGGTTACTATGAAAATGTTTGAGCGTGGCTGGTGGGAACCTTCTCCTGGTCACACGTTATTCTATACTGCATTATATTATTATTATACTTGATTCTTTCAGGATTTAAAGTGCAGTTTAAGGTCTTGTATAGTTATTAGAGTAAGTGTTAAGGATTATTTAGAATAGGGACAGCACTTATGAAGAGTACTAGCACTGCTAATTGAGACATTTACAACTGAAATATGGTTATAATATGGGGTACTTAAAAAGCTGGGGCATAGCATGGTATCAGAACTGTATTATACATCAGTGACCTGGTAATAACTGTTCATTAACTGCACATCGGAGGCTTGATAATTATACAGGGGAATGTGCTGATGACTGAATGGGTGTTGCCTCCTCAGAAAATGAAGAGGATGATTTCATCTATTGATTATGTATTGAGAATACGTGTAATTGATGCAGGATATATTGACTTCTAAACTGTACTGGAGATGAGATGCATCAATACCACTTCAGTTTATATATTTTTAAGCTGGCACTGCCAACACACTCATTTCCAGGTCTAGTATGATATGTTTTCTGTTTTATAAACTGTTTTTTGTTTTTAGGATTTGTCATGTCATAATGCCTTGATATCGTGACTGCTTATTAGAAGATTAATAAAGATTAAACAGCTGTGTTAATTTGTTGTCAAAAACCATCCACCTCCAAAGGAAACATCCAACATGTTTAGCCAGGATAACACTGTTGGCATTTTGCATCATTTCAGTGATATATTTTGCAATAATCTCCCAATCTGTGCTGACAAAAGAAGTGGGTCTAAAGTCTTCTGTACAAAGTCTGGAATTATTTTCATTTTTAATCCAAAATTTCCAAATCTTTTGCCACAGAACTTGACATTTGCCATTTAGGTATATTTAATTAATACTCAGTTCTAAATTTAATTAGTTTCTTCTCAAATGTTATGCAGAATTTGGAAGGAAGTCTGTACTGTCCAACTCCAGTAGTACTGGATAATTTATGGTGCTAAATGATAGCATTTAATTTCATCTGCCATAAAGCTTCTTTTTCTTCAAGTTTTAACTTCATTTATAGTAAAAGGAAAAAAGTTTTACATCAATGGGAAGTTTAATTGTAACACTAGGGGGGTGGTCTATCTTAGTTTGTGCAATAAATGCCAGGCTTTTTATATAGGGAAAACTGATAGACCACTGAAAAACAGAATTTATGAACACTACTATGCAATTAATAAAGGGAACACTACCAATGCCCTAGCTAGGCACATTTTATCATTCCCTGAGCATGAATTTTTATTCATGGCTATTGAAAAAGTATCTGAGAATGAAAGAGGGGGACCGACTAGCCTAAAACTTGAAGAAAAAGAAGCTTTATGGCAGTTGAAATTAAATGCTTTAGTCCCACCAGGTTTAAATGATGTAATCTCTATCAGGAGCATTCTAAAACTTAAAGCTTTATTAAGATAAAAAAAGTACAGTTTTGTACCTACCATAAATGTAGATGTCCGAGAGGAATGCATCTGCAGTCCTTACAAATGGGTTGTCCTGTCGTCAGGCAGCCCTTCTGGATTCCAAAGTCTGGGTCTGGCTTGCTGGTGTCGCACTTCACCCGACGTCATTGCGGCAGTTATTCGGGTATAAAGGCATCAGCCGACGCCATTTTCCTCAGTGTTTCTTGCCCCAGATGCCAGGTGCCCTCTTGGTAGGCTAAATTTGGATAAATGCCAAAGTTTCCAAATAGTAGAGAGCAAACACACAAAATAAACATGTATGTACATATATACAAACAAATACACCATAATAGATCCCCCCCAAGCTAGCTGAAGATTGGTAAGTACGCTAGGAGTACCTCAGAGGGGAAGGAGGGTGGGTAATCCTGACTGCAGATGCATTCCTCTCGGACATCTACATTTATGGTAGGTACAAAACTGTACTATGTCCTTCAAGGATGCATCTGCAGTCCTTAAATGGGTAGAATACCATAGCTAAGCTAGGGAGGAGGAAATGAGAATAGATTATGGTGTAGTCAGGATCCCTTGCAAAACAGCAGTGGCAAAGCCAGCACGGGATCTAGAGTATAGAGGTAAGTTATAATGCTTGGCAAATGTATGCACGGAGGTCCAAGTAGCAGCCTCTATAATGTCCTTGGTAGCCACTCCTCGTAAGAAAGCTGTGGTAGTGGCTGTGGCCCTTGTGGAGTGAGGCCTGATGTTCTCTGGAGTTTTCTTTCCATGGTAGGAGTAACAAAGTCTAATGCAATTTCCTATCCATTTTGAGATAGTCTGTTTAGAAATTGGTCTTCCTTCTTTTCCTGCTGCATAAGCTACCAGAAGCTGGTCAGTTTTTCTATTGTTTTTTTGTCCTGTCCAGGTAGTAGCGTAATTGCCTGTGTACATCCAAGGTATGTAAGAGCTTTTCTCCCCTGTTCTGTGGATTGGGGAAGAATGTAGGAAGGTGGATAGCCTGATTTAAAGAGACTCTGGATACCACCTTAGGCATAAATGTAGGGTTTGTTCTCATGGACACTCTGTCTTGATGGAAGATCAGGAAGGGTTGTACTGCCATTAATGCTTGTAGTTCAGAGACCCTTCTTGCTGAAGTTATTGCCAGCAGGAAGGCAGTCTTCCAGGATAAGTATTGCAAGTCTGCTGTAGCTGCTGGCTCGAAAGGAGGTAGAGTCAGTTTTTCTAGTACAAAGTTCAAGTCCCATGCTGGCAATGGAGGTTTCCTGGGAGGTTTTACATTTTTAATTCCCCTCAGAAACTGTCTGAGCAGAGGATGCGAGAAGACAGGAGGATCCAAACTGTATTGTGCTGAAATAGCTGATGCATGTACCTTGATGGAGGAATAGATCCAAAACAAGTGTCAAAACAGGAATGTATCGAGAATAAATTCCAAAATCTTGCTAGACACAGTTGGTAAAGATACTTCCTCGTTAATTCTTTGTTAACAAAAGAAGCTTCATCAGACAATGAAAACACCAAGCACACTCAATTTAAACATGTAGAAAGGAAGTGATGTCATTTCCTTTCAAGTGTACATTCTTTTTGCTGTATTTTAAGTACACTTTTTTATATGTATAAAATGATTATTTACAATTCATATAAAGGTGTACTGAGGTACACAGTCACATAGAATGGTTCAATTTAACAAATTAATAAAACTGTTTGTGTATATGTACACAAATCCGTTAAAAAAAAACAATAATAAAACTAAAACTTTATAATAAGGTTTTTTAATACCTTAAAGTTTTTAATAAACCTCTTAAAAAACTATTAATGGACTATTAGTAAAACCGTTGATGAAACTATTCATAAAACAATCCACTCTTATTTAATGTACAAAGAATCAGCCTTTTTAAATATTTTTAAATATTTTTGAATGACCGTTAAAAAATGCTACATGACAATGCTAGTTGAATAATCATGCACAGGTTAGGGTGTTTGAACACCCAATACTGTGCACCCTTTCCCCACTTCACTCTAAGGGTACTAACCAAAAGGCGAAGGGCATAAGAAGAAAAAGAAAAAATGTTACCTTAAATAGCTTTTATATTTCAATACTGCCAGGATATTACATGCTTCGTTTAGCCCTGGATAAGAAAAGGCATTAAGACGTAATTGCCATTCCAGTTCTCTAATCTCAAGTAAAAGGGGTTTACCAACATAATTATGCAATTAAAAACAAAAAGGGCGACAATGCTCTTTCTAAACATATCGTAAAACACACTGGACATAGTTTTACCTACATGGGTATTGATTGTGTAAATGTAGGTATAAGAGGTGGACCACAACCCCTTTTACTTGAGATTAGAGAACTGGAATGGCAATTACGTCTTAATGCCTTTTCTTATCCAGGGCTAAACGAAGCATGTAATATCCTGGCAGTATTGAAATATAAAAGCTATTTAAGGTAACATTTTTTTTTTCTCTCTTATTACCTTTTTTAATTTTTGGTTAGTACCCCTTAGAGATTGGGTGTTCAAACACCCTAACCTGTGCATGATTATTCAACTAGCATTGTCATGTAGCATTTTTAACGGTCATTCAAAATATTTAAAATATTTAAAACTTCATGTAGGCTGATTCTCTTTACATTAAATAAGAGTGGATTGTTTTATGAATAGTTTCATCAACGGTTTTACTAATAGTTCATTAATAGTTTTTAAGAGGTTTATTAAAACTTTTATAAAGTTTTTTTATTATTGTTTTTTAACGGATTTGTGTACATATACACAAACAGTTTTAATTTGTTAAATTGAACCATTCTATGTGACTGTGTAAATAATCATTTTATACATATAAAAAGTGTACTTAAAATATAAAAAAAAGATGGAAAAGAAATGACATCATTTCCTTTCTACATGTTTAAAATTGACTTGGTGTTTTCATTGTCTGATGAAGCTTCTTTGTTATGGGAAGAAACGCTTTTTTACATAAAAGTGCGTTAACAAAGTATCTTTTACCAATTGTGTCTAGCAAGATTTGGAATTTATTCTCGACATTCCTGTGTTGACCGTGTGGGGTCTGGCTGGTGCCAGCGCTTTTTTGGATTTGTTTGTTTATTTTTGGTTACTTGATGGAGGAATAGGACAGGCCTGTGTGGTAGAGCTCCGCCAAGTACTCCAGGATGTTGGCTATGTTCACCAGTGTCACATCTTGCCCCTTTGCAGCACTCCAGATGAGATATCTTTTCCATTTTGCTGCATAATTCTTTCTTGTTGAAGGTCTACGAGCCTCCAGGATTATGTCCTTAACCCTTTGGGATAAATTTGGGTTAATTTCTGTTATGCAATGTTCCAGGCAGTTAGCTTCAAAGTTTTTAGGTTTGGATGCAGAATGTTGTAGTTGTTCTGTGTTAGCAGTAATGGAATCAGGGGCAGTTTCCATATTTGTTCCCGTGACATGCTCCTCAGCAGTGGGTACCAATGTTGTCTTGGCCAGTCTGGGGCTATCAGAATGATCCTCGGACGTTCCTCTTTGATCTTGAGAAGCACCTTGTGCATCAAAGGAAGTGGTGGGAATGCGTATGCTGTCAGGCTTTTCCAACTGAAGGATAGGGAGTCCACCTTCCAAGCAAGTGGGTGGTAAGTCCTTGTGCAGAATTTCTTCAACTGGTGATTGTATGGGGATGCAAACAAGTCTATTTGTGGTAATCCCCATTCTCTTGTGATGGCTTTGAAGATGTCCGGATGCAGCATCCATTCATGGGCATCTGTTGTAGTTCTGCTTAATATGTCTGCTAGAATGTTTTCCTTCCCTGGTACATAAATTGCCTGTAACTGAAGGTTGTAGCTCAGAGCCACATCCCATAGGTCTAGTGCCAGCCGGCATAGGGGGTATGAGTGTGCCTCCCTGTTTGTTGATGTACCACATAACTGTGGTGTTGTCTGTCCTTATCAACAGCTGGCCTTCGTGGAGTAGAGGTCTGAATGCCTGGATTGCCAATTTTACTGCCATCATTTCTTTTAGATTTATGTGCAGATGCAGTTGGTCTTGAGTCCATAGGCCTTGAATGCACTTGTCCATCATGAGTGCCCCTCAACCGAGGTCTGAGGCATCTGTCGTGATAGTTTGTCTTGGTTGACTTTTGCAGAAGGGCAGTCCTGTGTTTGATTGACAGGCCTGAGCCCACCATAAGAACTCTTGCTTCAGGCATGGGATCATTGGAATTTTGGTTTCCAGGCTGTGCTTGTGCTGAGACCACAAATTCTTTAGGTACCACTGTAGCTTTCTCATATGAAGCCTGGCATGAGGGACCAGAATTATGCAGAATGCCATGAAGCCTAGAGCTTGTAGCACTTTTCTTGCAGTTAGATGGCTCTGCTTTGTTAATGCCAAGAAATAGAGAGGAAGTTGCTCTTTCTTTTCTGCAGTTAGAAATGTCATTTGTTTTGATGTGTCCAGTTCTGCACCCAGAAAGGTTATTATTTGGGATCGGATCAGCCTTGACTTTTTTGTATTGACTGTGTATCCCAGGGCTTGTAGCAGGTAGATGACTCTTTGTAAGTCTTCTGTTAATTTGTTTTTGTTGTCTGCTTGAATCAGGCAGTCGTCCAGGTAGGGATAAATTTGAATTCCCTGAAGTCTGCAATGAGCGATTACTGATGCCAGGCATTTCATGAACACTCTGGGCGCAGTAGATAAGCCAAAGGGCAATGCTGAGAATTGATAATGCTCTGATCCTGCAAGAAATCTGAGGTATCTTCTGCAAATTGGTCTTATGGGGACATGCAGGTATGCCTCCTTGAGATCTAGAGTTACCAGCCAAGACTCCTTGCCCAGCATGGGAAGAAGCTGCTGTAGGGTCAGCATTTTGAATTTTGGAACAATGAGGAATGTGTTTAGAGCGGACAGATCTAGAATAGGCCTCCATTTGTTTTCTTTTCTTGGTACCAGGAAGAGCCTGGAATAAAATCCCTTCCTTGCTCCATAAATGGTACCTTTTCCACAGCATCCTTAATAATTGAGATATTTGTTTTAGAGCTTCTGCCCTTTGAGAAGGTGGTAGGTTTGGCATTCCTCTCTTTCCTGGTAGTGTATGGAAATGGAACCTGTAACCTTTGTCTATAGTCTGCAAAATCCATTTTTCTCTTGTAATGCAGTGCCAGTTTCTTGAAAATAATGTTAGCTTTCCGCCTAAGGGTGCTTCTAGTTGTTCCCTGGTAGGCGGTGCCACTGCCAAGTCACTGTGATTGAGTTGTTGTAGTGGTGGTGGCTGTATCCGTGCCTCGTTGGTTGTTACCCTGCCACTGGCGACCCCTGTAGGCACCCCTGGATTGGTTTCTGCCTCTAGAGCGCCTATTCCTGCCTCTTTGTGCCTTAGAGGAGTCCGGAAAGGACCAATTCTTGGAGGGCCAATTCCTGCTAAACCTTGGAGGTTGAACTTGTAAGAAATCTTTTACTGTTTGCACAGATTTTGCTTTCTCTTCCATCTTTTTCAGAACCTGCTGTGCGGGGGCACCAAATAAATTGACCTTGTCCATAGGTGCATCCAAAAGCTTAGATTTGACATGGTCTGGTAATACCTGCTCCTTCAACCATGCATGCCTCCTGATAACTGTGCCAGTCATGGCTGATCTAAAGGAAGCCTCCAGTGCATCATAGCCACATTTTAAAGAATGGTTACTAACCTGCTGTATGTTATGTAACATTTCTTGAACATACTTTTTATCTAAAGATTCTTCAGAGGACAGCTTTTTAGTCAACTGGTCAAGCATAAACTCTTGATATTGAATCATATGAAATTGGCAGTTCAAAGCTCTAGCTGACAAAGTAGCAGAGGTGTAAACTTTTACCCCATCTCTCTAAGGACCTGGATTCCCTATCAGAGGAGGGGGTTTTAGAAGAAGTAGCTGATACAGCTTTAGGGCCCTGGGAGATAGTCTCTGGATCTGCAAAAGGGCCTTATATAAGTGGTGATGAGTGTCCGGGACCCTGTAGTACCTATCTGGTTTAGCAGGGCCGGAGGTAAAGTATCAGGAGTGGAGCAAGCATCATTAAATGCATCATCAACAACAGATAGAACTGGAGGAATAGCTAAAGGCCTATGTTGTGGTAAGTGTAGAAAGGTCCTAAGCCTTTTTCTAGAGTCTGAGAAATCTTGGCCCTGCCACTGAAATTGTTCCCTCATAGCATGCAAGGTTTCCCCAAAGGAAAATTCCTCAGGAGGAGAGGCTGAAGGGATGGACTCCTCAGCATCAGAGTCTTCGTAAGGAGAATAAGAAGTCTCAGGAGGGTCTGTATGTTCTGAATCATCAGAAGAATCATCTGTGGCTACTGGCTCAGGGGCTCTGCTCTAGGCCTCTTTTCTGGAGGAGGAGAGAGGCCCTGTCTGGATGAGGCTGGGATCCACGAATTAAAGTGATGAGATCCTGTGCCAAAGAAAGCATATGGGAGCTGGTGCTGGGCCTGTGAGAGGGGGCTTGGCAGGCACAGGCTTGGAAGTTTTGGCTGCTTTAGGGCAAAGGCCTTAATAGACATAGCTGGAGGAGGCCTAGCAGCTCCACGTGCAGGGGTAGAAATATCTAGTGGAATGGTGTCTGATAAATCCTGTGAAATCGCAACAGAAGGCTGGATTTCAGAAGCCGTTCTACCAGTATAGAAGAGGCCTCGGTAGAAGGCAAGTTATCGGCTGAAGAAAGAACCGAACCGAGACACTCGTGGATTGCTTAACCGCGGTTTCAGTCGAAACCGTCGGTCCTTTTCTTTGCGCTTTTGGTTATTTGTGTCGGAGGATCCGCGGCATAATGTAAAATCGGGCCGAAAATCTGTTCAGCAAAGTCCGAGCGACGTTTAAGCGTCCGTCGGTTAAAAGAAGCACAGGCTAGACAAGCTGCTCCGTCGTGGTCTGGGCCTAAACAATGTATGCAATAGGAGTGGAAATCTTTATGAGGTATTTGTTTCCCACAAGATAAACAGTTATTAACTTTCTCTGACATCGACTGAGGCAAGAAAGAGTCCCCAATAGCTTTATAGAAGTCTTCGAAGTAGTATTCGGTAGTAGTAATCTCTGGATCTGACCGACCGGCACTTGCGAACAGCTTCTGCTTCGGGCACCGCACAAGAAAGACTGGGGAAAATGGCGTCGGCTGATGCCTTTATACCCGAATAACTGCCGCAATGACGCCGGGTGAAGTGCCAGACCCAGACTTTGGAATCCGGCCGACCGAAGGGCTGCCTGACGACAGGACAACCCATTTGTAAGGACTGCAGATGCATCCTTGAAGGACATCGTACTGAATTTCACAAGAAAGTAATTTAATATAGTAACTATGAATAGATTTACATAGATTACACTTTACATTTTATGTTATTTTACTTTAAATTGCGGTAAGGTTGTTCCAGGAAAATGATGTTTCAGGAAATGATGCTTCAGGAAATGATGTTTCAGGAAATGATGTTTCAGGAAATTATGTCATGTTTTTTTAAAGTATTTAAGGGTTGACTTTTTGTTTGTGAATTGTCTGAAGAAGTTTACATATTTTTAGTAAATGAAAGCGCTAACATACAGTTTTTGTTTCTTAGCGTGGTGCTTTTTCCATGTTTTATTTTTTATTAGTTTGTTAAATTATTTAGTTTGTTTAAATGGTACACATATTTGAGTTGTAGACTTAATGGAATTTTCCAAGGTGTATCATTTGCACTGCTACTATTTAATCAACTTGTTCTAGAAAAAAACGTAAATGAACTTCACCAGTAAAATTACTAGTGAGCTTTATATGGCAATAAGCCCATTTTGCATTGTATTCTTTTATCTTTTAATAGTTCAAGGCTAGTCGTCTAGCAGTGTAAACAATGGCACTAGGTGATGGTCACTGTTCAACCCTGTGTACAAAATGGGAAAAAGGGATTGATGACAATGTCAAACTTTTATTAGTTCTTATAGCCCTCCAGTGCAAAACATTCATGAGTCTGAATATTATATGATAAATAATTTTAATCAAATCATATGCCTGATTGCTATGTACAGAAAATATTGGACATTATAATTAAGCAGAGACAAAAGCAAAGATCTGTACAGTATATGCCTAAATAAACTGACAATGTAGTTTTTTATTTATGAGCATAATGCAGTCAGCCTACAAATAAATATATATATATATATATATATATATATTTATATATATATATTTTTTTTTTTTACTAAATATTTTTGTTGAATGTGATAAATAAGATATTTGTAATTCAGGTGAAATAAAGCAAACAAATCCACTTTTTGATTTCTTTTTCCAAAATTAATATTTAAATCATATTTCATAGTCTGTTTCTGAAATAACACAGGAAACTTGTGGTATGGGTGTTGACATAATGGTTAAAGTGTTTACTTCACAGACATGAGGTAAACGTTTGATTCTCATCCTTGAAGAGATATTAACTAGGCTTAAAATGGCCTGCAAAGGACAGCAGACCTAGTACTTACATATAAACCTACAAGTATTTCTGTGACATGTATATGACTTATAAGTTGAAGAGCTAATAAATTACATAATATCTGCATAAATGCAAATTTCTAAAAATAGATAAGTGAGTGAATTTACTGCCTAAACAAAAAAAAGGATCAAGCTATGAGAGGCACCATATTTGTGTTCTACTAGTGGTAAATACATAAATATCTCTAGTTATGTCAGAGTGATGTACCTGAAAGTAGGAAGTGTTTCCCTGCACAAGGGCATAGATCTTGCCTGATATAGATGGCAAACACCTTAACCATTAGGCCACCCTCCCAACCCTAAGACTATCCATATGAGCAACAGAACCAAATGCCTAAGCAAAGTTAACAAAAATGGCCATTTCTACCTCATAGGTATAAATTTGACAGACCTAGTCCAATCAGAATAGCAAGGCATTTTCAGTTGTGAGGACCTTGTAGAAAATATTTTCCATTTCATTTACTCAAACAATGTATTTTGTAATAGACTTGTCACTGGTCACTAAGATTTTTAAGTATTTTGGAAATCAGTAACAATAAAGCTACTGGCTGATAATTTTTCAGCTGTTGACCTTCTCTGTTCACAAATATGGACATACAGTGGTCTTCTTCCAGTCCTCTTGACATCTTCTCTCCGAAACAGAATAACAATCCATTGTATGGCAGAATGACATATCTCCCCAACTACCTGTCTCCATAGGGGTTCCCCAAGGATCCATCCTTGGACCCCTACTCTTCACTGTTTACACTAATAATCTAGCCTCTGCCACCAAACATGGCACACTCATACAATACGCAGATGACTCGACCATCATCTGCTCAGCCCAGTCCCTACCAAAACTGCAAAAAGTCACACAGGAAGCCTTTTTCTCTGTTGAAACATGGTTATCTGATGCCCGATTAATACTCAACCCAAACAAAACTAAACTATTCATCTTCCAACCCACCAAACATACTCAAAACAACTCTCACTTTAACATTACGGCAAAAGACAACACCACTATATACCCAACTGAACACACCAAATTGCTAGGAGTGGAAATAGACAATAAACTAAAATTTGACATTCACATATCCATGACTATAAAAAAAGTCCACAAAAAACTAGGAGCGTTATACAGAAATAAGCAATATCTCACCAAAGCAGCAAAGATTTCAATAGCAAATTCCCACCTTATCTCCACCCTACTTTATGCCTCTCCAATATATACCAACCTAAGGCAATGTGATCTAAACAAGCTAGAGACCTGCTACAACAAAATAGCCAAATTAGCCACGGGGCATCCTACCGTAGTCACCACTGTCTCTCACTTGCTGAACTGGGCTGGCTTGAACTCCCTCACCTCCTTCAGTGGTATCAACTCTCACTTGCCCACAAACTAGTAAACCATCCACTAAATGTCCCATCCCTCCAGAATCTACTCCAACCCTATCGCACCACCAGACCACTAAGATCCAGCAGCAAAAATCACTTGCAGATCACTAAAGCCAATAACTCTGCTGGTGAAGCACTATTCTCTTGCCGCATAGCCAAATTATGGAACTCACTCCCACCCACAATTACCTCCATACCATCATGCACCCACTTCAAAACTTTACTAAAAGCGCAACTAAAAACATGCTGGCTATGCCCTTGCAACTCCCACTCAAATATCATCCACCCCATCCAACCACTACCTTTCTTTCCACTCCACTAACTACCTTGATTATAGCAAGCTCAGATGCTCATAAGCCAGTACTTATTATACAGCACAAACGTCTTCTTCTTGTAACATTTGTTAATGTCTGGTATGCACTTCACAGATAAAGATTCTAGTTGTCTACTGATGTACTATGTTCTTCATCTGTAAATATGTTGTAAGTAATTGCTATGTAAATTGTTAATCACTATGTAATCCAATGTAAATACTGTCTGTTTATTTTAACTGTGGAGCTTTTCTCCCCGGGCCTCCGTTGAAAATGGACCCACATCCAGTCGGACACTCCCGGTCAACAAATTTAAATAAATAAATAAATAAATAAATGAATAACAATATAGGCTACATCAGAAAATATAGTCTAAGAAGATACCGTAAACCAGTGACATTATAAATGACATTATAACACATTCTTTATGGAATCCATCACAACAATCTGACTTCAAACACACTAAATGCACACTTGTCTGTCACAAAGGCTTATGATTTATTTATTTGTTATTTGTTTACATTTGTTAACTGGGTAGAGTCCAACTGGGATGGAAAAAAAATTTTCAGCAAGATCCGAGGAGAAAAGCTCCACAACAAAAAGAACATTATTAAGGTACAAGCAGTAAACTTAGTTTAAGTAGTACATTGCTAACAATATGTAAATGAGCTTAAAGGTATTATAGCAACATATAACAATAGAAATACAATATAAATATGCATGTTTCAGGCACACAGGAATACTTTTTTTTTTTTACAGTATATATGAGGCACATAAGTCATTTAGCTTTACAAGGAGAGTCACTTCTGAAAGACCAAAATTGGTCATGGAGTTTTACAACTTAGGTCATCTGAAGAAACAATGATCAGTAACGATAAGTCAGATAAGTGGGATAGCCCTATGTGGGATGAGCACTATTTGTGATCAATAACAATAAGTCAGATAAGTGGGATAGCCCTATGTGGGATGAGCACTATTTGTGATCAATAACGATAAGTCAGATAAGTGGGATAGCCCTATGTGGGATGAGCACTATTTGTGATCAATAACGATAAGACAGATAAGTGGGATAGCCCTATGTGGGATGAGCACTATTTGTGATCAATAACGATAAGACAGATAAGTGGGACAGCCCTATGTGGGATGAGCACTATTTGTGATCAATAACGATAAGACAGATAAGTGGGGCAGCCCTATGTGGGATGAGCACTATTTGTGATCAGTAACGATAAGTCAGATAAGTGGGATAGCCCTATGTGGGATGAGCACTATTTGTGATCAATAACAATAAGTCAGATAAGTGGGATAGCCCTATGTGGGATGAGCACTATTTGTGATCAATAACGATAAGACAGATAAGTGGGACAGCCCTATGTGGGATGAGCACTATTTGTGATCAATAACGATAAATCAGATAAGTGGGATAGCCCTATGTGGGATGAGCACTATTTGTGATCAATAACGTTAAGACAGATAAGTGGGATACCCTATATGGGATGAGCACTATTTGTGATCGATAACGATAAGACAGATAAGTGGGGCAGCCCTATGTGGGATGAGCACTATTTGTGATCAATAACGATAAGACAGATAAGTGGGGCTGCCCTATGTGGGATGAGCACTATTTGTGATCAATAACGATAAGACAGATAAGTGGGATAGCCCTATGTGGGATGAGCACTATTTGTGATCAATAACGATAAGACAGATAAGTGGGACAGCCCTGGGATGAGCACTATTTGTGATCAGTAATGATAAGACAGATAAGTGGGATAGCCCTATGTGGGATGAGCACTATTTGTGATCAATAACGATAAGACAGATAAGTGGGATAGCCCTATGTGGGATGAGCACTATTTGTGATCAATAATGATAAGACAGATAAGTGGGACAGCCCTATGTGGGATGAGCACTATTTGTGATCAATAACGATAAGACAGATAAGTGGGGCAGCCCTATGTGGGATGAGCACTATTTGTGATCAATAACGATAAGACAGATAAGTGGGATAGCCCTATGTGGGATGAGCACTATTTGTGATCAATAACGATAAGACAGATAAGTGGGACAGCCCTATGTGGGATGAGCACTATTTGTGATCAATAACGATAAGACAGATAAGTGGGGCAGCCCTATGTGGGATGAGCACTATTTGTGATCAATAACGATAAGACAGATAAGTGGGACAGCCCTATGTGGGATGAGCACTATTTGTGAACAATAACGATAAGACAGATAAGTGGGGCAGCCCTATGTGGGATGAGCACTATTTGTGATCAATAACGATAAGACAGATAAGTGGGACAGCCCTATGTGGGATGAGCACTATTTGTGATCAATAACGATAAGACAGATAAGTGGGACAGCCCTATGTGGGATGAGCACTATTTGTGATCAATAATGATAAGACAGATAAGTGGGATAGCCCTATGTGGGATGAGCACTATTTGTGATCAATAACGATAAGACAGATAAGTGGGACAGCCCTATGTGGGATGAGCACTATTTGTGATCAATAACGATAAGACAGATAAGTGGGACAGCCCTATGTGGGATGAGCACTATTTGTGATCAATAACGATAAGACAGATAAGTGGGACAGCCCTATGTGGGATGAGCACTATTTGTGAACAATAACGATAAGACAGATAAGTGGGATAGCCCTATGTGGGATGAGCACTATTTGTGATCAATAACGATAAGACAGATAAGTGGGATAGCCCTATGTGGGATGAGCACTATTTGTGATCAATAATGATAAGACAGATAAGTGGGACAGCCCTATGTGGGATGAGCACTATTTGTGATCAATAACGATAAGACAGATAAGTGGGACAGCCCTATGTGGGATGAGCACTATTTGTGATCAATAACGATAAGACAGATAAGTGGGACAGCCCTATGTGGGATGAGCACTATTTGTGATCAATAACGATAAGACAGATAAGTGGGATAGCCCTATGTGGGATGAGCACTATTTGTGATCAATAACGATAAGACAGATAAGTGGGGCAGCCCTATGTGGGATGAGCACTATTTGTGATCAATAACGATAAGACAGATAAGTGGGGCAGCCCTATGTGGGATGAGCACTATTTGTGATCAATAACGATAAGACAGATAAGTGGGACAGCCCTATGTGGGATGAGCACTATTTGTGATCAATAACGATAAGACAGATAAGTGGGACAGCCCTATGTGGGATGAGCACTATTTGTGATCAATAACGATAAGACAGATAAGTGGGACAGCCCTATGTGGGATGAGCACTATTTGTGATCAATAACGATAAGACAGATAAGTGGGACAGCCCTATGTGGGATGAGCACTATTTGTGATCAATAACGATAAGACAGATAAGTGGGATAGCCCTATGTGGGATGAGCACTATTTGTGATCAATAACGATAAGACAGATAAGTGGGATAGCCCTATGTGGGATGAGCACTATTTGTGATCAATAACGATAAGACAGATAAGTGGGACAGCCCTATGTGGGATGAGCACTATTTGTGATCAATAATGATAAGACAGATAAGTGGGACAGCCCTATGTGGGATGAGCACTATTTGTGATCAATAATGATAAGGCAGATAAGTGGGACAGCCCTATGTGGGATGAGCACTATTTGTGATCAATAAAGATAAGGCAGATAAGTGGGACAGCCCTATGTGGGATGAGCACTATTTGTGATCAATAACGATAAGGCAGATAAGTGGGACAGCCCTATGTGGGATGAGCACTATTTGTGATCAATAACGATAAGACAGATAAGTGGGACAGCCCTATGTGGGATGAGCACTATTTGTGATCAATAACGATAAGGCAGATAAGTGGGACAGCCCTATGTGGGATGAGCACTATTTGTGATCAATAACGATAAGGCAGATAAGTGGGACAGCCCTATGTGGGATGAGCGCTATTTGTGATCAATAACGATAAGACAGATAAGTGGGACAGCCCTATGTGGGATGAGCGCTATTTGTGATCACTAACGATAAGACAGATAAGTGGGACAGCCCTATGTGGGATGAGCGCTATTTGTGATCAATAATGATAAGACAGATAAGTGGGATAGCCCTATGTGGGATGAGCGCTATTTGTGATCAATAACGATAAGACAGATAAGTGGGACAGCCCTATGTGGGATGAGCACTATTTGTGATCAATAACGATAAGACAGATAAGTGGGGCAGCCCTATGTGGGATGAGCACTATTTGTGATCAATAACGATAAGACAGATAAGTGGGGCAGCCCTATGTGGGATGAGCACTATTTGTGATCAATAACGATAAGACAGATAAGTGGGGCAGCCCTATGTGGGATGAGCACTATTTGTGATCAATAACGATAAGACAGATAAGTGAGATAGCCCTATGTGGGATGAGCACTATTTGTGATCAATAACGATAAGACAGATAAGTGGGACAGCCCTATGTGGGATGAGCACTATTTGTGATCAATAACGATAAGTCAGATAAGTGGGATAGCCCTATGTGGGATGAGCACTATTTGTGATCAATAACGATAAGTCAGATAAGTGGGATAGCCCTATGTGGGATGAGCACTATTTGTGATCAATAATGATAAGTCAGATAAGTGGGACAGCCCTATGTGGGATGAGCACTATTTGGGCTAACGTGTGAGATGAGTGGGAAAAAACAGGAAGAATATTAGCTGGTAGCAATACAGGGGCATAGCCATTTATCATTTAAATAGTCTTTCAGGGTGGTTTTAAATGTGGACAGGTTGGGGGTTTTAGTTATCTGTTGAGGAAGGGTGTTCCAATCTTTGGCTACTTTATGGAAGTAGAGGGAGTCTCCGTGATAGCTGCGAGACTGGGTTACTTTTAGCATTAGTGTGTTGGATGACCTGAGGAGTCCACAGTTTGTATTTGGCTGGACTAGGTTTGATAGAGCTGGGCAGTCGTTAGGGCTGAATATGATTTTATGGGGAAGTGAAAGTTGTTTTAGTAATAATAGGTTGGGAAGTTCTAGCCAGCAGAGCTGTCAGAGAGCAGTGCAGTGGTGTGTTCTGTGGGGTTGGTTGGTGACAAACTTAGCTATTCTGTTACAGCAGGAGTCTAGTTTATTTAGGTTGGTTTTTGATAGGTTAGTAAAGACCTCAGAACAGTAGAGGAGGTTGGATAGCAAGTGGGATCTTGCAGTGGCCAGTCTAGCTTGTTGTGTAATGTAAGGTTTAACCCTGTATAGAGTGCCTAGTTTAGAGTGGATTTTTTTGATGGTCAGATAGATGTGTTGATCAAATCTTTGTGAGTCATCTATGGTTACACCTAGAAGCTTGGTCTGATTGGTGGGTTAAATTTTTGTACCATTGTTAAATAGTATGGAGAGGGATTGGGTACTGGGTTTTGAAGATTTATTAGAGAAAATTATGAGCTTGATCTTATTTGGATTTAGGATGAGTTGATGGCTGGCGAGATACTTTTCAGTGTCTTGGAATGATGATTGCATTTTGTGTTGGAGTTTTTGTGGGGAGTGGGCTGAGCAGATAAGGGACGAGTCATCTGCATATTGGATGATGGTGGCATGTTGGGTGGCAGTATATAGGTTGTTGGTAAATATTATGAAAAGGAGGGGCCTAAGTATGGAGCTTTGTGGTACCCCTGTGGTGACTGGTAATAGTGGGGAGAGGCTGTTTGCCCATTTAGTGGCTTGCTGACAGTCGGATAGATAACTGTGAAACCGTGTTAGGGGTGTTGTATTGAGATTGTAAGTGACAAGTTTGTTGAGGAACAGCTGATGCGACACTGTGTCAAAAGCTTTTGACATATCTAAGAAAATGGCTAAGACTAGTTGTCCTTCATTTTTGAGGTGGCGAATGGTCTCTGTATAGGTTATGATGGCTGAGTCAGTACTATCTTTAGGCCTGAAGCCATGCTGGGTGCTGGAGAGTAGGTTGTTGGTAGTGAGGTGATTTATGAGTTGCTGGTGGTTACATTTCTCTAGAATTTTGGCAAGGGGGGATATAATGGCGATTGGACGGTACTTAGTTATGTCTCTGGATGGGTCGCCCTTATGAAGTGGTATGATATGAGAGCTGTTTATTAGCAATGATATGGGGTAGACAATGGATGGGGCAGCTAGTTTTAGGTATTCGTTTGAAAGTTGGTTGGCAGCTAAGCAGCAGGGTTTTAATTTACATAGGAGTGTGTTTTTTTGTTGTTGGAAGTTGGAATGGGAATAAAGGAGAAGGAGTTTATAGGGGAGGGGACAGTGAGTGGTAGGATTGTTTTGTTATCAAGGAGAGAAGTGATAGAGTTGATGAAGTGGGAATTGAATTGTAAGGCTAAGGGCACAGAGGAGTTAGTAGTGAGGGAGGCATGGAAGGGGTTTTACTATAGTTAAGGAGGTGGTTGATATTCTGCCAGAATTTGTGTGGATTGTGCTGGTATTTTTGTTGGCAGGTGAGGAAATAGGTTCATTTATCCTTGATGATGTTTTTCTTAGCATGGTTTCAAAGTTGTTTGTAAAGGGTGAGATCGTTGTTATTTTGGTCATGTAGTGACCAGGCCTTATCTCTTTGTTTCATTAGTTGTTTTGTTTCTTTAGAAAGCCATTCTTTATAAAGCTGTTTGCTTTTTGGTGAATATTTCTGAGGGGGGAAAGACTAGTTAATGTTTCAAGGAATTTGTTATTAAAGTATTCTACACCTAGGTCTAGTTCAGGTTTTGTAATGGGGACCAATCGCAGTTTTGCAGTAGTAAACTGAAGGTGTCAGAGGAGAAATATTTTTTGCTATGGGTGTATTGGTATGAGATGCTGGTTTGGATATTTGTTTTTTTCCTAACTAGAAATGTAGGGGCATGGTCACTTAGTGTGATTGGTAGACAGCCTGCCTGGTACCCGTGACTTGGTTTGTTGGTTAAAATCCAGTCTAGAAGTGATTTTTTATTGGAGTACTTGTTGATGCAGGTTAATAATCTGGGTGAAGTTGTATAAGTTTATAAATGAAGTAGGGGAGTCGGAAGAGCAAGAGAACTGGTCTAGGTTGAAATCATCTAGAATGATGGTTTCTTGGAATAGAGAAAAAGATGACCAGGATAGGTGGGATTCTATGTTGTGCAGGTTGTTGCCTGGTGGTAGGGAGATGACTATGATGTTAATGGATTTGTGAGGATAATTTGGAGGTGAGTGATAAGGAGTTCAGCATGAGAGATGTCTGGTGAGGAACAGTTTAGTGTTTCTCGATTACGTGATTCTTTTAACATAACTGACACCCCCCACCACGTTTGTTTATCCTGTCCTGTCTTGTAATATTGTAACCATCTCTAGTAATTTTAGAGTCTTTGATGTGAGGCTTTAACTAGGTTTCAGTTATGACTGCAATGTCTGGGGAGTAGGAGGCAAGGGTGGGATGAAATTCGGGTACTTTGTTTGCAAGGCTTCTGAGATTAAAACATGTAATGGAGAAGGTCAGAGTTACTGGTAATAGGTAAAGATGTATAAGTAGTGGTGTCTGTGAGATTTTGGGTGGATGTGAAGGCACAGGAGCTTGGGAGTAATGGGTAGGTTACATGGGAGATACAGGTGGGCCCAGGACTGGGATGGATATCTGACTGGAGTTCTATCTTTGTTATAGAGTAAAAAAATAGGTGCTTCAGTTTGGTTATAAGCCGATTATATCTGTAGAAGGACAAATGAGTGTTGGTGTGTTGCATATGTCTTGAAGGGAGAACATTAATATTAAATCTGGGTAAGTCTTGGTGATGATATAATGATAAGGTTTGCATGGGAGGTGTGGTGAGGTGTATGTGAGTGTTGGGGATGGGTGCTTGGTAAGTTTGAAGTTATGGGGGTTGGTAGCATAGTAAGCAAGGAGTAGGATGCCTGATAATAGAGTGTTGCAGAGCAAGCAGTTTGGGCCTTTCATTCCGATTGGAGAGTGGGTGTAGAATCAGGAAGTGAGGTATAGGAAAGTAGAGTGGAGTATGGTATTGTGAGAGGTTGAATCCAGGTGAGGTTAGTGGGGAGGGAGTTGTGTATAAGAGTTGAGGTTAGTGGGGTGTGGTTAGCTGAGGTGGGAGGGAAGTGGATTGAAGAATTGTACAGGGGGTGTTTAGCTTAGGTATAAAGGAAATGAGATAGGTGTGGGTGGGAATGGGAGTAGGGCAGGGGAGCAGAGCGGGCTGGCCTCAGGTAGGAGTGAGTCAGACAAAAACTAATCACTCAATCCACAGACTGTTTGTAGGCATGTCTGTTTGGAGAAAAGATACCCTGCCTTTCTGTTAGTTCTTGTTTCCTTCTGAATATATGCAGGACCTTACAGAACTACAGTAATACCTTTATTGCCTACAATGTGCTGTTTAGCCAATTCAGAAGCCTTGTGCTGTGTATTTATATTATGTTAACTTTAGTGTGTTTGGCTTATCTGGTAGTCAGAAACAACTACTAAAAGGGTATCTGACTTTATATTAAGGATTTTTGTAATTAAAGATAACAAGAAATGCTAGCTTGTGAATGGGGGGAGGCAGCTGCCATCCCTGGCCTACAGTTAACAAAGTACACTGTGCACTTAATACAGTGATAAGCCCAAAATAATGTGGAATTCAGGTGCACCTACAATGCTTTTATTAGTCCTTTTTCTTTCATGATGATTGTTTCCTTTTATTGTTTAGTGGCCAGGTTCATAAAGTTGCTAGAGCAGGTAAAAACTACCATGGACCAGTAGGAGGGGAACGGCTGAGTAACCCATTTGCATGGGCTGTGGAAATCTAAAAATAAGAATGGAGAGTAAGAAACAGCTGCAGTTAGTAGGGTCACTGAAGAAGCTGGAGGGAAGTACAGGAGAGACAGAATACCATAATTGAGAAATGCAAGCATGAAATGTGAAACAAAAACATTACTATCAGGGTAGAGTGCAGTTCTAACATTTAGTAGAAGTGTAAATCATACCAATGAATAAATGCAGCACAAGTAGACAAGAGCAATACTAATATGTGATAAACTGCCCACATATGCTATACTAACATTAGTATGTGCACATGGTGTATAGAATATAGCACGCAGGTCTAAGAAAACAGTACAGGAGTCACCAGCCACATATTATCTAAACAGAAGGAGAAGGGAAACACTTCCAGAAGTTTGCTAGACAGTGTACTATGCATTAATACAATTGTAAATGCCTTGCAAGCCTAGAAATCTGCCTCTAATTTCAGAATACATAACTAACATCTTTTTGTAGGGGACAAGACCACCTCCATCTCCAATGTGGAGGCCTTCACCACCAGTGTCACCCTTACTTAAATATATTTAATCCATAATAATACAATGAGGTGGAACACAGAAATATACTGCAAAGATGAAATTATTAACTTGATAAATCTTGCAGTAAATTCAAATATTATAATATATAGTCATGAACAGTTAACCTCATGGAAATGGGATCATTTAAATAATATGATATCCTTTTGTTAACCAGGTGGGACTACTGGAAACATAGTCCCTTTTAAAGGGCAAGGCAGGAACAATGTCTGATTAAGTAACTTACTCAAACTCACACAGAAGGCACATGGAAGCTGTGGGAATCAAATCCAGGACAGTTGCATATCTTAAACATCTGTGCCAAACTGCCACATAGAGTATGCCAGTGCTTATTTAAATTCTCTTCTGTATTCCCTGTTCTGTGATGGATTTCTGCATTTAAACCCGGTTTAGCAAGTTATCTTTTGGGGAGAGAAGGCTGTGCTGTTATTGTTCTGGGAGAAATTTGCTACTGGTTGCAAGCACAGTGTGATTTTCAACTATCTTGTGTGCTCTGGTTTGTTCCTTAAATTCAGGGTGACTGCGAGTGTTTCTCTACTCTGCTAGGCTGCAACTACGAGAGGCCGTCTGGTAATATTGAATCAGACTTAACCTTAGAACCAAACCCCACTACATTTACGAAGTACAAGTTTCTCTGTGTGCACTTTTACTGCTGATTTAAATACTCTTCTGTATTGTTTGTCCTGTAGTGGACATCTGCATTTAGAACTGGTTTAGCAAGCTATCTCCTGCTAAGAGTAATGGGTATTGATCTTGTCCTGGCAAAATTTGCTATTTGTTGCAAGTGCCATGTGTTGTTTGACTGGCCTGTTTGCTTTATTTTTTTCTTTAAAATTAGAGTGTCTGCAGATGTTGTCTTTCGTCTTTGCTGGCTGTGACTGCACAAGGACAACTGAGGATACCTAATTGGACTTGACCTTAGAAACAAACACCATCATATGTGCGAAGTGCTGCGTATTCCACAGCAGAGTTATGCACTGGTGAGAAATATTTATGACATGTCCAAGCAAGTGTTTGCATCATCTGGTTCTGTATTAAAAACTATGAGGTGGTGCCACCTCTTACACTTACTTGTTAGGTAATGTACTGGACAACAGCAGCCAACTGGGCACACCCACACACATCTATGGATGACTAAACGCAGTTGCAAACAGTTGCAGATGAATGAGTACAATCACGTACACCTAAGACCAGCTGCAGAGAGCCATATCACTCATGGTTGGGTTCCCTCTTGCTGAAGGCATATTGTTTTTGTCTGTCCCACTACTTTTGCCAGCTATGGTCATTTTGATCCTAAATCTAATTCTTGCTGTGATATATTCATTTGTAGTAACACTGAAATTGTGGCATCAGAAACAATTTACAGTCGTGGTCTTTAACTTCTTCCCTCCAGCTCTTTTGAGTGTGTATCTTTAACTCCCAGTGGGTATTGCTTGAGCCTTTAAGAAATTAAGTTATCACCTTACAGTTCTAACAAATACTCATTGACAGAGGTCAAATACCAATACATTTGTGTTTGCAACCATGTATGCTTCAAGATAAAATATTCTGATACCTTGTATGTAGCATGGTTTTGGAATTATTAATTCAAATATGAACAAGCAATATTTGATGCCAATAGGCACAGTAGGATGTAACTGCAGAAACACCTGGAGGCGCACTCGGCTATAATTGGTTAAGAAACCGTTATTTACAGCAGTATATTTGTACTGTCTTTTGTACTCATTATTTACTGTTTGCTTCTGGCATTCTGAGCCTGAGTCCAGTCGTAGCTGTAGAGTACTGACTGCCTCATCACTGTACTAAACTGTTGCTGTGACACCCAAGCCAAATCAATTGTCCTAAACTGTAATGGTGACACTCAAGCCAAATCAAGTGTACTAAGCTGTTACGGTGACACACAAGCCACTGTTGTGGTCGTACCAAACCCAAATCATTTGTACTAAGTTGTTGTGGTGGTACCAAACCCAGATCATTTGTATTAAGCTGTTCTGGTAATACCAAAGTCAAATCATTTGCAATAAGCTGTTCTGGTGACCCCCAATCCAAATTATTTGTACTGTGCCTTTCTGGTGATACCCAAAGCCAAATCATTTATACTAAGCTTTTATGGTGACACCTGAGACAAATCATTTGTACTAAGTTGTTGTGGTGGTACCAAAGACGGATCATTTGTAGTAAGCTGTTGTGGCACTGAGCCAAGTCAGTATTTTCTGCTTCACAGATCCATTAGTTGCTGTCTCACTTTTAATGACTTCTGTACCCTTCATTTCTTTACAGTTTACAAATATAATTGTAACTTTTGTGCTTTGGCTCATTGTTTCTGCTAATGTTCTAGTATATATACCCTTCCTACAAATTCATTTCATCTGCTCCAGTTAGTGCTCCCTTCTCCCCAGACACAAAACATCATGTAGTCACAGTTTACCTCACTGCCAGTCTGATACAACAGGAATAATGAGATGATACAAGAACTACCTCATGCTCACTGATGACTGTTTTTGTCCAATAAATGATTCCATAGAGGTGCAGGTATCTACTAAACCTGGAGACCAACCTCTCTTTAAAGACTGTACACTGTAAAAGACATGTTGTCATTTCCGACACCCACCTCACACAACCATGCCCACCACGTCATAGACAAACAAATAGGCCTTCTTACACTAAAGTACTTCAAACGTCTCTGCCTAGAGCACAAGAATTCCCAGATGAAGGTTTGGTAAGCAGGACACTCAGCATCACACTAACAGGCAAATAACATACACAGACACTGTAGAAAACACAACTGCAAAAAAGGATCACTCAACTGACAGGCCAAAGCCCATAAGGCAGCAAGGCCAGGACAGTACATCTGGTAATGTCTTAGTCATAGGTGAATTAACAGTCAGACACACACATGCAGCATTCACCAGGCTGAGCAAGGACAGAGTGATGACTACCTGCCTCTCGGGTACCAGGATCTAAAGTGTCACTAGGGCCTTCAAGTTCCTTCATCTTAAATATATCCATGAGTCATAGTCAATGTGCACATGGAAGTGAATGACTTAAGACATACCTTCTTGGGTCATATGAAGAGGAACATGATGGAGCTCTTAGAATGTGTATCTAAAACTGGTGTGAAACTAGTATTGAGCAGTATCCTACCATCACCAAGAATCCTGCCACGGTACAAACATTGGTGTCATTCTAATGGGATCCAATATGTATATCAGCCTTGGTAGACGTAATCAATAATTCTGGCAGCTTTGCTCGGGATTGCCTGCACCTCTCTGTCCTCATGGCTTCCATATTTGAACAGGACTTTTCCTTCCCCATAGTGCCTTTTTAGCAAGTTCAGTTTCCTCAAATTATCTACATGCTAGAAACCTAAACAGGAAGTTCCATACCTTAAATACAGATGCATGCAGTGTTATGGAAACATGGTTTCAGAACAGGAATAGTACTCTTGACAGTGTAGGGTTTCAATAGCTACTACTGTTTTCAGATCTAACACAGAAAATGACAATGCTAAATGTAGGTGTAGGCCTGTATTTCTAAGAAGACATCGCACTTGTAGACTCGTAAGTTAGGACAATGACTTCAAATTTCTCCCATATCTTTTTCACAGTAAATAGAAGTCTGTACTATATCATGCCCACTACTGTACCTCCTCTATGTCACTATCAGCCCATGAAGTATATCTAAATGAACTGACATCTCTCCCTATCATGCTTAACATTGTTCTCTTGGGAGACTTCAACTATCCCTCCATTACGTGGGGAACAAACACAGCACTTCAAATAAATATGAACAAAAATTCTGGACCGCATTAATGCCAGCTTCCTAGACCAACTAGTTTAAGTCCCAAATATGGGTTCAAAAATACTATACCTGGTTCACACCAACATGACCAATCATATGCTTAGTATCTACAATTAGCCCATCACTGGTTGAATCTAACCACTGTTCAGTAATAAAACATGTTACCTCAAAACCCTTCAATCTTTAGAGACTACTAAAAGGCAAACCTAATCTTGCTAAGTGATGACCTAATCTTTCATGCTACTACATTTGTGGATAATTTGTATACCCACCTCAAAGCAAACATAAAGGCATTTGTTACCATATGGTAGAACCTTAGTATAAACAATCTATACAATAAGGGAAAGAGCTCATAGCCCATAAAAGCAAATGTAGTTTCCCACAATCTAGAGATGAATTTCAAAAGATCAACAAAGAACTCAGAAACAAAATTAAATCTTCCAAAAATAAGTATGAATTGAGAATTGCCACCTTTGTTAAGGACAACCACAAAGCTTTCTTTAACTATGTTAGAAGCCTTAAAGGTAATACAGAGCAATGCCCAGAGCTAATACACAACAACTGCACTTATTATTTTCTGAAGACATAACCAACATATTAGTGGACAAATTCAGCTCTAACTTTACTCCCCTATCTCTTCTCAACTTTCTCCGGCTTATTAGAACACCCATACTATCCCATCTGACTACTACTGAGCAAGTGCTACATACTCTATCCAAGGCCAAAAACATTAGCTCTATGGGTCCTGATAATGTGCCAGGCTGCCTACTTGTCAGCACCAAACACTGTCTGGTAGACTTACTACTAGACCTAGTCAGCCTCAGCCTCTCCAGTGGAGTCAGGTATCAAAACTATGTTTAAATTAGACAATTTGAGATATTGTGGCTAGGCTACTAATGGTCGTCTGAATCAGTAACCTACTATTAATCTATGAAGCTATGAACTCATGAACTGTCAGTCAGTTAATTGTCAGCCACATGCAGGATAACCTTTTTTATGTTGCCTTTTCTGCCTGCTATATCAAACTGACAATGTATTCCACAGACATATAAATAAACTGTTCTCTTTATTTTTTTCTTTACATATATTACTGTCTTTATTTTAATTATAACAAACTCTTTTTTTCTTAACTATATAACTTTTCATGTCCTTGAATATTTGTTATATCTATTTTAGCCCCCACTCAAGAGAACAGTGATCAGTGGCTGCATATGACAGCCCTTTCTTCTGCTGGAGGGCCAGAGCTCTAGCTTACCCTTTTGGAATGGGGCTCCTCTGGTGGGGTGAGGAGAGACAGGAGCAAAGACCTCTGCCTACGGGTGGCTGGTGGGGAAGACTGGTTAGGCCTTTATGGAGTACCATCCTTAGGGATTAATTGTGGAATTTATTCAACTACTTCAATATACATAGCTAGCCAACACTGTATATAATCTGTAATCAGTTTTATTATTGTATACTCGCTTTACATCGTTACGTATTTTTTGTGTACTTGCATATGTTTTTTTTTTGGAGCTTGTATATGTTTTGTAACTATGGAGCTTTTCTCCCCGAGTCTCCGATGAAAAAGGGCCTCGTCCCAGATGGACCAACCCGGTCAACAAATGTCAAATAAATAAATAAATAAAAAATAAATAAAATAAATATAACTCCCTAACTGGTAAACCCGGTGTCCTAATGTGATCCCCATTAAAGTGGGGTCTGCAATAGATAGCAGCCCAATAACACATTCATGCTTCTTGGCTACAGTGTAAAAACTGCTGCTTGGCAGGACCTGACATATTTTACATTCCTTGTGCACCCAGGTGCTGTATTCTAGCCCACAGCAGACAAGCAACTTTCAGACATAGAACAGACCCTGCCCCCTGAAATGAGTAAAACAATTTTGGCCACTCATTCTTCCTTCCCATCACCTAGATGGACCCCCCCCCCCCCGTGCAGTAACTAGATCACCAGGGTTACAGTCAAGGCTTTAGTCCTCAAGATCACAATTAATTTAATATTTATCTTGACTAATATGGTTCATACTTTCGTACAGTTAATCGTGTAAGTTTATTATACTTACAAGACTTTTTTTTTACTGTTTGGAACAAATAGAGATATGGCTTTGCAGAGGGAAGCTTCCACACAATAAACATTCAAGATGTATATACAAATAAAGAAGACAAAAATAGTGCTTCAGCGTGCAAAAAAGCAAAGGCCAGCAGTAGGGCAATACTGCATTGTGTGCAGTAATGGCAGCGCAGTGAAGTTTAAAAATGAAAATGCGATCATCAAAGAACTCTTCAACGGCTGCGAAAGACTGTACAGCACTTGAAAGGTATGCACTTTGCACAAACTAGCAGAACTAATTTTGTATACTAAGGATTTTGTGTTGTCTTATACTGGCATAGCATTATTTAGTTGCAGTAAATTAAAACAGATGTTATGGTATTCAACAATATGTACACATTAACAAGAACAACGTCATGGCTATAAATTACACATTTAGATTACGGAGATATTCTGTACTATTGAAACTTTGCAAAGAGTTTACTATGCCACACAGGCATACAAACCAAATACTTGGCAAGAGAAGTAAACCTAAGTACACAATGTAACACAAGTACATGCACAGAAACATACACATACCCATACTCTGTGTGTGTGTGTGTGTGTGTGTGTGTGTGTGTGTGTGTGTGTGTGTGTGTGTGTGTGTGTCTGTCTGTATGTAGACAGATATAAAGTCAAACAGGCATACATAAACAGAAAGCATATGTCATACAGAAATACGACTACATGCACAAAAAAAAAATAGTGTGCCTATGGATATGGATCCCTTCAGAATATCGAAATTGCAGAACATTGAACATCTGATCATCAAGGATCAGAGGATCGAAGTTCTGTAATATCGAACACACACAAAAAAAAAAAACTAAAGCGTGAAAACTTCTTATTTTACGTTTTGGCAAGGGGCAAGCCCCCCTGCACTCCCCTGCTACTACACTATACCAACTCTGAGATCACACTACTGTAAAGAGAATGGCACGGAACTGGAAATTTACTGTTTTCTTCACTGTAGTACAATCTCGGAGTTGGTATATTTAAGTAGCATGGGGTGTGGGGTGCAGGGGGTGTTGCCCACCTGCAGAAACTTACAAGCAGAACTTTTATCTTTTTTATTCTGCTTTCATGTTCAATCTTGTAAAACACCAATCATCTCATCCTCGATGATGTGTGGTTCACTGTTCTACAACTTCGAGCATTTAAAGTAGACCTATATATATGAGTTTATGACTCTACATCAAAAACACAAACTACTGAATGGCAAGTGATTGAACACAACTGATCAATCACCTGTAGAATGAAAAACAAAAAGTTTAAATATGTTTTTTGCAGAGAGAAATTCCTCTCTGCACCCCCGTGTGGGAGGCTGAGCCCCACATATCCCCTGCTAATTATACATACCAACTCCAAGACTGCTATACAGTGGGGAAAGGGTAAATTCCCTGATCCACACTGTACCGCTAACTTGTACTGAAAAAAAAAAAGGTACATGTGATCAGCTGTATCCAGCTTTTTAACAGTACAAGTTAACTTCTCCATGGGGGTGAATGTAACACATATATATCCATATAAGCACAGAAACACATTGTTATACGCACATACATGAATGTGTGTGTGTATACATATCTTCTTCTTCTTCTTTCGGCTTTTCCCGGTTAGGGATTGCCATAGCGGCTGGCAACTTGACACTGTAAATCTCCACTGCCAATCATGAGTGGACAGGTGATCTGCTGTGGTGACCCCTTCCACAGAAGGCACACACACACACACATGCATACACATACGCACTCACGCCTAGGGCCAATTCATTGTGTCCAATGTACCTACAGCATGTCTTTGGGATGTGGGAGGAAACCGGAACACCCGGAGGAAACCCACACGACCACAGGGAGGACATACACACTCTGCACAGAAGGCACCCCAGCCGAGGATCGAACTGGAGAACCTCTTGCTGTGAGGTGGCAACGATAACTGCTGCACCACCGCAGCTACCCAGTGTGTGTGTGTGTGTGTGTGTGTGTGTGTGTGTGTGTGTGTGTGTGTGTGTGTATATATATATATATATATATACACACACACACACACACACACACACACACACACACACACACACACATGTGCATATGTGTAGTGTGTGTGTGTGTGTGTGTGTGTGTGTGTATATATATATATATATATATATATATATATATATATTTACACACACACACACACACACACACACACACCTACATGTGTGTATGTATATATGTATATATATATATATATATATATATATATATATATATATATATATATATATATATATACATATTAAAAATTATATATTAAAAAACAAACTCACCTAATCTGAGGTAACGATTCACTTGGCCAAGAAAAACCTTGTCGTCAGCTTCAAATAAAGCACTGAGAATCAGTGCAAAGCAGAAATACAACAGAGATCAGGAACACAAATTTAGCGCTTTTGTTCCAAATTTATTGTTAAAATACCACGGAACTTCATCAGAAAATACTCAAACAAGCCAACTGAAGCATAAGTTAAATCTGTGAACTTCCCGCTAAAACAGGGATAACCAATCACATCTCTCTAGTGATAATATCACATCCTATTTTGTACAGTAATATTTTCTATATCTGAGAAATGACAAAAAACATAAAATAACATAAATATTAATATTATACAACCTGATAATATACCCATTTAGTTAAAACCTATATTATAAAAACACTTATTATCCTAAAATGATCTTAAACTTTAACTTAACTTTAACTGGTTGGAAGTCTGCTCTGTGACACACCTGCCATTTCATCTCTCTGATCTCCAGAACCTTATTGCAGCTGTGCATAAAGTTAATACCGTTAACTTGCTCCAAGAATGAAAAATGATATTTTTTAAAATTAATGCAACTTGAAGCATGTTTAGTTAATAAATTCATGTGACCCTGTCCTTGATGGCTTTAAGTGTTCCCTATCTCTGGTTTTAAGTTTGCATTTCCTTTTACCTATGTAAAACTGCTGCTGTATTACATTCTGCAATATATGCTACATTAGAACTCTGATAATTTTAGTAATGTTTGTCTTTAACAAAAATATCTCAATGTGAAAAATAAATACTATTTGTATTACTAGTAAATCTACACTCCCCATTCTCTGGAATAGACTGCCCATACATGACAAGCAGAGCGTCTCCTTGGCGCTCTTCAAAAGGAACATTGATGATTGGATGGGAGATAGGAAATTCACCCCGGGGATCACGTCAGTCGCCCTGCTATACAGGGGTCCAGGGAAGTAAATATTGTGGGAAGAAATATCCAAAGAATTGTTATGGCTAGGCCTGTATAGGCCCTAGGGCCGATAGCCTAGTACCAACCTATGAACCTATGACTACAGGAATATGTACCTCTAATATTCCTTGTTAACATTAAGTCAACTTGAGGATGGAATTCCAATAATTGCTTTAAATTACTTGACCTCTTATGAACAAAGTAGGTCCTGTCCCAACAGTTCATGTCATTGTAGAATTTCCTAAATAATTTTCCAATTACTTTGTATAATCTTCTTAATGTTACTACTGTCCACTGAAATTGGTACTGGAAAAGCACAATTCTTGTTACTATCAAATGTACTACCTCCAGTGTCATGTCTCTTATCCCTATTAAAAATGTTATCAGATATCTTTAAAATAGGTGCAAATTTAACACTGTGTTTGCTACTTACTTCATCTTTAATTTTATTTAATTGTACTAATGGCTATTCTCTTGCTAAAAAAAGTTTAGTGAGGTATTCAACTTCATTAAAAAATAATGCATCGTCACTTGTAATTCTACTAATTCAAATTAGTTGTCCATATATTTAATTTCATAAACTTTGGGTGATGACTGCAATAATGTAGATAATTGTTGGTGAATGTAGTTTTCCTGTGGATATAACTGTGAAAACGAATCACAGTATCTAAAGAAATATTAATAACCAGAAAACTAGCAGTTTCACCCAGGTTAAATGGGATTGTTTACTAATGCCAAAACTTTCAGATATAAACTATCTTTGTTCTTTTCATTAAAAAAAAACTTAAGGCAACCCTCTTTTTAATGAATTATGCAACTCCTGTTTAACTTCAAAGAGTCTAGGAACCCAGTTCTTGTGCAACCTCTGGTGGAGATACTGAGCTCTGCATATCATCTCAGGGCAAACACAGGGGGTGGCAAAGACATTGTAACATCATTCCAATAGCCATCCCCAAAGCTATGGTACATGACTAGTCACCACATGTATGATGGCTCTTTGCACTGTGTTCACAACTCCCCTTAGGATCCCTCACTCCCCAAGGATAACATTGAGTTAACTCAAGGTCATTCTCCTCAAGTGGCGAGAGTACCATATCATGAAAGGCTACATCCAGGGGTTCCTTTGAAGACTGCCATTGGGGGATCCAGGGTTGGGCAAGCATGGAAGCCAGGAAGAAACAGACGGAGGCAGCATCAGTCATGTTTGGGCAGCATAAAAAACACCACAAACCTTCCAGACACTATAAAAAGGGTAAAAATCACCTTTCAACTAGAGAAGAAAGATGCCAACAAGACAGGCTTTTCATAACCCTCCCACCAAAAAAAAATAGGTAAAACTCTATTCATTGCACACCTTGTACATATCATGTAATTAATATAGCACAGTGAAATGTGTGTGAAAAATGAATTCAGTCTAAAAAAATAAAAAAAATATGCATGTTATAAGTAGGGGGTTTAGTTCATATCACAAATGAAATGCCTGGCACTGTAAGATTAGGAAACTTGACTGGTGATTCTTGGCTTTCACACATCTCACAGAACGTATTCTCTAATCTGACAATACACGAGCAAAATACACAAGCACAAACATGCTTGCCCTGAGGTTCCTGGACTTTGTCAATACAAATGCCCTGGAACAGCTAATCTGCACCCCCACAAGAGGCTCAAATGACTTAGTACTCACCAACATGGGGGGAGGGGGTTTCACTGCACTACCTCCTGTGTGTTGCCTTTAGTAAGGTCAGACCATAAATCTGTCTCATTTGAAGTAACAATCAGACCTGCCACCAACATAGGTGCAAAAAAAAAAAAAAAAAACTGAAACATTTCTCCAAAGCAAACTACAGCCTATTAGGCGATGCGACCCCCCTTTACACAGCCAACAATAACTTCTATGCAGAGAAGTACACAAATGCCCTGTATAACCATCTAAACAACTGCATAAATAGGTTATATAAAAAGGAAGAAACTGATGTCTAAGAAGAAGGAACCTACTCAGCAGAAGAATACCCTCCACAGCTTGAACAAGCACATTAGATATCTTGTAAAGTCTTCTAAAGCTAGTTGTTGTTGTTGTTTGTCTTTTCGCCTTTTCCCGATAAGGGGTTGCCACAGTGGAACTCCAGTCCACTAATGATTGGCAGTAGATTTTTATGGTGCCGAGTTGCCAGCCTGACGCCCAACCTTCAGCGAAGGCACGCCCATTCACGCATGTCTTTCGGAGGCCACTTGACCACGGGGAGGACATGCAGACTCCACACAGAAGGCACTCCCCGCACACTAGCTGAGAATCGAATGGGAGAATTTCTTGCTGTGAGGCAACAACGCAACCGCTGTACCACCGCGGCTTCTCTTCTAAAGCTAGTTATGAAGCTAAATTAGCATGCTTAGCTAAAGATAATCATAAGGCATTGTTTAGCTATGTCCAAAATCTAAAAGGGACTTTTAAATTGCTGAAAACTTTAACATCCACTTCATAAAAATCAGTAACTGTTATTATCATTAAAACCTCCAATACCTGCCTCTCTTCCTCTTTATCTACTCCTAATACTCCCCATGCACTGAGCGCAGACCCTCCTTACACAGAAACCCCTTCTGAGAACCATCCCACTTTCTTTCTTCAGACATTATCTACAAGCCTCATAAATAGTTACTGCACAACCTCAAATACTGTTCTACCTCCGCTGACAATCTCTCTCCTACATACCTAAAATTAGCAGTTAACTCCATAGCATAGCCAGTCAGCATCCTAATCAATTGATCCATTTATGAATCCAAAGTACCTAACACCTGGAAAAAGTCCCACATCATCCCCATTCACAAAGGAGGTATCTCCACTGAACGTACAAACTTTCGATCCATAGTCATACTTTCTCCCATCTCTAAAATACTGGAAAAATATATTCAACTTCAACTCATGAAATGCTTACAGCATAACAAACTCCTTACAAACACACAACATGGCTTTCATCCTGGCTACAGCATAACTACAGCCCTCCTAGCCTTCACCAATTATATAAGCAGAGCTAGAGACCAAGGTTGCTATGTATCTGCTCTATTTCTTGACCTTTCAAAAGCATTTGATACTGTTGTGCACTCTTTTCTCTTGAACAAACTCTCTAACTTAATAGTTAACCCACCTCCTCTAAAATGGTTCCACAGTTATTTACATAATCACAAACAAGCTGTAAAATGGTCAAATGTTATCTCCCCCTTTCTATCATATCCCACCAATGTCCCACAAGGATCCATCCTAGGGACCCCCTACTTTTTAATATTTTTAGTAATGACCTATGTACTGCATCTACTAGTGTAATACTTGTACAATATGTTGAGGTTTCCACAATAATTTGTACCTCTCACAGACTATCACAGCTTCTCTCTGATACTCAACAAACTTTTTCTGCTGTTGAATCCTGACTTATTAACTGCCAGCTATTCCTCAACCCAAGAAAAAGTAAATTGTTTCTTTTCCAGCCAAATAACTATACTACTATTCTAAACTACTTCAAAATTATCTCTGCTGATAACATCACCATTGAAATTGTCCACCACATGAAGCTAATAGCTGTAGTCACAGACAATCACCTATCCATATTTAACAAAATATAGAAAACCCACCAGAGACTTGGCACACTATATAGAAACAAATGCACCCTAACCTCTTTTTCCAAAATCAGCCTAGCTAAAATTTCCTCCTACCCGCCCTGCTTTATGGCCCACCAATACTTACCAATTAACAGAGCTCCTCTAGATCCAAAATGGAAAAGTGCTATAACAAAGTGGCCAAGTTTGCTACCAATTCAAACTAGAACCCACCATTGTTTGTCTCTAAAAAAAACTAAACTGGCTAGACTTCCCCAACTACCAACACTCCACAACACAATCTACAACCCCCTACCCTGCCCAGCAATAAATAACATCATTAAACCTTACAACCCAAACATAACACTTAGGTCTATAGATAAAGAGCTTCCCTCTATATCCAATCCCTCTAAGACAGCTGGATAAAGCCTCTACTCCCACTGTGTTGCTAAAACATGGAACTCTCTTCCACTTTTGGTGAGAACTACTGCTAAATTACTTGCCTTTAAATCCGTACTAAAACAACACTTGATCAACTCCTGGCTGTGGCCTTGGTCTGATCCAGGCTAATCTCTTCTCCAAATCAGACAAGATTGAATATATCTGCTGCTCTCTCTCCATCTGTACTTCATCACTTATGTATTATTCTACTTGCATATCTTGTAATATTGTGTTTTCTTACTAATACTAATGTCTAGTTTCCATCTGCCTCATAACACTGTATTTGCTTACTTGTAACTCATGTAATTTTTATGTTATCTGCGTAAAGTTTGGACATTCTCTGTATGTAATTTTTATGTTATTTGTATAACATTTGTATACACACTGTATGTAACTTTTATGTTATCTCTATAAAGTTGGTACACTCTCTGTATGTAACTGGAACTTTTTTTCCCTGGGCCTCCTCTGAAAATGGGTTCTTTCTGACCCAGTAAGACTAACCTGGTAAACAAATGTCAAATAAATAAATAAGTACTGCCTATCTTGACTTAGCCAAGGCTTTTGACACAACCCCCCACTCAGGCATCAATGAGAAATTCTCCCAGCTGGGGATTAACCCATACATCACCAGATGGGTAACCGACTGGCTCACTGGCAAAGTTTGGGATTCCACCTCCACCAATAGACCATTTACCAGTGGTGAACCACAAGGATCTGTGCTGGGCCATCTACTGTTTGGAATCTATTTCTCAGAAATCCAGGCAAAAGAAGATGGGCTGTGTCTTACCATGTTTGCTGGTGATTGCAAACTGGGTGCAATCATTGAGTCCCCAAATGATGTTAATATATTACAAAAAGGGCTAACACAGACAAATGATTGGGGTCAAAGCCACGGATTAAAACTAAATGCAAAAAAGTACGTTATTATCACCTTTGGCAGAGGAAATCTCTGCAAATTACAATATTGACAGCACCCCCCCCCTAAGCTCAAAACCAGTGGTATGAAATTTGGGAACACAGGTTAATGGCAATCTAAACTTCGATCACCATGTGCCCACAGTGGTAAGAAAAACCTTCTACATTGTGCTTCTCATAAGTAAGGCCATCACATCCAAGACTAAGGATGTTATAACTCTTCTGTATTCAGCCCTCATCAGACCACTAATTGAGTACAATGCTCCCTTTTGCATGTACCTCACCAGACACCTGCAGCAGCTAGAGACACCATAGAGGTTTTTCACCAAGAAAATTCAGGGTCTCCAAAACATGACCTACATGGAAAGACTGAAAGGCCCATCACTGTACTGTGTATCCTACAGGCTGCTAAGAGACGATTTGTGCCTGGCCTATAGTGCAGTCTCTGACCCTGTCCTAATGGAAATGCTGCACATCCGCAAATCAAATGGGACAATAGTCACTCACTCCAGGGATCTCACCCCAACCTGTGACATTAAAAGAACATGTGGAGAGACAGATACATCTCCCAGAGACTTATGCTCCTCTGGAATAAACTCTCAATTGACAGAACTCACTAATGACCCTATTCAAGCACAACCTAGACAATTGGATGGGAGACCATAAATTCACTCCATAGGTGGCACCTATGCTCCTCATGGACAGGGGCAATAGGTGCTGAGCAGAGACTCGCTCTGCGAATAACAACTATCTAACCAAGGACAGTTAGGAACATGTATATAAGATGGCTAGGCTTGTAAAGGCCCTAGGGCCATTAGCCTAGTAACCTCCTATGAACCTATGAACAATATGAGATACCTTTTTTATCATATTTTACTATAACTATTTAACCTAAAATGGATGGGAAGCATGCCTGTACCGTTCTCCATTTTGACCTTGCTGCCCAATAAAAAATAAATTGTTCAGCCTTAATTTTGAAAATGTCAAGCTTGTAAGTTCTGATTTCTATCCTTTGAGCAGTATACATGTGAAATCTTTCTTCTGAATTGTTACTGTCAGAATGCTATTTTTTGCCTTATAATTAAAAAGCACCGCAGAAGGCCTTTGTACATATATGATCTGTAGGCTTTGGTCTCTCTGTTCACTTAGAAATATGATCAGGGCTATGGTGACAGAATATATTTGTCAGGCTGCCATGTTAACACTGCAAACTGTGTGCCTCACTCTCCGGCACAACCCGGATTCTGACATTTGTACACCTTAACATAGCATTGAACTTATTTGTTCAGCAATTCTGGACAAATCTCAAAATAAGGGAGGGACAAAAGCCCAGCATCACAGGGATGATTTATAAACTTTATCTAATTGACTTTCAAAGTAAATAGAATAGGCTTTGCATCAGAGTATATTTTCTGAAGAATAAACAGCATTATACTCTTATGTCTGGCAAAATTTGTTAACTGTAATCCCCAATGATTTACTAGAAAATCAAACATTTTAAGAGGCAGGACAAAAATATGAAGCCAAGTTGGGCATGTTCTGCAGAATCAGGATCAGATGAATGCTATACTTTAACCTTACTTTTTTGTACAGTCATTTCTCTTCAGATTCCCTTTTTCAGACTTTGTAACCTTTTTCTTCCCAGAGTGTTTCAAAGTCAAACTGGTGATTAGGTGAGTTGGGTGAGAGCAGTCTGCATGACTGTACCATTGGAAAAGTAATGTTGTCAAATCTGCATTTCATCAGTGTTACAGTAACCAAAATGGTTGATTTGTCATATTTGGTTAATGCATTTTGCAGAAATTAATCTGATTTTATAAAGCAATGTTGCCTCAGTTCTTGTTACATACAGATGAGTATGAAACACTTTACGTAGAGAATACTTGAGAGTACTAGGTGATGTGATGAAGGAAGGTCATTTTTCACTCGAGGTGTAATAACTACAGAGATTATAACATTTATATGGTAGGGGGCACAGCCCCTCACATTGGCCATTGACAGATCTTTGCCCATACAAAAAAAGGAATGTTTTTATGTACTTGCAATATATATATATATATATATATATATATATATATATATATATATATATATATATATATATATATATATATATATATATATATATATATATATATATATATATATATATATACACATATATATATATATATATATATATATACACACACACATATATATATTCTATTTTTGGGAAACAGTCTTTTGAGTATTTGATGTAGAATTTCCTGTATTTTCATTTATTTTGGCTTGATTACTGTATATTTACCCTGATGGTATTTCCTTAATTTGGATATGCTGAAATGACTCCATGCATGACTGCAGGAGCTGTAATACTTTATTAGCATACCATCTGATTTACTGAACTGTCTGATACTCTTTTCTTGCTCTTTAAACAACTGGTGTTTTTCTAAGGTTTAATTTTATTAACTGCAAAACAAATTTTTTACGCTAGATTTTTATTAGCACAGTAACCATACCTCTCAACCACTTAGCAGAAGAAATCTGGACCAAGCCAAAACTAATGGGGGGGGGGGGGCAAAGGACGAAAAATAGGGACAACATTTAAATATCAATTTTATAAACTTAGAATATTGCTAGAATAAAATATTTGGTGTTAGCATGCATTTTTCCGAAAGATATGAAGTCCAAAACTCAAATGCCTATCGTTATTTAGTAATTTCAATCCTCAATTATTTGCCAGAAAACCAATAATTTTATGAGCAACAGACCATACATGCAAGTCAAAAACCTGGACATTCTGTAAAAATCTGGACATTTGAGAGCTATGTCAGTAACCTTTCAACCTCATAATTTTAAATGTACCAAGAGTTCTCCCTGTCAAAATGTATATTACATCTCCTTTTGAGGTAACATGAACATTTACTGGTTTTAAATTTTAACACGGAATAAATTCAGATTAATTTGAGTACTTCACAATCCCTGCCTTTTCATCAATGTTAGAGGCATTGATGATCACATCTGAATCTGATTTAAGCTTTATAAGTTCCTTCTCAGCTACAGCATTTTTAGAAAGACAAATACTCATGTGGGCCACAAATGAAGTAGACATAATATCGCTGTTACTGAAGTAGAGGCAATACTATACAAAACTACTTCCATAGCTGTAGACCAACTACCATCAGACTACCTAAAAATGTCCCCAGAAATCAAAGCCTTCCCTGTGCACATACTAATTAATAGGTTCATAGCAGAAAAATGTACACATCTACATAGTCTAATAACTACAGACTGATAGCAATTCTCTCCCCTCTCCAAAATATTACAGAAATGCATCCATATGCAGCTGATGCAATACCCAACTTCAAATAACCTGCTTTAAGAAACACAACATGGTTTTAGACCACAGTACAGCACCACTACTGCTCTACTACATTGTACCAGTACAATAAACCAACATGGAAACAATGGTCTTCTCGTGTCTACCACGTTCTTAGACTAGTCAAAGGCATTTGATACTGTCTAGCACCAGCAACTGCTCATTTGACTCTCCTCAACAGGACTTTTGCAATACTCCTTGTGTGGTTTGTGTGGTTTATTAGTTACCTATCTGGAAGGCAATAAGCTGTTAAATGGAAACAAGCCTACTCATCCTTTTAACCAGTTACTACAGCTGTCCCTTGGACCCCTGTCCTTAATATATTTAGTAATGACTTCTACACCTTCATTCACCATGCTAGTTTAGTTCAGTATACAGATGTGCAGATAACTTAACATTAATATATGCAGCCTCAACAATAAATAAGCTCCAAAACATTACCCAAAAATCTTTCTCTTCTGTAGAAGCCTAGCTCAAAGAATCAAACCTCTTACTCAACCCCAAGAAAACTAGGTTAATGCTTTTTACCTCAAAAAGTTGTCAAAATCAAAAAAGTCAGTAAATAATACTGTTATTGAAACTGTAACTCACAATAAACTTCTAGGTGTTATAATAGATAACAATCTCAAATTTGCCCAGCATATACTGCACACCATTAAATCTACTCAGCAGTAAACATGCTCCCTGTATACAATCAATGGATTCCTTAAAGATACTGCAAGAAAAACTCTAGCCACCACCTTCTTATTGCCAACTATCTTATACACCGCTCCTATCCTAACAAACTTAAACAATATTCAAGGAAAGAAACTCGCCTCCTGCTACAACAAAATAGCTCAATTTGCCACTAATCTCCTTCACAGGACCTACCGTTGTCATAGCTTAAAGCAATTAAACTGATTTAAAATACACAACTACCTAACATATTCACAACTACCTACAGCACACAGACTCATTCATCATCAAGAAAAATGCCCTGCACTACATAATGTATTACTGGCCTACTGTTCAGCAAAGGATTTCTGCTCTAGTATCAATTCTTATTACTTATAAATAAGTCAAATATGTTGCAGAAGACTCGCTCTACTCCCAACACATTGCTAAACTCTGGAATAGTATCCCCACACAAATAAAACTCTCCAACAAACTCAATAATTTTAAACCACTGCTTAAACATCTTAACCAGTCCTGTTCTGGCTGATGCTCATTGTAGGGGTTGAGATTTTGTGTTCACAGTATGATACTCTCCAAATACTCTCCTTAAACATAATACACTGAACCTCTCACTGAAATGACAAAACAGTTTTTATATACAATGAATGCTTGTACAATCCGTTAAGTCGCATGTGGGCTTTCTCTTTAGTAACTTCCACCTCTGTAAAATTTTAGAATGTATAAATGTAACTACTGTTTGCATATAAATATAAATAAAAATGTAGCTACAGTATGTTTAACTGGAACTTAATATAGTGCAGTGTAAGCAAATGAAACTTTTCTACCAGGCCTCCGCTGAAAATGGATGAAAATATCAGATTTTCCTGGTAAACAAAGACAAATAACTAAATAAATATTTGCAACAGTTGCTACATCACTAACCATGTACTTGAACTCTGTACATATCATTAGTTCTATCACTGACACCTCGTGTACTCCTACAGAACATAATGCCTCCTTTAAAGTCTCGCTACTTGGCCTGTAATTTCTAGCCAGCTCAGTTCTTCAGGAAATACTAACAGAATGGGTCTAACTGTAAGTTACGTGTCTGTCCTGGCATTGTTTTCTGAATAGAATGCCAAAAAAGTAGGTTTGGCATTAAATCTAGAAAGGCGTGTTCAACCATTTACAGAGACGCAATTAAGACAAAAAAGGATGTAGAAAAGGATTTAAGTACTCAATTAATCTAAGTCGTATTCTGAAATATTTTAGTATATTTATAGTACTTTATATAACTTCTTCCTAGTATAAGTCCTTTTAAGATGTAATCTCACTATGTCATTAAATGTCTTACTTTGTTATTGTTGTGCTTTGTATCCTGACAATGACTGAAATTGGCCCTTCCGGATTAGTATATCACCCCAATTAACAAAATTCAAATAAAAAATCATTTTCCTACTTGTAATATTACAGACACTTTTTGCTGAGAAAAGAACTTCAACACAACAAAGCTCCACTGCCTCAAATTCTTCATTCTATGGCTAGTACCTAATAAGACCAGTAGTGTGTCCAGTCTGGTTTTGCTCATAGTTTTACCTCAGCGTAGGCTATTAAACAAGAATTTGGCATGTGGTAGTTGTATTATTTTAAATCTAACATGATGCTGTTCCAGTCCCCTCTCCTTTCTGATTCCTATATTTTACTTTCTCTCAATTTCTTTCTCATTGACTCTTCCTGTACCATACCATATTTTTTGTGAGTAAAATTTTCACATAAATTATTTTAGTAATCAGAATGACGTGAACTCTTTAAATGTCATAGTTTCGGTATGCAATAGCTGACCTAGCCTTCTTCATCAAACAACATTACAATTGCTGATACAAGCACAAAACACCTACCACTGTGAGTCTACAATATGTTATTGTCCACTATCTTTTCAACATCATTTTGTTGCGCAACAAAATACTAGTGCTTGATGTATGTGTTAAAGACAACCATAAGATCAGCCATTCCAATCCCATTTTAAGAATGAGGTCAAGGGAGAGCTTCTATCTGCATCACAATATACAACCATACCAATGCAGGTGACCAACCGGGCCTATATTATATGACCGAAGTGTCTCTTCTTCAAACACATAATAATCAACACAGATACAGTGAACACTGTAAACCGCAAATAGCCATGTCCGCAAATTATTTCCTCGGGAAAAAATTCACGTGGGCATAAAATAAAAAAGAAACTTTAAAACACTAATCAAGTGGGGAGCTGTGCCTCCCACACACCCCGCCTAACTAAATATACCAACTCCGAGATTGTTTTACATTGAAGAAAAGGGCAATTCTCAATAACAGGCAGCTGAATTATTTCCTGAGGAAAACATTTGTGGACGTGGCCATTCACGGTTTACAGTGTTCGCTGAATATATGTCAACTATTATGTGTTCAAAGAAGAGACTCTTCGATCACATAATATAGACCCGACTAGCCACCTAGCATCCAAATGAAAGACATTTTTTTCTGATTTCATATGTTTTACAAAAAAAATCATCAGTAATGTTTGGTGCTGATGTCATGGCTGACTTCTTTTGATCTTTTAGCTAATGAGAAGTTACACATCTCAAAAATAACAATCTAACTCTGGAAATGGTCAATCAAAGCATGATAAAATTTAAAATAAAGACCTTCTTCTCACTGTTAAACAATATAACAAAATACTTATTAATGATTAATAACTCTAGTGTCACGACTTCCACAAACAACTACTAAACGTGTTACCTCAGTACTGGTTCTTACCTATCCACTGGCAGTACTGCTGAAACCTTTTCACAACTGCAGTCTCCAGAGAAAATTCATTAGCATTTAGATAAAATGCTGAATGCATTTTGCTGGCTTGGCTGAGGTACTGAACTCAGTAAGGCCACTTGGTCATCTGGGATTATTTTCTAAAGCCCCTATCATGATTATTTAAAGTAAAAGCAATGTCTTTCAGTGTTTCCCAGTTAGGGGTCACCACAGTGGATTACTGGTCTGCAGATTGATTGGCAGTGGTGCTTTTTACAGTGTCAAGTTACCAGCCCAGCGCCCAGCCTTCACAGAAGGCACTCACACACACACACACACACACACACACACACACACACACACTCCTACCTGCGTGTCTTTAAAACTCAGTCGACCTCAGGGAGGACATGCAGACTTCACACAGAAGGAGCTCCAGCCGAGAATCAAACCAGAGAACCCCTTGCTGTGAGGCAACAATGCTAACCAGTGCACCACTGTGGCCATCCATCATGATTATTTAAAGTAAATATGCTAAAGCCCACATCATGGATTAGTAACAATAAGTATGCTAATCTTCTGCAACCAGTATTTAATATCTTTCCCTAACTAGCTTTTATTTTTATTTATGGTAAAGTGGCAATAAGAATGTTATGCTGATCCACTGCTATACCTTAAGCAAAGCAAAACCTTTTGAAAACACAAGTAAAAGGATTTCTATTCTGAAAATTCTAACTCTGCCTGACAAAGTCACCCTGTGGTCTATCCAAATGCAGTACATCTAATTCACATTTATTAGTCTGATATCCTGTTATAGTTTTAGTTTTTATTTTACTACTAATGATTTTTTTTTATTTTATATTCTGGTTTTATTAATTTTATGTCAAACAGAGTCTTGTTACCAAGGTGTTACCAGCTTCTCAACTTGCAATCACAGAGGACAATATGGTGTGAAAATGTATTGCAAACCACCATTCATTCACGGGCACACATTATGATGGCATCAATATAAAGAGAAATGAGACAAACAATTAACTATGCAGGATCTCACCTGTTACATACTTCAGCAGCATGCTGTGACACATTTATTTCAACTCCTGCTGACAGGGTATATCACTGATCTACACACATGCAGATGAATAGCATACCCACACATACAGCAAATGAATACAGATTTCCACCTGCTCCTCCCTATTTCCTCATACAAGTCCCTTGTCAGCAAGTGTCTTTAAGTGAAGTAATATCATCTGGAATGCTTGATTTTAATTTCAGCATCAGTGCTTTCCATCACATATAGGCATATGTAAATATGATTGTGTATCATTTGTCAAATGTAGCTTTGACTGTGGGACACATGGTTGAAAAAAAAGAAAACAAGTATATTTGATGGCAGGTACATTTGACTGAAAAGCCATTTAGTTAAAATCCTTTTACACAACATATACACCACAAAAAAATCTTTTTTTCAGGGATGCAAACCCCCCCCCCCTGCACCCCCCAGAACTTCCACCCCTGTAAATTATATATCCTAACCCCCTGATCACAGAACAGTGGAGAAATGAAAATACCATACACAGTGAATCACTGCTGGCACACAAACACAAACTTCTACAAATCAGGGGTACAACATGACAGTAGGTGTTGCCAGTCCATTCAAAATCTTCTAAAATTATGCCCTCCCAGTAACACCCATGTGCAAAAAAGACACTAGACTTTTACACTTTTCAATGAGACGGCTATTCAGTCAAACATACCTTCAGTCAAATGTACCTTCACTCATTTTAACTTGCTAATTTTTCTTGCAATCCCAAAGCTACCTTCAACAAAATGATACACAATTTTATATATATATATATATATATATATATATATATATATATATATATATATATATATATATAGGCATTTACATAGTATAGATATATATATATATATATAAATATATATATATATATATATATATATATATACACACACACACACACACACAAATCTAGATATATGTTTATATATAATACATATATATAAAATGCATACATAAACTATATATATATATATATATATATATATATTTTTTTTTTTTCCTTTATTTTTAACATTTGTTGGCCGGGAAAATCCGACTAGGACAGAGCCTATTTTCAATGGAGGCCCAGGAAGAAATACTCCAGAATGCATGCTTTTGGAATGTGGGAAGAAACTGGAGTACCTGCAGGAAACCCAAATGCAGGGAGGACATGCATAGTCTGCAACGAAGGCACCTCAGCTGAGAATCAAACCGGAGAACCTCTTGCTATGATGCAACAATGTTAACCACTGCACCACTGTGCTACTTATATCTATCTATATATAAATCTGTCTATATATCTATATATCTATATATATATATATATATATATATATATATATATATATATATATGGGTCTACCTTCATTACCTAAAAGACCACTTACCCAAATTTCATTTGGCCAAAATGAATTCAAAGAAAGCTGACAATTCTGAAACCACGGAGCACCAAATGTCTTTCACCAGGAAACAAACCACTTGGCCACCAGGGTGAACTTTGTCCTTTACCCCTGGATAGTTTGATCTTAGAGTTGATATTATTTAGTTAGGGGGGTATGGGAGGCAAAGCCCCCCCAGTTGGGTGGGTTTCATTTTTGTGCGTTTTCTTACGTTACCCTGGTGGCCGAGTGGTTTGTTTCCCGGTGAAAGATGTTTGGTGCTCTGTGGTTTTGGAATTGTCAGCTTTCGTTGAATTCATCTCGGCCACATGGAATTCGGTTAAGTAGTCTTTTGGGTAATGAAGGTAGACCCACACACATATGCACACACAAATGCACACACACACATATATGTGTATATATATATATATATATATATATATATATATATATATATATATATATATATATATATTGTATTCTGTACATTGTTTTGAAACACTATGATATAAACAGGGCTGAGCCTGTAAATAGTCATTGTTTGATCAGTGATGTTCTTCATTACACTCGTTTAAATAAATAACAATGTGTATATATATGAAGTGGTGAGGATTTGTGGACATGGGGAGTGTGTTAGTAGTCCCTACAGTGCTGCAGGTGTGCATGTTACCACAGAAAGAAGGATTAGGGTTTACTAAAAATGCTCTTATTGTTGGAATGCCAACAGGAACACAAATGTCCCTGATGTCTGACTGGGTGATAAGAGGTCAGTACAGGCTTCAGCCCTGGCAGAGGTGAGCATGATCCTCTACACCAGGGAACAAATGGGCATGTGCACCATAGGGGAAGGCCTGATGGTCAGCAGGCAGATGGAAGAAAAAGATAAAGAAAACAAAATAAGGCATCATTTCTCCCTCATTGTTTGAATGCACCCTCTGTTTTCTAGCAAGGTTGTCAAAACATTTCAGCAGAAGCACAAGTCTGTGTGCATTATTCCTCACACCCCATTCTGCTTGCTACATGCACCTTTTATATAAAATGACTCTCTGACATTTCAGTACCTTAGAATAGCTTTTGTAAATTCTACTCTTGCGAAACAAGCACGATTTGTGCACTTTCATCTGAAAGTGCTTTAGAAAATTTTATTTTCCTCTTTTTTGAAAGAACTAGTTGCTTCCCTAAGTAGTGAAACAGTAATATTGGTTTCGAAAATAACTTTAAAATATATACATTTATACACAACTGACAAAGTTTACCAGAATTTAGACTCGTAATTTCAGCTTTATGGAGAAACATTATGTCACAAGACCTCAAACCATATACAGACACAAGAAATGTGCACTTAACAGTAACAAAAACGTGTATATCTTTATAATGATGTTATTTTAAGAGGCATTTTGTTTCAAAAGTCGCAATACAAATACAAAAATCACAGAATTTTTTCATGGTTATTCATTCAATAGCAAAGTGCTGACAAGCGGTACTAATACATTAAATTAATGCATACAAAACCATTAATCATTAATCTAACTACATTTAAAAGACTAGATTTGGATTTAATTAACTCTAATTTCACCAAAAGATTTATTACATCTTTATATATCTGATTTCAGATTTGATAAGCAAACCTGTATTTGGACAGCGGCTGTGGCAGCAGTACATTGCTATATAATCTGATTAAACAGTGGGTAGCTAAGGATCTGGCACATTTAGTAGCATTTAAGAAAGTTTAAAAATAAGTTGAAATGAAGAAGTTGGGAGCAAATAAGGAAAGTAAAGGCAACAGCCTTAATAAATGTGTTTAATAATGAACTGCCAGAAGATAAAACAAAATCAAGAAAAAAGGAAAACGTAAAAAAGATTACTCCTGGCCTGAATCACAAGACTCACCCATCTTTTTGTCTGTCTGCCTGCCTTGCTCATCTATATTATGAAGTGATGAAAGACTAATGTTCCACAGATCTGAACTCAGGCAATGGTTTGGGGAGAACTACAGATCAATCATAAGCAACAGTCTGCATAGGTATGTGCTTTCTGTCAACAAAATATCTGAAGCAGATTTCTCAGCTGTCACTGATTTGGAGGAATGTTCCCATTTTCAAGACTGATTTGCTTCTGTATATGATGTACCTATTTTTGGAGATATGTCCCCATTTTCAGGTTTGATTTACCGCTTTACACAATTTTCTTAATCCCCCTCATCACAGGTGATTTTGAAGCATAGTACACAGAAAGCAAGAAAAAATAAATTAGTTTGTGTGGTAGAATTTTGCAATATAGTTCATTAATCTACAGATTTTACACTGTCTTTCTGATAAAATGTCCTTAGATCCTCCCATAATTTTTGCCACTCTGCTGTTTAAATGTGTTTGTAAGTAGTTATTCCACATTCCTGTTGGAAGCAGAAATAGATATGTGGTATTTGGTATTCAATTTTATACCAATTAGATATACAGATTTTTGTCTGGATGTACCTACATTTCAAGGACGTTTGTACATATTTTCAATGTCTGCAGGTTGAGCGATATGATCAGAAGTGATTCAAAAGCAAGGAAAAAGAAAATGTAAAACTCATGCTCTGAATCCTCAGATTTATCCAGCCTTTCTAATTGTCTGACTTGATTCATCATTTTCCAACTGTGACTTGTGTGCCACAGATCTGTGCCCAAGCAGTAATGTATCTGTGCCCAAGCAATAATGCGTGGGCTGTCTTTGTACATGTTACCCAATTCTCCATCTTCCTTACAGTGTAACATTTCAGAATGACCATTTGCAATACCAGCATATGACTTAAAGAAGGAACAATGGTGTTCCTATCTGCTGTTGTTCAAACTGTCTTTAACTGTTCCACTACTGTGCCTTTTGGGGTGTCCTTGTCAGTGCTTTAAAGAGTGTTCTTATGTATCCTGATGTTAACCTTCCTATGACACTGCTCCATCTGTTTATCGTGATATTTTTATAAGACATTACTTCATAATTATGCAACATCAAAAATGTCTCTCAGTCAGGGTCTTCTTCAGTGCTATATGACCCACGCCTTTTCAAGTTCCAGCTGGCTTAACAAAGTGTTTATTCACCAACGGTCTAACATTCCAAAAACATCTCGCACCTGTCAGTTCTTTAGGCTTGCTTTATCTCTTTAGCACAATAAATATCTATAACTTCCTGCTGTCTTTCCTAGTCACAAAAGCTATAAAATCATTAATTTTCTAGCATTTCTAAACAGATGACAGAATTAGCAGCAACTGAATCTAAAATATGACTACTGGCTTCATTAACCTAGACAAGCTGCACACACTCCCATTTTATCAACTGATATTGTACAGAAGTTAATCCAAATAACTTGTCTCAAGCAGTATATGGTAACAGTTAAAAGTCTGACGTTAGTTGTCCTTCTGCAATCCCGTGTTTGAGAGTGAATGAATTCCCACTGTTTAGTAAAAACTGTTTACCCACCTAATTACACACTACTGTAAACTCAAGACAAGACATCAGAGATGGTCTGAGCAGCTACAGTCCTATTGTTAAGCAAGCAATAATGCCCAACAGGGTGTGTGTTAATGTATAATCAACACCCCTGGAAGGGCATTAGTTACACCTTAACATACCCTAGAGGGCATTATTGTGCTTAGAGAATGGGCTCTCTACAATGGTTTTGTTTTACTTACTTATTTATTTTTTTAAGTACTGTATTATTTTTTTTATATATCTTCAATGTAAAATAGTTCCTCTCTCTAATGTTTCCAACTTGCTGTAGTATATGTTAATGATGTTGGAGGAAGCATTTTACATCCAAAATATAACGCTTACAAATATCCAGGCATTTACTATATTTTCTGGGCCCTTACTCCTAAAATGTTTGGTTTGTTAGCAGTCATTGGAGATTGAAGTTACTAAATAATGGCATGTATACACATGCACGTGTCATGTTTCAGAGTATTATTTTCTTCAGAAAATTTACACTAACACAAATCCTTTTAAATAAGCAAGTTTTTAATTTTATAAGAACAGTAATTAAAATCTATTCCTGTTTTTGAGCCTTTTTTCCCTCTTAATTTAGGCTTTATCCAGAATTCTTTCAGCTGAAAGGTCCAGAGGTATGCAAACATCTCTACTGTTGCACTCACTCAGTCTCTCACCCCACACCTCTGTTTCAGAAAATGTATGCTAACACAAATCCTAATAATTAAGTAAAATATGTTCCTATTTTGAACAATTGTCCCCCATTTATTTTAGGTTTATTCAGATATTTTGAGCTAAGAGTCAACAGGTCCCATCCTCATAAAATGTGTAATTTTCTGGCAAATCACTGGGTAGTGAAGTCATTAAATAATGACAGACATTTGAGTTTGATTTCATATCCTTCAGATAATACATGCTAATGGAAACCTTCTAGCAACTTTCTAAGTTTATAAAAGCAATATTTAAAATCTGTCCTTATCTTTGGTCATTTGTCCCTCGGTATTTGTGACTCTGTCCAGATTTCTGGTGCCAACAGGTTAAGAGATATGGTCAAAAGGTACACGAACATCTTAACTAATGCACACACACACACACACACACACGTTTCAGTTTCATTTATTTTGCACTTAGTAAATAGCAAAAGCACTACTTGGCAAGTGTAAGATAATGGCTCGATCGCTCTCTCACTCTCATACACTCATACATTCTCACACACAGACATAAACACATACACGTACTTTTTTATTTTAATTTTTTTCTTCATTATTTTACACTCACTATGGCAGCCGTTAGGTTTTTCAGTCCGAGTGCCACAGCAGGTTGATATGCTGCCGTGAAGCGGAGGACTAATTTTTCAGCGGGCATTACTTCTGCATTAATATCCTGCTGGAGAACATTCATTCTCCAATCAGGGTGCCGATGTACAGTTTGCCCGTTCTCTAACATATATTAATTATTACTCTCTTTCCACTGATAGACACAGTCTTAAGATTTTGGAAAAGCGGCTTTGCAATCAGCACCATCTCCCTGTTTTCTTTTCCTGTTAATGCCTGAACAATTTGTCTCTTACAATGTTTCCTCCTTGTGATGTAATTTTTTGTGTCGCTCATGCACCTGAGTTTTTTTTTTTTTTTTTAACATGGAGTTTTCTGACATCTAGACTATCACATTCTACTTCATCACATTAAGCAACCTTCAGGATAAAGTTCAAATTGTAGTGTTTATAATTTGCCACTGCAACATCAAACAGTAATGGCAAATTACTGGCACACAGCTTCCCAAAAAATATTACTTTTCACTGAAGCCACCAATGAAAATCAAGCTGCCAGTTTTAAAGCAGGAGATTTTTAACTGTAACTGCAGCTTCAGTTTCAAGCAATGCCGCATGTAATATTTTTTGTATAATATAGCAATGTCTACACTGTAACTAAATTATGTTAATGTGATCCCTGTTTTTATATGACTTAAACCTGCAGCAGATCAAACACAAATTTTCTTCTACAGTCTGGCCCACTCTTACTGTAATTTAATTTCTGTCTGCAATCCTGAATTTAGGATTAGAGTTTGATGACTGGAATTCTTGCCTGATGAAATGAAGCGTTAACACCTACACCAATGTTTACTATATTGGTAATCCCTTGCAGTCACAGAAGATAGAAATTAGCCATGCACAGAGCATTACAAGTGCATTTCTAAAGTAGTCAGGTATTTTACATTACTCCTACCACCTATAGAAACTAGGCAAGTGACATTTTGCAAATAATATATACCTCAGCATACAGCTTGACCCATCACAGCTAACTAACCACAGGAATCTGCTCAGTTGCTTCGGGCTGGGGACTAGAATGTCATATTCAAACAGATACTGGCTCTGTAAAGAATAAAGAAAACCAAATACAAGAGGGGTTATGCATCTCTTTTCCTTTATCTGTGTTGTCTAAATTCATGCACATTACACTTGTTCAAGATAAAAATAAATAAATGCAGTGGCGGCTGGTGACTTCAAATCACAGAGGGGCTGCAGGAGACAGCTGAATGGGTGGGGTCAAGGGGAGGGGGTGTGGTCAACCAGAAAGGGGAGGAGCTATGCACAAAACCACAAAAAACTAACTTTAATTAAATACGCTGCCCTGGGTGGCAAACCATCATTATGAAAGTCCAATCAAGACAAAAATAAGTGTAGAAGAATAAAAATATTTCAATGCATTGGCTGCATGACAGCTTACTTAATATCTAGATGGAAACAAAAGGTTGTGAGGCATGAAAAATAAATTACTTTTTAAATACATTACTGGAATGCCAGTCAAAATCAAGTATAAGAAAAACCAGAAGCACTCAACTCAAACCACTTCTCCTTGCACTGCAGTCCTAATTATAATATATTCAGCTTTATTAAAGTACCAAGTAACATGCTGAAAGTAGAAATCTATGTGATGCCCCACTTGTAAAAATGTTTCTTATCCAAAAAGACCTGCTGCCTGACAACTTGTTTCATGGGGAAAACATGATAAAAGTAAAAAATGAAAAGCAAACAAGAAACAAGCTCAAGATACATTGCTTAAAGGATTACTGTACAGGTTATGGACCACACATGATTGGCATTCTGTTTAGTTTACGGGTAAAGTCTGTAGAGATGACTGGAAGTCTCCAACAAGTGTAATGAGCTTTTTAAAATAATGGAATCCTGTCCTTTAATACCCAAGGCTTATACATTATCTAGTCAAGTATTCTCTGCATGGCAACAACAGAAAGGCTTTCAATGTTGGCAATTCTTTAACAGTATGCTTATTAAAGCTTACTTGCATCTTACGATCTCAGACAAGCTTACCTTATGGTCATTAAAGCATTGCTACTTAAAACACAGAGCAACAGGCACTTTGAGTAATAAGCATAAATCAACAGTACAAAAATATGACAGAAACCAGACCATTCTGCAAAATCAAGGACAGATGAAAAGCCACTGTAGTACTTATGCAGTGTGTCCTCCCCATCCAAGGTAGATACAACTACTCCTTGCCTTGCTTGGACACATCCAGAGTCACTACATGTGCAACAAGCATGTCACAATTTGAAATCTCTCTGGCTGACTGTGATGGCCCTGACACATTTGTCATACCTCTCAACCTCAAGAGCAAGAAATCTGGACAAAGCCATACACAGAAGTGGGACAAAGGCCCAACAATAAGGACAATTTTTAAATATTGCTCTAATAAACTTAGAAAGATAATAGAATAGGTCTTGCATTAGTATGAATTTTCTGAAGGGTATAAAATCTGAAACTCAAATGTCTGTCATTTTCTAACTTCAGTCTTTAGTGATGTCACTAATTTGCCAAAACACAATTTTATGAAAATGGACAAAACGTGATGCAAAAATATAAAATAGACACACAATACAGCTGCTACCTGTCAAAGAAGGGACACTTTAATATTAGTACTGCTACCTTGAGCAGCTGACAAAATATAAAAGAATCTACATGCATTTCAAGTAATCTATAACTTTGATTATTACAGTTATTTCTTAATTGTAAACCCTCCATGTTTTCTTCCAAAATTGCTATTTTGGAGGGATTATAAGGGGAAGAGCAACATTTTGAGCCAAAATTGGGGACAGTTGAGAGGTTGGCTATGCCTAATTCTATAAAGCAATTTATTTGCATGTACCTCTCAACCTGTTAATGCAGTAAATCTGAACAAGGCCAAATATATTGGGGCACATATAAACAGTACTAAAATTGCTCTTGTATAAATTGAGACAGTTGATAGAACAGCTCTTACTTTAACATGCATTTTTCTGAAGGTTATGAAGTCTGAAACTTAGAGTGACTTCTGGCAAATCATTTAGGAATTAAAACTACAAATTTTATGAACAAACCAAAAATAAGAAGCAAAAATCTATTCATTCTTTGAAAATCTGGACAGTTGGGAGGTATAGTTCAGCTGGGCCTGTCTGAGTTTGCTGCCCTTCCCCCCTGACAAAATAATGGTTGAATGGAGCCTCTGCAGCCATTCCAATGAACCATTATACTTGGCTATTTCACTCCATTTACCATAAACACTAATGTGCATACTGCTTTACTTCTATGATGAGTTGGACTTCATTTGAAAGTTTTATTTTGTATTTTACAGCACAAACACTAAGTCATCTGTTAAACAAAGCAATGCAGTCTCACAATGAAAACTTAGCATTAAAACTTCTCTGCCCTTGAAACTCACATTCATTGAAACAGCATTGAAACCCACATTCAAAGAAAATACATTTTGCCAGTGGCAGATAAAGATTAATTTTGGACTGTTTTCGAATCATAGGCTCCTTGCATATGAAACATACATGTGCTCTTTGATACACCTTCCTCATTGTACTAAAATTATATTCCTTGTACAATACAGTACACTTGTTACAGGATGTTTTAAATTTGTTTTGAACATTTTTCCAGTAAGCAATGAAACAAACCATATGCACCCATAATGGCAAAACTGCCCAGTTGAGAACATTTATCATAAAAAGTCTACTCAGACTTCCACAGTCCACCATTATTAGTAAATATACACAATTCCACAGTCCACCATTATTAGTAAATATGCACAATTCCACAGTCCACCATTATCAGTAAATATGCACAATTCTACAGTCCACCTTTATCAGTAAATATGCACAATTCTACAGTCCATTATCAGTAAATATGCACAATCTCTGAAGTCAGTCATCTAAATAATTCCACATTAAAGAAATCTGTAACTAATGAAGTGGTTGCTGCTAGCAATCACCTTTATATTTCATGGTTTCATCGAAAAATAAAGTGTCTGTTGCCCCTCAGGAATAAATTGTCTATATTACATTAAAAAAATGATAAGCTAGTAATAATATTGCAAGAGGAAATGGATGGCAAACTGATAACGAACTCATAGTTAGTATCTTCATCAAGGAGAACATTCTCAGTACGGCAGCATCTACCCCTTGTGGGAGTAGAACCCACAACCTTCTGCATCAAAAGCAAGTACACAGCCTGTTGTGCTACAGTATTAACATGGCAAAGCACTAAACTTCTATTCCCCTGCAGCTCTCAGTTCCTTGTAAAATCTACTCAATACTCAACTGCATCTCAACTTCGCAGCTCAAGAAAACTGGAAAAAGCCAAAATGTATTGGGGGGGGTCAAAACCCAAAAACAGGGACACATTAAACATTGCTTGTATAATCTTGGAAAGTTGCTAGAATAAAATGTTGTGTTGCCACCATATATTTTACTGCCAAGGTCCCTGAGCAAAAACAGTCAGAGTAACATACCACTACACATCAGCTGCTTTGTAAAAGAGAGGAAGACTGAAACTTAAATGGCTATCATTTAGTGAATTCAGTTCTCACCATAGCTGTCAACCTCTTAGTACAAAACACCTGGACAAACCCAGTAATGAGGGAATACAGCCCTCAAACATATTCAGTGAATTCAGTTCTTGCCATAGCTGTCAACCTTAGCACAAAACCTGGACGAAGCCAATAATGGGGAATACAGTCCCAAAAATAGGGACAAATTTAAAATATTCATCTTATAAACTTGAAAATTGCTAAAAAAAAAAGGTTGTGCTACTATGTATTCTGAAGAACATAAAGTTGGAAATTCAAATGGTCAATTTTACTGCGGACAGAACAAAAACAATTTTCAGCAGAGGGATTAAAACTGCAGACACATCTTTGTAAAATGGCAGGGCACCAGAGCAAATCCACACAAACACAGGCAGGAGATGCACACTCCACACAGAAGCCACCCCAACCAAGAATCAAACCAGAAAACCTATAGCTGTGAGGCAACAATACTACCACCGCACCATCAATTATGCAAGGAATTAAACATTCAGAAACCTGAAGTCTGAAATTCAAATGCCTGTCAATTTTACTGCGGACAGAACAAAAACAATTTTCAGCAGAGGGATTAATACTGCAGACACGTCTTTGTAAAATGGCAGGGCACCAGAGCAAATCCACACAAATACAGGGAGGAGATGCAGACAGAAGCCACCCCAACCAAGAATCAAACCAGAAAACCTATAGCTGTGAGGCAACAATACTACCACCGCACCATCAATTATGCAAGGAATTAAACATTCAGAAACCTGAAGTCTGAAATTCAAATGCCTGTCAATTTTAGACAGAACAAAAACAATTTTCAGCAGAGGGATTAATACTGCAGACACGTCTTTGTAAAATGGCAGGGCACCAGAGCCAATCCACACAAATACAGTGAGGAGATGCAGACAGAAGCCACCCCAACCAAGAATCAAACCAGAAAACCTATAGCTGTGAGGCAACAATACTATCACTGCACCATCAATTATGCAAGGAATTACACATTCAGAAACCTGAAGTCTGAAATTCAAATGACTGTCAATTTTACTGCGGACAGAACAAAAACAATTTTCAGCAGAGATGCAGGGATTAATACTGCAGACACGTCTTTGTAAAATGGCAGGGCACCAGAGCAAATCCACACAAATACAGGGAGGAGATGCAGACAGAAGCCACCCCAACCAAGAATCAAACCAGAAAACCTATAGCTGTGAGGCAACAATACTATCACTGCACCATCAATTATGCAAGGAATTAAACATTCAGAAACCTGAAGTCTGAAATTCAAATGCCTGTCAATTTTACTGCGGACAGAACAAAAACAATTTTCAGCAGAGGATTAATACTGCAGACACGTCTTTGTAAAATGGCAGGGCACCAGAGCAAATCCACACAAATACAGGGAGGAGATGCAGACAGAAGCCACCCCAACCAAGAATCAAACCAGAAAACCTATAGCTGTGAGGCAACAATACTATCACTGCACCATCAATTATGCAAGGAATTAAACATTCATAAACCTGAAGTCTGAAATTCAAATGCCTGTCAATTTTACGACAGAACAAAAACAATTTTCAGCAGAGGGATTAAAACTGCAGACACATCTTTGTAAAATGGCAGGGCACCAGAGCAAATCCACACAAACACAAGCAGGAGATGCAAACTCCAAACAGAAGCCACCCCAACCAAGAATCAAACCAGAAAACCTATAGCTGTGAGGCAACAATACTACCACCGCACCATCAATTATGCAAGGAATTAAACATTCATAAACCTGAAGTCTGAAATTCAAATGCCTGTCAATTTTACTGCGGACAGAACAAAACCAATTTTCAGCAGGGATTAAAACTGCAGACACGTCTTTGTAAAATGGCAGGGCACCAGAGCAAATCCACACAAACACATGGAGGAGATGCAGACTCCACACAGAAGCCACCCCAACCAAGAATCAAACCAGAAAACCTATAGCTGTGAGGCAACAATACTACCACTGCGCCATCAAATATGCAAGGAATTAAACCTTCAGAAACCCTTAAGTCTGAAATTCAAATGCCTGTCAATTTTATTTAACATTTTTTAATCAGGACAGTCTGACTTGGAACAAATAAACAGTTTTCAGCAGAGGCCCAGGAAGAAATAATGCAGACATGTCTTTGTAACATGGGAGGACACAAAAGCAACCCCACACAAACACAGGGAGAAGATACAGACCCCACAAAGAAGGAACCCCAGCCAAGAATCAAACCCAAAAACCTGCAGCTGTGAGGCAACAATGCTACTACTACACCATCAAATATCAAGCATTGCAACATTTACAAACCACAGATATTATGAGGAACAGATCAGATCGAATATGAGGCAAACATCTGAAATTTTTTTACAAATGGTGGTGGGTAGGGAACTCAAGTCTTTAACACCTGCATACAGGGTACAGGGTTCAAGCCTGAGGCATTCCCTACCACACCACCATAAGTACCTGGGGCATTTTCACACACACACACACACACACTGTAAATTAAAAAGCACAAACTCCAGTAAAGCATAAGCACCAACATTGTAAATTAAAAGGCACCTTACCTGAATACATCCAGCTAGCTAACGTACATCCTTCCCGCGCAATACTGAAAAGACCCGTGAGATCCTAATGCTCCTGCCCGACGAGATCCTAATGCTCCTTCCTGACGAGATCCCTAATGCTCTGTCCCGAGTCCCTGCTGCTGCTCTTGCAGTCCGGACGTGACCCATAATCCTGGCGAGTCTGTGCACTGCGGGACGGTCTCATCTTCATCACTTCACTCCGAGAAGAAAAAGTATTTTTTTTTTTATTTTTCATTTTTCTTTCATTTTTCTTTCTCTTTTCTTTCTCTTTTTTATTTTTGAGGGGGCTGCAGTCCGGCAGCCCTATGCCACGAGCCGCCCCTGAATAAATGTTATTTACACTATTCTGGCATTTTTGTATGCCTACTGACCACTGACCATTGTCAGATCCATGTGCTAAATTAAAACACTAGATCATGTCCTCTTGACTATTGGCCATCACCACTCAGTCCAGCTGACAGCAGATTTCATCTCACTCCCTGTTACACAGTTACTACCATGACTGGTGCAATCGCCCACCATCCAAGGCAGCTGACTATCAACTAAAATGTCTGTGGCTGTATTGAGTTGTGACTGATTTATGATGACACTATAGACATTTGTCCAAACCATCTGTGATTATAGGAAGTACTGCTAGCCATACCAGGAGAAGTGGGGAAGTAGATGTGTGACATGTGCCAGCACAGCTAGCTGGAATTTTGTAAATAATTATGTAATTTGTATATTAAACTGATTTATACAGATGCTTGTGCTGAAAAGTATTTGTGAGGTTTTCTTGTGTTAAAATGTATCAATATTGTGCCCTGATGGAAAGCAAAGAAATGTACATGCTTTATTGTAAATTTATATGTTTCAGCAGAGGATACTGGCAGAGCAGAGTTTAATCACAATCCAGCTGCAGCAAACTTTAAAATGTATCTGAAATTAAATCACTTTATGGGTTAAGCCATAAAGATGTTATCCCACAATTTTGAATGAAGCCAGAGACATCTGTAAGAAGCCTGGCTTAGTAGCTCTGTAGGAGGAGTAGAAGTGTTAAAATGGTTTTATGACTTCCAGGAGATCTGTGCAAAGCTCTGTGTGTATGGTAAAACAGAGGTGCTAAAATCCAAGCAACCTGTAGTGTTGGTGAGTGTGGGAAACAGAGTCAGATGACCAGATGCCATGTCATTGTGTAATCAACTCAGAAATAATATTTAGATATTAGTAGGAGCTTGTTCTCAGCATTCTGTATTCTGTCTTGTGTATGAAAACAAGGTTCACTCACCCAAATCAACTTGGCTTGCTCTATTCAGTAAATAACTTAACTAGGGAACAGTAATTATTTTAGATTAATCAGGAAAATATAGTGAGATTAGAAGTACTGTTTTACTATAACTGTGTGAAACTTTCCATATGTGTTATTTTTAATATTCCCTATGATTAAAACTCTGGTGTTTACTGTAAATAGATATTTAATATTTTCTTGTTCTTTTATTATTTAATATTAAATATATTTACACTTTTCATTGTGACTGGTCCTTTTAGAGAATATTTAAGCTTTGAGAGTATTTGCATATATTGATTTGGTTGATAACTCTGGCCACTCCTGAAAGCCTGGCTGTTTGGTCAACATTACCATTTGTATTAATATTAATTTCATTCAGTATAATTGGGTACCCTTGCAAGAGCCTTCTGTAGCTGGCTTTGTAGTGCCTCATGGTGGCAATAACTACTTTATAGTCTGGGCAGAAGGGGGCACAGCTAGTAAACCTATAACAGCCTTTCCCAGGTGTGTGTGTGTGTGTGTGTGTGTGTGTGTGTGTGTGTGTGTGTGTGTGTGTGTGTGTGTGTGTGTGTGTGTGTATAAATCAAATGTCAAAGTGTGTGTGTGTGTGTGTGTGTGTGTGTGTGTGTGTGTGTGTGTGTGTGTGTGTGTGTGTGTGTGTGTGAATGAATCAAATCTCAAAGTGTGTGTGTGTGTGTCTGTGTGTCAAATACTTTGAGCAAGGACGTGAAACACTGGTTTCACAGAGAGGGTGCTGGAGGAATTGGTTTGGGCACTTGGCTGAAGACCCAACCCTACAGCTGTACCAGTGGGCAGTCTTACTGGAGACCTAGAGGGAGACAGAGAGATCCAGACCCCGGGCCGGGTGTGTTCCCTGTGTGCTCTTAAGAAAAATTGTGCTTGATGCAAAGAGATCTGCATCTGGAAATACTGCATGTATCCATTTGTATTCCAAGTGAATGTCCTTCTCCAGTGTCAATGATGATGATTCATGCTCCTTGATTACTGGCCCAGAGTGGGGGCAACACACCATCCACAAAGTTTCATGGCAGAAATACAGAATAAGATTGTCAGGCTTTTCTGCCAGCCAGTCCTCACCATCATCCACAGTTCTTTCTTAAACCCACATCACAAACAAACACATTGCCTCTGCACCAACAGGCCAATGTGACTGAGTATATCTTTATATGAAGTGTACACTTAATTGCTAAGACAGCAGCTTATATTTTTATATTTAAAGTGCAATGCATTAATATATAATGTTATTACTTTTAAGATTTTACAGGATGGTCTTCAGACACAAAGACTGATTTTTACTTGCTTTTTGCAGTCGGTATCAACCCATTTGAGAAGGTTCTCTTGCAGTACATGTTCCTATCCATACAGATCTAACTCATCTGTAAGACTTTCCCATCTTTCCATGTCCCCCCAATCAGATCAAACAGGGGACTCCTGCCCTTCCTGAGTAGGTAAATATCAGAACTTTATTATTGCCAAAAGCAATCTCCGACCCTGCTCTAAAGGAAATGCTGCACAGCCGCAAGTCAAATGGAACAAAAGTCTCTCGTTCTTGGGATCTCAACCTAGCCCATGACATTAACAGAACATGCTGGAGAGACAGATATGTCTCCCAGAGACTGCTGCTTCTCTGGAATAGACTTACTATTCACGTAAAGCAGAGCTCCTCACTGACCCTATTTAAATGCAACCTAGATAATTGGATGGGAGGCTGCAAATTTACCCCTGGGGTGGCACCCATGTCCCTCATGGACAAAGATAGCCTGTGTTGATTACAGACCCACTCTGTTCATAAATTCATTCTGTGAACTACTCAAAAAGAACAAATGGGGATACTTGGGATTAACATGGCTAGGCTTGTAAAGGCTCTAGGGCTGCTAGTCTAGTAACCTCCTATTAACCTATGAGGCTCCTATTTAAGCTGTCACAAATACAGGTTGTCGAATGCATCTTTGTCGAACTGAAAAGCATGAAAAGGCAAAATAGCAAAGTAGCTTTTCAGCAAATTCTTTCCCTGGGAAAGAATTAGTTTGGCTGCTTTTGCTACTTTGCCTTTTCGGCACTGTAGTGCGATCTCGGAGTTGGTATATTTAAGTAAGGGGGGGGTGAAGCCCCCCACATTATGTAATGTTTTACACTTTTTTGTTTTGTTTCGGAACAGCGATTTTTTTTCTCTTGGAATCCCTAAAGATTCCCCACTGACCACTAACCAGGAGTCTTGGATGGTGAGACTGGCACTAGTTTTAGTGAATACGTGATGCAGTGCCAAATTTTACACAAAAGACAAACTCACCTTTGTTAATGTGATCTCAAGTCCGACTTGTAAATTCTGACTAATTTCGACAAACGGTTCATTTCTTTTGAATGCTTCCAAGTTCTTCCCCTACTCAAGAATGTTTTCTAAAGAAGTGCTTAGAGACAAACTTTAAGTATGCTACTTAATTTCATCTCCTACAAACACACACATCTGTACAGCAAACATCTGGTGATGGGAAATGAAAGCAGAAAGCAGTGAGAAATGGAGGAAACTTTCTGTAGAGCTGTATATTAACTATTACTGTTTAAATGAAGTTATGGGTTATTTGTTGTCTTTTTTTTCATATTTTAATTTTTAATGTCTTATGCCCCATTGGAAAAAGACTAAATCGAGTTGTGGACATGAGGCATCTTGGTTAAGTAACCCTAAGAGATTTCCATTCACAGTGATGACATCTTTTGAAGCACAAAAAGCAGAAAACGGAATGCAGTTCTATGAACAGTACTACATGGGTACTCTTACGACTGATGTCATAGCTATCAAAAGCAATGTTCAGCACTCTAATTCTGCTATCTGCACATTAATTAAAGAATAACACAGTTAATGAGTAACTTGAGTTTCTAAAGAATGCTTTTAAGGCTGTCAAATCAGAGGAAGAAATAACCAAAGCAATTTTTACTAGATCCATTCATGTAGTACTTAAACTCCGATATGATCCTTCCCGCTTTAAATATGTCAGATTTGCCGATGCTAATCAAGTGCTGTCCACACGGTGGCTGCAGTCAATCTATGGCAGGCTACAATGACCTATTATATGCTGCCACAAAGATCAAAGAGCTAACTGTGTACTTTGTTACTATAATGACCTTCCAAGACTTATCTGTGGTCACTTGAGAGTATCAGAAGGCAGACAGGTCTGTTAGACCACATCTTCAGGTTCTTACAATTTTTCATCCCATTTTACTCTTATCAAGGCTTCATGGAATCTTTATAGGCAAAAAGCACACAGATGAATACTGAATAAATCATGACTGAGGGTAATTTGTAATGATGATATTAGCAGCTTTGTGAGTGCAAGATCAGGAGTATTTGTTTACTCTCTTAATGATTAATACTGCTTTACTCCCTTAAAGATTACAAGTGTTGAAAAGTTGACTGTTGCAGTCCAGCTCTCTACAGATGGAGAAGAGTAGGTATTTTGATTTCAACATTTTAACATTTCATCACTGATCCAACTACAAAAATTCACCAAGCATATGTACATGTACATAAAACATGTGTGTGTGCAAATATATAGTATTTTTGTCAATGTATGTTTTCACCAAAGAATGAAAAAAGCCAGTACAGCTATTTAAAAGTCAGCTTATCAAACCTGCACTGCTCACACCCTCAGCTAATTATATATACCAAGTCCGAGATCCCACTACATTGGGGATCAGGGAATCACACTACAGTGGGGAAAGGGCACATTCCCTGATCCCTACTGAAGTGGGATCTCAGACTTGGTATACATAATTAGCTGAGGGTGTAAGAGGTACAAGGGGCTTGCCCCTCTGTAAAAAAATTGTATTTTACAGTTTTTTTTTTCACTTTTTGTGGATTGATGGCTATTGTTTTCAACCATTAGGCGTCAATCATCTCTTGGCCAATATTTACCGTTTTTGATATGAGATTATATATATAAGGGAGTAGTTAAGATAGTTGAAACTTCCAGATGTCAACATCTGCTTTGTCGACATAATTAATTCAACAGAGCACATGGTTAATATGTGTGCAAGACTGACAATCTCATATGTTGGGGAATATTCCTATTACACAATGACTGTGCATTCTTAGAGTTGCTATATACATAGCAGGGGGTGTGGGAGGGAAAGCGCCCCTCATGAGGAGTACAAGGAGACTTGCCACCTGCAAAGAAAATTATGTTTTTTTAAGTTTAAGTTTAAGTTTGAATGCACAGAGGATTTCCATGCATGAGTAGTGCCATAATGACATTTGCCTTGTTGACCTTTTGTTGTCAATGTTCCTGACTTCAACATTCAGCTGCTTTTATGCTACTCATTGCACCCATGTGTATGTATGTGTGTGTATCTGAAGAAGGGTTTTAGAACCCGAAAGCGCTCATCCTTTATTGCCTTTTTTGTGAAAAAATGTTATTTTATACCTGATTCTGTGTCCCCCACCCACCCATTGTCCCAACCCTCCAGCATCTCCACCCAAATGCCATTCCAGTGTACAATTACATACCTCTCACTCTGTCTCCCCCCAGTTACCATAAAACACTGTTCAAACCTGTTAGTTCACATACTGTTTTCTTCTTTACTTCTACAATTACAGATATTTGGATTTAATGTATAACTTTTATTTCAAATTTTATAGCACAAACAGTGATGACCATTCGCTAAACTAAACAATACAGTGTCACAATGAAAACAGACTTAGCATGAACAACAGTAAAGTTCTCAGCCCTTGAGACTCACCTTCATTTAAACTGCATTTAAATCCACATTCATAGAAAATGCATCTGGCCAGTGGTGGAATAAGTGTACCTTTGACCTGTTTTCAAACCATGAGCCCCCTTGCACACAGTTTTAAGACCATGCATAAATACATGTGTTCTTTGATTCATCATGATTGTATCAAATTATATTATTTATTTAATGGAGCACCACATGTTACAGTGTGTTTTAAATTTGTAGTTTTGAACATTTTTCTAGTAAGCAGTGAAACAAAACATACACACTTTTAATTCCTTATCAGTTTCACACACTAGGCTGCTAAAACACATGCATACATGCACAAGTCAGACCCTATAATATCTTCTTTATATTATGATTAACCTAATTTGTACATCTTCCCATAAGTTATGTAGCATACTAACATAACTGAAGCTCTCTGTAGTATTTTAACAGAGACTAACTATCCTTTCTTCACTCTAATACTACCATAAAAAATATATATATAATCTCATACTTTACCAATGTGATGTTCGCTACTGTATTTTTGCCTCAGACTTTTTGTCATGTTTAATGTACTGTATTTATAGGTTTATAGATTAGTACTAAGCTAACTGCCCTTGCGAGCTATTTTAAGCCTAGCCAATTATCCCTTCTGAGACTCAAACCCTGCACCTTCTGTTTGTAAGGCAAACACCTTAACCATTAGGCCACCCTCCCAACCACTACTTTTTGTGTTTGTGCTACTGTATTTTTAAAATGTATGTATCTATATAACCTTGTACTGTATTTGGTAAGATGCTTGTGTCTACTTAACCTGGAGCTTTTCTCCTTGGGTCTCCACTGAAAATGGGCCTTGGCTCAACTAGACCAACCCAGTTAAATGTTAAACAAAATAAATAAATATGAACCAATAATGACAAGGCTACCCATTTCAGAACATTTCAACCATAAAGGCCACTCAAATTGCTATCATTATAATCCACCAGTATCAGTCAATATGCACAATCTCTGCAGAAGTAAAAGTGATCTGAATAATTACACATTAAAGAGTTCTGTATCTAATGAAGAGGTTGCTGCTGGCAAAAAAATCTTTGCAACTCAGTGCTTCATCTACAAATTCAGTCCCCACTGCCCTTGAAGAATAAAACTGACTATGTTACTTTAAAAAAATGCTATGCTGGTGATATGCAGTAGGGAATGACTGGCAAGTAGATAACAAGTGCATAGTTACTAGGCATCTCATCCAAAGAGTAGCACTCAGGAGTGCAGCACTCCCACCCTTCTGCTGCATATTGGTGTCAGCAATTGATCTATCTGTTAAGGGAAGAAAACCTACAGCCTTCTGCATCAAAGGCAAGTATGCTACCTATGAAATTCTGTGAATGACAATGATAGACTGTAATCCTCAAGGATTTACAAAAAAAAAAAAAAAAAACACTTGAGAGTGCAGTCCCACCCTCACCACCTCATGCTGTTCAGCAGTGACAGCAATCGATCTACTTGGTGTGGGAAAAGAACTCACAGTCTTCTGCACCAGCGGCAAATAGGCCACTTGTTGCACCGCTGTCACTGAACAACACAACTATGAAATTCTATGACTGACATTGACAGACTGTAATTCTCAGGTATTTACAAAAAACAATAAATTCATAAATAAATTAAAGGAGACCTGGAAGTTGGTGTGGAGGTTTAAGCACTTACTTGCCAATTATCAAGGCTCAGGGTTTGACTCTGAGCAAAGTCACTTAAATAGACAACCTACCTTACTGAGACATTACACACACACACACACACACACACACACACACACACACACACACACACACACACACACACAAACACACACTCATTTTGCTGCACTCTCTGCTTTGGCAGCTTCAGTCCTGCTCTGTTTGCTGGATACCATATCCAAATTTGGCTTTGACTGTTAAATCAAATCTCCCATGGTTTACATTAGGACATTATCGTAACACTGAGGCTTTCTGTTTTTTTTTTTTTTTTTTACAGAAAATCTTAAGCAAAGTCCCAAAGCCCTCTTCTGTTTATAGAAGTCTTCAGAGTTCTTTCTTTTAAACTGATTTTATTTTTTTTTATCAGCTTTCCCAAGCCAACACAGGACCTAGGAAGCTGCCTAGGTTGCTTAATGCTGGATTTGGCTTTGGAGTTAGGTACTGGTTTTCTGCAGACTGTACATTGTCAGGAGCGCTACTATATTAAAACCACAGCAAAGTACTAATCCCTTGCCATCTGCAGGTACTAAGAGAAGCATGGTAGCACTGTCAGTAATCAGCTGTCATTAGTAAGGTGTCCCATTACTGTTCTGCATATCTGCTGTTGTCATTAAGTACAATATAAGTTACTAGAAAAATACATCACTGCAGTACTACACTATAGCACACAGATACTGTTGAATGTAGAGTAGTATACAGAATCAATGTACCACAAAATGCTTTCCTACAATCTTGCAGCAGTTCCGATGTAATCAAGACATACATTACATGTTATTAGAAAGCAGGGCTGCACTTAACTATCTGAATGATATAAAACTGGTTGAACATCAGTAGTTCCTGAGAAGAGATTAGATAATATATTTCTGAAATGAAAACATTCATCTGGTGCAAAGTGTACATACCCACTGCACTTCTAATGTTTACATTCAGTCAGCTCACTTTGAAACAGAAGAAAACAGCAGGGAGAGCTTCTATTACTCAGCCACCAACAGTTACCGGGAAAATGCTGCATGTAATAAAATGCTTATTTAATGGGGAAGCAGCTGGCAGAGGGCCAGGTCACAAGTCAAATCACTGGGCCACAAAGGAAAAGAGAAAAGAAAAGAGAGTCCTTAGTGCAACAACCCTCAAGACCAACAGATCATCAGGGCAATTCAGTGCAGAATCAACCACTCAGGGAACTTTAGGCCACACATACAATCATGTCAAAAAAAGAAAAAATACAGGTATATGTGGCAACAAAAGAACAGGGGTGCTAAGGCACAGAGAGAGTGCTGGCACTGGCCTGGGATACTGAGTGAGAAGATATTATGCATATGTATTATATTTTAATCTGCAAATAGTTTACAGGACACTATGCTTTGCATGATTTTTTCACTGTTTGAATTTGTCAGTGGTGTGAGTGTGCGAGCAGTTACGTGGTATGGAAGAACTACCGTGGCAGGACTAGCCAACAGGTGGAGTAAACCTTGGCTCTAGAAGATTGTCACTGTTGAAGTGACACCCTAACCTCATCCACTTTGCTGCTGCCTTGTTTTGCATTATCATAAATGTATACATTTCAGACTCTTTGACTCTTTATCGTAATGTCATTTTAGAATTGTCTTATTGGTGATTTTTATTGTACAGCTGCATTTGAATATACTGTGATTTTTATGACAACTGTATTTGGAGCTTTTCTCCCGGGGCCTCCATTGAAAACGGGCTCATATTAAGCCCAATGGACTTTCCCGGTAAACAAACTGCAAATAAGCAAATAATAATAAATAAATGTGCGAAACTGGGAAAAAGGAGTGATGGATGGATGGTTTGAATTAGTCAGGTCTGGAAAAAACAAACCTACATGTATAAGAAAATGAACTGAAGATGAAATCAATGAACATTCTACTGTTTGAAACAAACATTTTTTAAATCAACCCCAATAAAAGTACTCTATTATACTGAAAGGTTGAATAATAAAGCATTCTGAGTACTTTAGTGCACTACATAGTAGGATGCTGGAATGGCAATAACAAAGTTCTAGGAATGGAGGGTATATCTGAAATATTAAACTAGGAATTTTATTTTTCAAATGTATACCACTTTTTGAGGTACTGAAGTGTAACGTTAAAAAAAAAAAAAAAGATTATGTCAAAAAGTACAACAGATTGTATTTATTCTACAACTCCAAAATAATTTCCAAATTAAAGACAGGGAGTGTGGACTGCATAATTATGTTACATTATTAATACTGTTATTATTACATTACTGCATTTTTCAAACTTGTATCTTATACCATTAATGAAATACTTGCATATTAACCATGTATTTTTATAGTCTGTGGGAAAACTGGAAAATATACTCTGTTTTGTACAATCTCAATTAAAATCCTAAGAAAGTTACTGACACAAATTCATAACATTAGTCATGTGACCTGTTGTAATGAGACACAACAAAGTATAAGGCATGTAGAAAGACATATAATATTTACCTTAGAGTGGAAGTTAAAAGGAAAGCCTGTTTAGTTGGTGTTGTACTAGATTATGATAAAAAGGATGTGTGCTTTACATATACATGAGGGTAATTCATAGCAGAACCATAGGCCATTTTTTTCTTCTTATCCATGTGTCAAGTCCCCTTTTTGCTTCATCAGGACTCTACTTGGGTCTATGACATGGGATGAACAGCTATGAAGAGGAAAAGTAGACCTTCCAAATCTCAGCTATTTCCTATGTGAAAGGTAAGGAGAAAACACTACAATTTGATGGATACCTCATCAAAGTGAACAAATAGCAAGAAGCTCTAGTAACCAAAGGATGCACGTGTGGACTACTGACCTGATGACCAATCACCTTTGAGGACCTGGAGTTACAGTAGGGGTTATATAGCCTTCCTAGCATCAGGGGGCTATGGACCATCAGAGTAATTGACTGAAAAATCCATACCAACCTGTTTACTCAAATGACAGGTATCAGAAAGTGGTACTTACTATGGTAAGTCATTTGGGATATGGCATCCCAACCCCACTGTGCTCCTAGAATGAATATTCAAATATTAACATTTCACAAACTTAAATGCAGTAGTCCAGATTACAGCAGAACAGATATCATGGAGAGAGGTTCACTTAAAGGAAGCAGCCAAAGTTACAGATATTTTACGACAAACAGCCTTGACTTGCCTGACAAGGTATTTCCACTTTAGAATAGAATGATTTAATCAAGAAGTCGTCATCTGTTTGTTACACGATTGCCTTGTCTTCCTTTACTAAAACATATTACAAACTATTTAGTTGTTCTAAACTCTTTAGTGTGAAATATTTAACTGCCTTAGACACACTGATCCTTTTAATCACAGCTTCTCCTAGACTTGATTTAGGCGGAAAACAAACCAGAAGGTGAACAAACTGATTCAGAGTAAATTCTAAAACAATTTTTGCAAGGAATTTTGAACTGCTTCTCAAGAATAACTGGCCTTTATGGTTTACCGAAAAGTGCTACCCAGACCATAAAATCAAAGGCTCAGAAATTCTCCTGCCTCTTCCAACTGAAGTAAGAGCTACCAAAGAAAAGATTTTCCAGCACAGAAAGATTAGGTCATTAAACAGTGATATACTCAAAGGAAGGTAAGGTAAATCTCACTAGCAAAATTAATAAAAAAAGAAATGGTAGATTTCTGGTTGAACTTTTAGCATAAACTAACCTCTCAAAAACATTGAAACATCAAAATGAGACAGTATTTTGACATGTATAGTATCTTTAAAGGTAGAAATTGTTAAAAAAGTATTTTTGACCATACAAAACTGTAGTACCACATTTGATTCAGACAGCAAATATTCCAAGAAGTAAAACAGATTCAGAAGAAAAGGAGTGAAAGCATTTTTTGTCTTTACCCAATTAGCAAACCTTTTCCATGCATAAGTAATCCTGACTAATGTTCTTCCAGCCAAGCAGGCTTTGGAAACTAATTATGATACCTACATCTTGTTAGAGCTATGACTTCAGAATACAGTCATGAAGTTTCAAGGTTTTGAGATTTGGTGTCTGCACACACGAGTGGTCAACGTGATGGGTGGAGATTGCTGCTGAAGCAGGGAAAACAATATCTTGTACTGTCAGAAAAGAACTGCAAAGTATCCTCAAATGAAAGTCTGTTTGAGCCTTGAGCAAATGCTTCTAAATGAGAGGCAGGAAAGAAAAGGCTGTATATATGGGACACATACAAATTTCCGCCCACAAGGGCACCATTAAAATTCTACAATATCATGTCTTGAAATGTAAATATACACACAAATTAGAGATTTGTGATGCAGCTGGATTTAGACTGACATGAAACACACAGCTCCTGGCCAAAGAAGAGTTTGCATATCCTCCCAGTGTGTACATGGGTTTTCAAAAGGTGTTCTGGTTTCTTTCCACATCCCAAAGAAGTGGCATAAGAGAACTGGTGATCCTTCACACAGATTATACATGTGTCTGCAGTGCGTGACTGTATATGTATTTGCCTTCTGACAGGTTACGGTCATATCTAAAAGTAAGTTCTCGGCCTTCTGACAGGTTGGGATCATATCTAAAAGTTAGTTCTCTGCCTTCTGACCAATGAGACTCAGGATAGACTTTGTCTCCCCTATGACCATAAATAGGGCAAAGCAGCTATCAAGAAATGAAAGAAAGGATGAATAATTTACTGAAAGAAAACAATCCTGTAAAAAGCCTGGGACAATGTCAGCTCTGTACCACAATGAGAAGCAATGAATAAACTGATATAGCTGAAGGCATTTTTCTAAACCTAACTTTTTAATCTGTTGTACAACTATAAAATAAAAGGGCCAAATCATATGCACACATCTTAAGTGATTCCTTCTTGAAAATATTTCCATATTAAATTGCTCAATTAAACATGAAGTGTTTTCCTGTATGTGAGTCTTCTTATTTCTACTTTTCCCGGTTAGGGGTCACCACAGCGGATCACCTGTCCGCTCATGATTGGCACTGGAGTTTTACAGTGTTGAGTTGCCAGCCCGGCGCCCAACCTTCCACGGAATGCACACACATGATCACACTCATGCCTAGGGCCAATTTAGAGTGTCCAATCCATCTACAGCATGTCTTTGGGATGTGGAAGGAAACCGGAGCACCCGGAGGAAACCCACGCGACCACAGGGAGGACATACAGACTCCGTACAGAAGGCACCCCAGCTGAGGATTGAACTGGAGAACCTCTTGCTGTGAGGTGGCAATGCTAACCGCTGCACCACCGTGGCCACCTGTTATCCTGTATGTGAGTAATAAATAATAAAAAAAAACAATACTTGTTAAGGAGGTAAGCCCACAGGACACGCATCTCTTTTTCATTAACCACTTTACCTGTAATCACAGGTAAAGGAAATGGTTACTGCAGGAATCAAATCCAGGAATGTTGCAAGGTCTAGATCTAGCAGGACATAACATTAAACCTTAAACCTCTGCACCAAACTGTCTGCATGCCCGGTCCTTAAATGTTACCCTTTCGTGGGGACATTCTGAAATGTTTAACAAGCTATTAATTTTATTTTATTATTTATTTAACTGGGTAGGTGGCTGGTTCAATGACCCTTTGTAGCCATGGCTCAGCCCATTTAGCAATGCAGTATAGTGTTATTACAAAGATAATACAGTATACTGCATTGCATTTTAACTGGTTCATACAGGAAGTAGGAAAAGTTCAGAATGACAATAGCAGTAAGAATTCCAAAGATATAATCCGCAGTGGAAGTATACCAAAAAGAATAATAACAACCTGAATAGTAAGGAGTACAGCATGAAGAAGAATGCAGTTAAAGAACACTGTAAAACTGGATACATGAGAAAACCTGCAACACGACTACAGACCAAGTACAAGCAAGGATCAAAGTAATCACTGAACAGGACTTAAAATCACCATGTTCAGTTGTATCACATACCTTCTTCGGCTTAGCCATTTTCACAAAAAGAGTAGCCCAAAAAGCTTTTTATCATTTAAGTTTAGATATACAAATGGTATAGTCTCATTTTATATCTGTACAGGGTTTCCAGTATGCCCAATTTCCAGGGTTTAAGTTGGTTAGGGCTACATTAAACCCATTTGCCAATGGTTAATCTGAAGGTAGGTCTCTCCACTGTAAAATCACCATGTTCAACAGCAGAACATACAACTGAATCACTTGATAACAAGTCTGTGTCTTCTCTTTGATGCTAGTTAAAAGGCAATGAATGCTACAAATGTATGCCCCAACAGAGTGTTAGTACTGAGAATACAAATCCCAGAATTCATTTCTGTACTGTAATGTAGTAGAATAAATTCAGATACAATGCTTTAAATGGTGAATTGCTAGTTTATATTTATTTTGTTGAAAATGGGTGTTGATGCTAACGCCATTCTATTTTCAGCATCTACCTGTTTTTTTCTTGGGGCTTAGTTTGTCAGAATCAGCCATCACTCACTTCAGCCTTTCTGTGCATCCCATTGCCCGATTCTCTCCTAGAGATTCAGTAGTTGAGGGCACCCTGATATTTCAATTTTTCCGAGTGGGTCTGGTGTCTCCATACAAGAGACCCTTCTCAGTCTCCAAGCCTTGTGTCCCTAGCAGCCAAAGAGAGCAAAGATGATGCACAACGTCTATTATACTGCACTCAGCTGTATGCCTGTCAATTAAGCCCTAACCCCCTTACAAGTTGAGTTACATGAGTGTGCATGTGGACTTAGAGTGGGGGTAGCAGGTACCACAGGGTAGGGCACCCCATCTCTGTAATGATATATTCACATCCAGGCCTCGGTCCATACATTACCAAGCTTGTGAATCTTGCTTCTGTTGGTGTTTACCAGGACAGGCATTGAGACATCCCACAACAAACTAGGCTGGCACTCTATTTTGAATACTAAAGAAAAGTATTGGATTGTCAAATTAGGTGGTTTGTTTCCACCAGGGTCGAATGATCATTTATAAATAATACAAATATGATATACCATTGAGCTTTATGATGTTAGCACATTGTACTTACTAATGCCTTAATTGGTTTATTTATTGTTTATTTTTATTTTTTCTATTATCTAATTAAGTGATTTGGAAGGAAATGACACAACAGGAAGTTTGTCTTTAATTTCTATAAATCGATTTAATGTGATGATGTGTTTATTCACTGAGGAAGGCAAGTATGCTGAAACCGGTATGAACGTCTGAATAAATCTTTTCACATGACCTTGGTGCTGGCTTCTTGTTTGACATTGAGACATCCCAGCCATGTCTCCCCACTTCGCTTCTCCTTGTGAAAGGTAAACACATAGCTTCATCATTTATCCATCCACCACATCAGCTCCCCTAACTCCACAGAAGCTAGTCAAACCCAGGTCTCCTAAGTCACTGTCAGGGCTCCATCTGCCTACAACAGAGACATAGCTCATAATCAACACTGAACAGTGTTACTGTGTTAATTAACCGATGACTGATAAATTTATTTTGGCATTTGTTAACCATATTATGATAAACAGACCTTTCCAGAAAGCACTCCATGTGATACAGTCTTCTACACTAGCAAGTGGTTTAGCAAACAAACTACCTTTTGTAGAAAAGTGATTTCACAGCTTGTCACTATGGTTGGTTTGGGAAGTATGTCCTTCTGCTCCAGGTAATTTTGGAAGGGTACAGATAATCAAACCTACTCCACAACAGATCCAAGGAACATAAACAATAAGCTGCAGTATTGGTTGTATCAAACAACACATTAGCAGCAGTTTTCTGCAAGGACAAAGAGGTCCTTTTTGAGCAGAAAAGCCATTGAAATACCTACTTTTCCAGCTACTGGACGCAACTACCACTCATAGTCTAGAGATGTATAATGGCTTATGAAATCAGCTATATTGTGGTAAAATTATAGCATATATTGGGTAACCAAAAATATATTTTGCCTTCTGTAGCATAGGAGACTTTGTCCAGCCCTGTTTGTTGATGTGATATACAGTCATGTTGTCTGACTGAATCAAGACTACTCCAGACATGTGTGTCATAAATGTCATCTTCAGAAGACTGATATCTAACTCCTTTTAAAAGAAAGTCAGTGTTTTTACTCTCTGATTTCCCCTAAAAGAAAGTCAGTGTTTTTACTTTCTGATTTCCCAGGTGAACCCCTGCATATGGAGTAAAGCATCCATCAGCAGAATCACTGTTTGTACAGGGTAGCACAAACCCTATTGTGAGGTGTGATGATTGGGTAGAGACGGGCGAAGGCTGCCAGCCTAGTCAAATAGAATTTGATATATAATTCTGGAATTTGTAAATAAATGTAAAATACAGGCATGTTTTCTTGAGTTTAAAAGAATACTGTGAAATGTGGAACTGCAAAATATGTGACAACATTGCACTCTACTGGCACCAGTGAATCATATTGTGACCCTTTCATGTTATAATTCGGCTCCAGTGCGTCTGGATGAAGTCTTCATGCCCATTGTTTTAAGGCTAAAGTTTATGACCAGAATTTAGATGTGGAATGTGCTTTATTGCTCTGGTTTCTGTTAGAATATACATGTGAAATGACTTATATTGTTGTAAGTTTCTGAGCAGGTGTTAGATTGCTAAATAATGCAGTTTGTTTGCCTGGGAAAACCTAAGTGTCAAAAATGATGTAATTTGGGAGGGCCTTAGAGACATGTTTGTTAGTAATGTTTAAATACTATTTCTCACAAGAGACTGGGAGCATTTTAATCTTGGATATCTAACTCAGCACTCTGCCTAAGCTCACATGTAAGTTTTTAGCACTGTGATTTCTTGTAGGAATAGTTAAAGCTAGTAAAAGATAAATTATGTATTTTTCTTTGAAATCAGACCTGTCCTACTGTATTATTTTAAGTTTCTGTGTGATCTCTGAACTCTTAGATATCTCTGTGGTGTAGTAGTTTTGTCTTGTGTTTTAATTATTTATTATGTCTGGTTTGTGTAGAGATAAGGTCTAGAGTACACTGCATATTTATAGAGGTTATTGTAACAGGCCACTCTAAAATAAGCCTTAGACTGTATAGTCACATTACCAATTGGATAATAATATTGCACAGTAATAATTGGACACTCTTTTAATGGCCTTTTAGTAGCTGCTATTATTAGCTGGGTGGTAGCAGGGATTACTACAGTATGGTCTGGGTAAAGGGGTACAGCTGGAGAATCTGTGTCAGCCTGTCCCAGGAGTGTCTCTGAAGTTGTATAGATACTTATCTCAAAGTGTGTGTGTGGTGTGTCAGCTACTTGGCAGGGACACAAAGCACTGGTTGGACAGAGAGGGTACTGGAGGTTTTAGCTTGCCCAGCTAGACTGAGATCTGGACCCTATAGCTGTGCCAGTGGGGAGTCTTATTGGGGACCTGGTGAGCAAGAGAGCAACCAGCCCCAGACTGACTGTGATCTCTGTGTGCACTTAAGGGAAATTGTACTTTACTGTGTGTATTAGTTATCCTTTCCTCTCTTATAGGAGACAACCTCCCTGGTGTTAGTGGTGAGGATTGAGGCTCCTTGATTGCTGGGCCAGGGCACGGTCGTCACATGAGGTTTGAGTGCGATGTCCACCAGCAGCACTCCTCTTTGATGTGGATGGATTTAGTTGGATGTAAGATCTCATCTATGCTGGTTTCACTGAGAAATGAAGAACTGCTGTGACCATCTCACTGGGAACTCCTAAAACTACTGTGACCACGAGTGAGGGTCTGCAAAACTCCCTTTGCTTAGTCAAGAATGGACAAGGAACATTCTTTCCTGGGCAAGGAACACTCTGCCTTTCTTTGATTAAACTAAAAAAATGTCAGTATGTGGGCTAAAGAAAGATGTGACTCTACTATGTGGACTTCAGGAGGTGCTTAGCACTTAAACCTTAGGGTTTTGAATAAGGCCTGAGTGTGGGTCCAGGCCTGAAGTAACTGATAACTGAGGCTACTAAGAGACAGTCATCTAGTTAAGGGAAAGCAAGCTTCTACAGAAGGAAAATACTCAGTGAAGATAAGCACAAATATAAATCAAAAGGCCAAGGTCATGAACTGAAAGTACTAAAAGAATAATTAAAACTTGAGAAAGTTTTATTGACCATTCTTCATGCCTACTACACAAAACTATCCTCCTCATCCCTACCCCTTAATTAGAAGGGGCAGAAAATACTCATACACCGGCATTTTGTTTTTATTTTAAAGAATAACAGTAGCTAGATTTTTCAATTCCAGCAATGGGTACAAATACACTGTATTCATAGAGATTAGAAAAGAACTTCCTTTCTTCCTAGTGGAATAAATTGTGTTCCTTATTTTTGAAGGAAACCTCCCATCACTAGGAACATTATCTGTTGGAATATAATGCTAGAGCAATGGCATAGAAAACCTGGGAGAAGTCTAGAGTGTATTGATAGTCCATAAGCTGCCAAATCACCTATTATCCTGTAATTACAGATGTTCCTTCCCAGGCATGAAACGAAAATCATCCCATGACCACTTCTCTGGAATCTGAATGATAGTAGGGATACCTTTCAAGAGTGAATTGTTTTTTGCTGCTGTAGCATTCTCAGATTCTGCTTTTCTGCCTAAGTAACCATGACCTTACAATGGCCATTGGATTCGAAGAGTTGCTCTCCTCCCCTCTTGAAAATCTTCCAAAATACTTAAGCCACCTTTTGATCTTTGAAGAAGTGGTGAACACAAGCCACCTGTCTTCTATCCTTGAGTTCAAAGGTCTCAGGCGCTTCCCTTCCAGACAAAGGACCAGGTTAATAAATATATATATATATATATATATATATATATATATATATATATATATATATATATATATACACACACACACACACACACACACACACACACACATATATATATATATATATATATATATATATATATATATATATATATATATATTGCTGGCAAAAGGGATGTTTTGCCATAGCTGCTGGATTTGCATACATAGCCCAGAGAAAGCGGCAAACAAAACATGCAAGTCTGCTTAACACAATGCCATAAGAGGCCTTCCTGGTCCCACAGCATCCTATGTCAAATAGCAGTATCTGTGACTTGAGCTGAGATGATACATGGCTCTCCAAGAACCTGGTTTTGGTGTCTGGATGAGGAAGACTTTTGATAAGTCCCTTTTGATAGATACATATTTATTTTTATATTCCACCTTACTAGCTGCTCCAATGCACTCTGTGGTTTAGAATATGCACATCTACAGCTGAAGCAGCACAGACCTTTTTCCTCCAAAAGATCCAACCATTTGGATTCCATTTCTGGGCAAAGACCACTCAGCAAGTTAAAGTGACACTACATGTCACAGGCTGCTGTAATTTAATGACAGTTGTGGCATGCTAGCTGCAAAAAAATGGATACTTAACTGGGAACAAGTACTTATCTGACTGCAGCTTGTCAGGGGACGTCTGAGCGGACATACTCTTAGAAAAAACAAAAAGCAGTCATCAGTATATACCCAAACATGTTGTGTATGTTATCACATAACTCTACACATGAATGTTATGCATGAGCACCCATGCTTTTCACAAGACTGTATGTTAGAAGAAGCATGGTCCACTTATGAGGAAACATTTTTTTAATGTTTTCATATAATATATAACACTAGGGGGGTGTCAATACCAAAAAAAAAAAAGCATAAGCACAGTTCAGAAAATAGGTCAGATACAGCCCTAAAAGCGTTGTGAAATGAAAGTTACATTGACCAGAAATTATTAACATTAACTGAGACGTCATCATCATCTTACAGCAATAGAGTCATTACTGGGCACATTGCGGGTGCTGCGAAGAGCACTAATGGCTGACATCAAAGAGTGAAACAATACTAAGTAATTTCGTGAACTTTAATTGTACTTTGACTTAGGAATGGGTCCATTTTTGTCATGGTATTAGAAACCCAAATGATTTGGAGAAATCACAAAAAAAAAAACCAGCAGAAATAGTTTGTGCTTTTCTGACAAACTTTTCTTTACAGCTATTCACATCTGATGTCCATGTGTTAGTTTAGTTTACAATATAAACGATAGACATCAAACGCTTCAAAATACTACAATTCCCAACTGTCTAGAAAAGTATTTTAGTTAGAATGCACTTCTGCCGTATCATTCACCATAATATATTTTATGTTAATATTTATTATTCAGAACAAGACTGTCCAGGCTACACTACAATTACCATACATCCTTTTTTTTTTTTTTGCAGGTTTCACAACAGAACAGCACATCAGTTCCATTGTCCTACTGCAGCTTACTATGTTGGTATAATGGGGGGTTAGTCACCTCTGCACTGTACCCTAGAGACCAGGAAGTGAGGCAGCTGTTGAAAAGTTCATCATACTGTGACTGTCTAGTGAGCTGATGTGCATGCATGTGTGGAGGCTTTCACATTGGATGTGCGACTCCTCCTCCTCATCAAGTGAGTGCAAAACAAAAACTGAATAAAATATGTAAGGAGAAAATACCACTCTGGACACAGAAATAAATATAAAGTTATCGCTTTCGTTTATAAAATATATAAACTTCTTCAGACAAACGTATACAGGAAATAAACCATTTAAATAAGCATTCAAGAAGTGACATCATTTCCCATTCAAAGAAAAAAGTCACAATAAAAGTCCCATTAAACATCAAAATAAAAGACATGCCTCAAAATAAGATATCTAACTACACAATAGACCCATTGAACAAAACTTTAAATAAAATTCTAAACACTACAAATATATGCATAAAATATATATAGAAGTTAGAATATTTAAATAATTGACTACAAAAATACAATAATAAATGTTATCTACATAAGAATTTAAATAAACCCCCTTTTCGTCCGATCATCGATGGTAGGCAATCTATCACTTATGGGTGTGCCAGATTCATTAACTGTAAACTAAAAGATTTACTAAAAAATCAAAAACAAATTTGCAAGGATTCCTGGGCTTTTTTGGATTCTTTAAATAGTTTTCCTTTTGATGAAGATTTAAATTTTTTTACCATCGATGTTTGTGACTTGTACACTTGTATACCACAAGACCTTGGATGTGAATGGGTTAGGGATTTTATGTTGGACCATAAAATGGATGGGCATGTTATTGATTTGGTCATATACTTACTGGAACTTGTTTTAGCTAACAATTATTTCCTTTTTGAATCTAAATTCTATTTGCAACAAACAGGTGTAGCCATGGGATCTCCCTGTGGTGCAACCTTTGCCAATACAGTAATGGCATTTTGGGAAACACATTTTTTATTTAAAGACCCTGTTTTCCAGAGTAAGGCTGCTTTATATACCCGTTATTTGGATGATATTTTTATTCTTTTGAAGGGTGATAGACATTCCGCAGCATCATTTATTGAAAAAAGTTACTGATTTTACTGATTTCTTGGATTTCACTTGGGACTTTCAAGAAAAAGAGACTTCATTTTTAGATGTACAATTAGTCAAAAATTTTGATTTACACACATTTACATCTAGGATTTTTTGAAAACCCACTTACTCAAATGAATTCCTCTATTTTTCTAGCTGCCACCCCTTCCATCAGAAGAAGGGAGTTGTTAAGGGACAACTAGTTAGGGCAGCTAGGATGGTAACTTTAGATGAAGATTTTTTGGATGAGTGTAGTTTATTGAGGGACATGTTTATGAAAAGAGGTTACCCTATTAACTTATTGGATGAACTCATTTTTGAGGTTACATCTAAAAGGACATATGGTTACTTTAAACCAATTCTAAGTTATGTTATTTCATCTGGAAATGAGAATCTTGAGTGTGTTAATGATATTATGGATCCACCTAACACACTGATTCCTTTAACACAGCAATTTGAGCATGAAAATAACAATAACTTTGGAAATTTGGGTTTTATTACCACTTTTTCTAAGGATGCTCCCTTTTTGAGGGATATCATTTTCAAGAACTGGTACATTTTGGTCGAGGATAGTACAACAAGAAATTATGTGGGTAAAAGGCCTCTTGTAATTTTTAAAAAAGGTAGGAACTTAAAAACTATCCTTGAAACAGTAAATTATAAATGTCATCGCCCACATTGTGGGATGTTTAAATGTGGATCATTCCGTTGGTGTAAGTTTATATGTGTTACCAACATGTTTATGATCAATAAGAAAAAATATTACGTAACGGATAAATACAACTGCAACACAAGAGGGGTGGTCTACTTGGCATTATGTCAGAATTGCCCGTCTTTCTATGTTGGCAAAACTGATAGGGTTTTTAAAAATCGAATTTATGAACATTTTTACGCCATTTCTAAAGCAAATATTACAAATGCCCTGGCTAGACATATTTTGGCCTTTCCCACACATGAATTTTGTTTTTTAATCATTGATAGGGTTGTTGAAAACATTAGAGGAGGTCCGACTTCCTTGCAACTTGAGGAGAAAGAACTTTTATGGCAACTTAAGTTGAACGCTTCAGTTTCACCTGGATTGAATGACACTATTTCTATTATGAGTGTTTTGAAACTGAAGTCTTTATGTAGATAACATTTATTATTGTATTTTTGTAGTCAATTATTTAAATATTCTAACTTCTATATATATTTTATGCATATATTTGTAGTGTTTAGAATTTTATTTAAAGTTTTGTTCAATGGGTCTATTGTGTAGTTGGATATCTTATTTTGAGGCATATCTTTTATTTTGATGTTTAATGGGACTTTTATTGTGACTTTTTTCTTTGAATGGGAAATGATGTCACTTCTTGAATGCTTATTTAAATGGTTTATTTCCTGTATACTTTTGTCTGAAGAAGTTTATATATTTTATAAACAAAAACGCTAACTTTATATTTATTTCTGTGTCCAGAGTGGTATTTTCTCCTTACATATTTTATCCTCCTCCTCATCAGCCACTGTGCATCAGTAGAAGTAGACTTGGAGCATTCTTACCCCTCCTAAAGTCCCACTCACATGCCCAGTTTGGCTGTGAGCCAAATGACTCACCTCCTAGTCTTCTCCAAGCAACAAGCAATGCTCAGCCTCTCCAGCAATCTTCTTAGCCACTTGCCCCCTTTATATCCTCCAGAGCATGCAATGCTAATAAAACTTGAATTGTCTGGGTAATAGTCAGGGATTTATCCCTCCAAGCTTTATAATGCCACTTTGTAATAACATGCTAATCCTGGGAACATATAATTTACTGTTTTTTTTTTTATTATAGGCCAATCTAGTTGCAGTTCACCACTACAGAATGTGCACTACTGCACAGCTCATGTTACGTGTGTGTTTGGGGGGGGGGGGGGGCACTACTTTGAAACACTGATCCATTTTTCTCCTAACACTTAGTACAGATATTGGAAATATTCAAACTGAAAAAATACTTCGGAGTACATGACTTGTGCCATATCCACACTTCAGCTGGTATCACACTTCTCCTAGCAGCTGTGTGGGTTACTGCACTTCTGAAGTAAGCTCTGTGGTACGGCATGATGGACTGTTATGTTAGCAGGCACCACATTCAATCAAAATTGCATAGGAGGAACACAAATGGTACTCCTTACTTACATGGATCAGTGCCACCTGACACTAGCACATCTGCAGAAGAATTACACTGCCCTTTTCACGTACCACTGCTTTCCTATAATAAGTGAACAAATGTCAGACAGAGTGGTCATGTTCATCACTTCTGTCAGACAGTTTTCAGCAGGCAAAATGTGCCCATCATAACACTGAGGAAAACTGATTACGTAAGAACATTCAGCAGGCATTTAGGGTTTCTGTGCTAACCACCTTATGAAGTGCAAAAAAAAAAATGTAGTAGTCAACATTAAGAAAAATGAAAACTAGGGACAACATATATGTATATATCCTTGGATCCCTGTCATTTCAGTGAATGGCCACACCCATTTCATGGAAAACTCATATCAGTGAAGAGTGTAGAAGTGCATAGAAAGCATGCAATGATGTCATTTCTTATCATAGGCATTATTAGGGAAGTAAGTCTAGCAGAGCATGAGTGTGGACTGCAGGGGTCAGCATCATGTTGTACCCTAAGATCTGTAGATGTCTGTGTTTGCTCTCCAGCACTGATTCACTGTGTGTGGTGCTGTTTTCTTTTATATGTGGCTGTGTGATCATGGAGTTAGTATACATTAGTAAGAAGGATGTGGGGGGCAGCCCCCCTCATAAGGGTATAGGGAGGCTTGCCCCCTGCAAAAATTTGTTTTTTAGGAAATATTTCATGCAGAGAAGGTTTTCTATGAAATTAATTTTCAGTTTCTTGCGTTTTCATTGAAATGGGTTTGGCAATTTGAGTTTCAGTGAAATGAAGAATCAGTGAAATGACACAGACCCATTTACCTATGTGTGGTATTCACTCTGCAGAATCAGTTGCTTGTGGACAGAGTGAATAACTCTGAAATGTGTTTGAATGTTTTGTTCATCAAAATTTTAAGATTTTTAGATCAACAGAATATCAAATGCATATAAATAAGATAAGTGTGGGTTTCAGAAACTAATGCCAGAACCTATGATATTCTGAAGGTTTCAGCATTAAAGGGTAAAAGTGTTTGTACAAGTGTAGTCAAGTTACGGTTAAAGTAGGATTAAGTGAGTGGACAGATGCAGTGTAGTCCATACGTGTTGCTTAATGTGTGTGTCACAGCTGTCTTGATTAATGGTAGTGTAAGGTGTAGGATTAGAGTTAAGGGTAACCCTGCCTATATATTATATTGAATAACCCTTTCTGTTATACTACCACTTTTCAGACAAATTTAATCTGCATATGCGGTGAGGTTTTGCTGATCAAATTGCAAAAGGAAACTGTGTTTCCTTCCAGAATTGTTTTTGTTTTGGATTTTTTGAGTTTTGCAATATGCTGATTTTCAAAATGCTAGCACTGATCACTTCAGAATCTATGCTTTAGCATTTTCATAATTCAACATATACTTACACACATACACACCCACAAATGCCTTAGTGTTAATGTGCATTTATTTATAAGATATATAGGATATACAGCCTTTGTGTTGTGATAATGAAGTGCTTATGAGGTAAACAAAACCTCCTTGTTTCATCGCCTTCAACCATTTTAGGTTTTTAAATGGAATTAAGGCATTTACTACTGAAACCCTAACTGCCTACATGCATGTGGAATTCTTTTACTAGTGGAGTAATATGTGCAAATAATTTTACTTTGCCTGCTTCTTCAACCCATATAAAATTTAAAAAAAAAGAAAGTTCTAATCTTGGAGTAAAATGGCTTAGAACTAAAACATGGCCAGTGGCAAAGTGATTTTATATTCATTTTCATCCTGATACTTCACAGTGGTGAGCTGCTTAGCTGGGAGGTTGTGCATGCACAGTGGTGAGCTGCTTAGCTGGGAGGTTGTGCATGCAGGGTGGCAAGCATGCACTCCCCTAAGAGCGGTGACTGTGGAGTGTACAAGCTGCCAAGGGGGGTAGTATAGTCCACAGGACTGGTAGACTGTTCCACTCTGTACATCTATACACTGGGCAACAAATGAGCCATAAGGCTCTCATCCTAAAGGAGGAACAAATGAACAAATCAGTCCCTTTGGTACCTAAAGGAGCAGATCCCATGGGCCAATAAAAAGGTAAGAATATGAAACAAGTAAAATGAAAGTAGGAAGATATACAACACTACAAAGCAAAAACCTGTTAAACATCTAGAGGTACTAACCAAAACTGTAATGCTTTGCATATGAACAAATGTAGAAGCATTTCATTTGTCATCACTGAACAACACCATGCTTAACAGAATAAGATGTCAATGTACAATAAAAAGGAAGACGCCAGTGTTGAAGAAGGGAAATATCACATTCGTTTTCTTTCTCTCGGTGCAAATTTTGTCAGCATTGCACATTTTAATGCATCCAGAAGTTATTTTCATGAAGTGTATGAGATCATAGGCGATTACTAAGCTAATGACATGGAGGTCATTTTAAGCCTAGCCATTTCATCCCAATGTAATACCATAGAAATGCTAGTCAATACCCAAGATTGCATTTAGTGATGACTGAGATGAGGTAACAATGGTTACTATTGTGTCTAAAAAGAAGTTTATTTTCACAAGTTAAGTTACAAAGGACAACCATCTGAGTTGAACAGCTAGATCAAAATGTCATTTTGAAGTATCAATTTTCGTCAAAGATACCCACACCTCCAGGTTGGTAGCACAGCACGAAGCATCAGAGACTATCCATGTGCAACTAACAGTGGGTAAAACTGCCTTCCAGTTTATAGCCTGCTACAGACCACCCTCCCAAACCCAGGAACCCCACTCGGCCTTCCTGAGAACACTGGAAAATATGAAGGTCTCTCCAAACACCATTATATTGGGCGACTTCAACTACCCAAACATAGACTAGGAGTATTACTGTAGCTCCAACACCCTAGCTCAAAGGTTCCTAGAATTTATAAACTCAAATGCTATGGAACAACTTGTTACCACTCCCACAAGAGGGGAAAACATACTGGACCTGATCATCACCAACATGGGGACTCTATGCTCCAGACCAGAAGTGTATCCCACACTGGTAAGATCAGACCATAAACTAATCTCACTGGATATTCACATCCCAACCCCACCCCCTTCTCAGAAAACCACAGTGAAAAACTTCTCTAAAGCAAATTTCACACTCCTCAAAACCGAGGTGGAATCCTTCAAAGCCCCCGGGCCTGTAGAAAATATGGCCCAGACTGCAGAATCCTTTATAAATGCATTCTATGAACACCTTCAGGAATGCATGGATCATGCAATCCCAAATAAAACCAAGATCCAGTCCTCCAAAGGCAGACGTCCTGTCTGGTGGACCCCAGCCATAAACAAACTATACAATAGAAGGAGGAAGCTACTACATGATAGAGCAAAATCCCAAAAAGGGAAGGCATCTCTGATCAGTATTAGCAAAAAACTATGGGCACTCATAAAATCGTCTAAGGCCAGCTTTGAGAGAAAAATTGCACAGGACACTAAGGATAATCACAAGGCTTTCTTTAGTTATGTTAGGAACCTGGGTGGGAATTCCCAGATATGCTCAGAATTAGTCCAAAATGACAAAAAATACACTGAACCCACAGACGTTGCCAACATCCTAGCTGACAGGTTCAGTGCAAACTTCTCCCCCCCTCCCCACCAAAAGGGCAAATATCTATCCCAGCAGAGTGCTGCCCCCCGACATCTCAGATGCTCAGGTAAGAGCCGCCCTTTCCAAAGCACAAAACACAGCATCAATGGGACCAGATGGTGTCCCGGGCTGCGTCCTACATGAACTCCAAGAAGAGCTAAACCCAAACATAAAACTACTGTTCAATCTCAGCCTTACTACAGGATATGTACCCAAAGAGTGGCGTACAGCAACAGTGGTCCCTCTCCACAAAGGTGGTGCCTCAACGGATCCTGGAAATTATTGCCCCATAAGCCTGACTAGCTTCGTCTGCAAAGCTATGGAAAGGATCTTCATGGACCTCATAAATAAAGATATTGAGGACCTACAGACACTGGATCCTACCCAGTTCGGCTTTGTTAAGGGCTGATCCTGCCTCTTAAACCTGGTCAATTTCTTTGAAACAGTCACCAAGGCCATTGACGAGGGGAAGGTGGTCCACACAGCCTACCTGGACCTTGCAAAAGCCTTCGATACAATACCCCACTCGGGCATTATAGATAAGCTCACCAGCTTAAATATAAACCCCTATGTCACTAGATGGGTTGCAAACTGGCTCAAGGACAGAACCCACATGGTTAGAATTGCTGGAGCCATGTCAGACTCCAAACCAGTTACAGGTGGCGTCCCACAAGGCTCAGTCCTGGGACCTCTCTTGTTCAGTATATATTTCTCGGAGGTACAAGCCAACACGGAAGGACTGTGGCTGACCAAGTTCGCAGATGACTGCAAACTGGGCACCATAATCGACTCTCCAGCTGACACAAGCATCCTCCAAAAGGGCCTCATAGAAACAGACAACTGGTGCCAGAGCCATGGCCTCAAGCTAAACACCAAAAAGTGTATAGTCATCCCCTTTGACAAAAACAAAGTGCCCACAAATTACCACATAGGTGGTAATCCATTAAGTACAGAAGAAGTAATTAGGGACCTGGGGACCCAAGTTGATAGCAATCTCTCATTTGACAACCACATGGCCAAAGTGGTTAGAAAAACATTTTATATAGCCCACCTAATCATGAAGGGATTCGCATCTAGATCAGGGGAGGTCATTGTGCCTCTTTACTCATCCCTCATCAGGCCCATAATTGAGTACAATGCCCTTTTTGGGATGTACCTTACCAGACACCTGCAGCAACTGGAAAGACCCCAAAAGTACCTCACCAAGAGGATCAAAGGGCTCAAACAGATACCATATGCTGCCCGGTTAAAGAAACTCCAGCTCTACTCAGTGGCATACCGCCTGCTCAGAGGCGATCTGTGCCTGACGTATAAAGCCATGTCCAACCCGGAATTAATGGACATGCTGCACCTCAGAAAATCCAAATCCCATCGAGCTATGCGCTCGAGAGACTTGAACCTCAGCACTGAAATAAATAGGACATGCTGGAGGGACAGATTCATAACCCAGAGGCTCCCTTCACTCTGGAATAAAATCCCAGTCCAGGTTAGGCAGAGTCCCTCATTGACTCTCTTCAAGAGGAATCTTGATGAGTGGATGGGAGATCATAGGTTTACCCTGGGTATCACTTCTGTGTCACTGTTAGACAGAGGCACAGTATACTAACCTCTAAAAAGGGCATAGAAAATTAATTTAAAATGGGTGGCGAAAGCCAAACACACTCTGGCTAGGCTTATAAATGCCCTAGGGCAGATAGCCTAGTATGAACCTATGAACCTAAGATGTAGAGCACAGAGCTAAAAAAGTGAAGGCTTAGAAAAACTGAATTCTAGTTCTGATTTTAGCAAGTTACTTGATCTCCCTATTATCTCCTTGTCACAGCCTGCTCCATCTCCAGTCAAAGTGTTATACATTCTTTGTTGTACTGGTAAAAACAGTCTCACGTCTTTTTCTTCCTGCCCCAGATAGACTGTTATGTGGTGTGTGTCATACTACAGGTTAGGACAGGTCTGTAAATGTTTCCTAGCAAAGTGCAGCTAGGCATATGCAATGCACACCACAACATTCATTTTTTTTCTAAGAAATGCATTTATTTGTTGCAGTGAGATGTGCTAGAATTAAAATAAAGTCAGTCCTATCCATGTTTTTTATTCTATTTAAAGGACTTCTATGGCAGAAACTTAAAAATGTTTATATTGTCATAAGGTTCTACACAATGCAAACCTGTGAGCAGCCCAATAACTACTTACTATTACTTTTATTTTTTTTTCTAAATTTGAATGCCCTCATGGAGTCAAGCGTCTTGACTTGATCATTACTTTTTGTCAGTAATACACTGTTAGGACACAAAAATGATACAAATTTGCTCTAGTCTCTCATGTCAAATTACACTTACATTCAAATAGAATGAAAGTGGTGGGAAATGCTGTTAAAAACTGAGAATTCTCATAAAAAAGTGTTGATGACTGGTTTGGATTATTATGGTTGTTACATATCTTTTTACATCTGTGTTATACAGTCTGTAAAAAGTGTTTGCAAGAGTGTAAAGAAATAGCTGAGCTAATATAGCCTTTTTAAAAAGTGGAATTTTAGAAGTTTCAGGTCCTGTCTTCTGCCCATCTTCCTTCCCCGAGTCAGCTTGACTATCCAATTTTCTAGCTTGCAAATGCCTGGCTAATTAATGAAGTTGCTCTCTGTGGTTATCAGCCTACAAAAGACTTAATAAGTGTATGGCTTCAGAAAAGGAAAATAATGTAGCTATAAATAGCTTTATGACCTCAAAGAATATGAAATAAAAAAAAAGTTACAGGTACCTAGCTATTAGTGTTTTCTTTTATTTCATGTTTTTGTAATCCCTTATTGTACTATCGGCCATCAGTTACTTAGTGTAGCTCCAACTGCTCCTATCTTAAGTGTCCCTGGTACTACTCTGGGGCTGGAACTGTCATATTCATCAGTGGGTTGGGAAGGAGAAGAGAAAATCTGGGGCAGAGCAACCTGTCAGCATCAAATAAGCTTTTTTTTTGTATACTGGAAGTTTTGTTTTTTTTATGCCCCAAAGGGGTTGAAATTCTTGATGTTATGAGCATTACCACACACATTGTCAATTAGTTCCTACTCCCCCATCTCTGGGTGGAGTGGTACACTGCATGCAGAAACCCGACCGTCCCTCCTGGTGTGGGCAAGCTTATGATTGCCACTCCTTCCCAGCCCTCCCAACCTGGGTCCTCTAGCTCTTGAGCAGCTAATCGAACTTGGGATATTGGGGCCACAGTCTGGGCTCCCTCACTTAGCTACATGTTTTCCTATATTCAAAACTTTAAAATATGATAGGCAAAATGATGCAAGGGAAACAAACGGCTAAAGAAAGTATCCTGAGATTTAATTCAATCCCAACACGGTATGCAGTGAGGAAGATAACTAGAATAAAAATGACAGGCTATTTCCAATATGAAACATGATCCAAAAACAAGTACCGCCTGCTCTAGTTAAGTGCTTAAATACTTTATTAAATAATCAATGAACACAGACCTGCTAAAATAAAAAAGTATACTGGTTTCAAAGCTATACTTCTTCTTCAGTACCTAATCTGATTGGGGTAAAATTATGATAGAAATGCCACACATGAGAAGAAACTTGTAAGTCATGTTTTTTTAATCTACAAACGTTTGGGGATCATTCTGCAGGGAGGAAAATACACTTTTAGGAACAGAAATGTGTTTAGAACGTAGCTGTCTTTAAGTTACCTAATTTGTTAAACATGTTTTTCAAAATGTCAGTATGGCTATTCTTTTTAATTAATTGATTTATTTTTACACATGTATTCATTTATTTTGCTTAAGACAGTCTTTTGTGTTGTTTATTTCAGTACTGGAAAAGTATTTCCCAGAAACGTGTACAATCTGGTTTGAAGGAGACCCACATGTTTGCAAGGGGGTAGCTGCATTTTAGAAGTCGGTGTACAAGTCCAACAATCATTGGCACACCCAGGTTAAACTATAAGTTGCTGTACTCAACGTCAAAACAAGCTGCTGGAATAAGAGTAACTAGCAGAAGCTAAACTATAACCTCATGATAAAGCAATCATCATACTTCAGGGTGCAATGCAATCCTGGAATTTACTGTTTTAATAATGACAGAGTGAAAGGATAAGCCTCACTCTTCTACAGAGGGAAATGGTTAGCAGTTATTTTGGTCACTGAATTACATCAAAACAATTCTTGTGACTTTCACTTCAGGGAGTCATACTGCAATGTTCTTTGTACTTCCTTTCCTCAAGCATTTTTTCACAAGTTCTTCTCTCTATAAGTACAAGATTTACTACATTAATAAAAGAATTGCTGTTTGAAACTGGGGCTGGATTGATAGCATGCAATCAAAAAATCAAAACAGTACCTGTGATTTTTCCTGTGCATATATTAGGCACATGTTCAGCAGGCTTTTTGCTTCCAAATGCAACACTCAACTACATGTGGCTGAGGTCACCTCCCAGGAGAAATGACCGACAAAAACATTGACAGCATTTAACAGGCATGTGACAGTATTCTAAAAGAACATGCCCACAGTGGCAGCATATCCAGATGCCATGTCTGGAACAGGGTAGCATAAAGGACATCACAGCATACACTTTTTCACTGAAAGAAGCACAGTACAGTATCTAACATTAAATCCTAAACTGGACTACTGGAACATTTTGAATCTATGTAGGCATTTTGAATTCTTGCGTTTTAAAAAATGCACATGAGAAGCTTCAGTGAATGGAGTCATTGCTGGCATAAAGCACCAGTTTATCTATACATAAGGAATTTTTACATGACCCTTAAAAGCTGCAGTTTAAGTTAATTTTGATTATGAACTTTTAATGTCTTACAAATGGCATATATTCATCAAGCAGTGTAAACCTTGTTGCACCTTTGGACTGTCTTCCAACCTGAACTCCACTGTTTAAGTGACATGCTGCAGATATTTTCTTATCTAGTCTGCATTGTGGGCTGAATACTGTTTCGATAAGTAACTTACCTGTGGCCTCTATCTCTCTCCATCCATATAATGAAAAATAATTAGAGACAGAATTTTCAGTTAAATTCCTGCCCACACACACATACCATATATATTTATATATAAAGATAAAGAGAGATACACACAAACACATGCTACAGATAAAAAGATTTGTTTTAATATTTTGTCCTCAACCCACATTCCACAAGGTTATTAAGGGTGACTAATGTGATCACTAAACAGTGCCCCAAATAGATCTATGTTGTGTGTCTGGACTATGACATCCAGAAGCGACATGGCAATTGACACCTGTAATGTTGTGGTTAGCAGGTAGATTTTATGTTTTTATGCTCCAGAAAAAAAGCAAAAGCAAGTATTATCTGCCCTTTTTCTCTCTGCTTTTATTCACTCATGGATGCACATCATCACCCTCACATTGTTAGCTCAAAAATTGTTGGACAAAGCTAAAAATAATGGGAAGACAAAAGCCCAAAATCAGGGACAGATTACGAAAATTGCTCTTATGATAACAACATTCTAGGTTTATAGGAGTTTTTTTACATTAGCATGTATTTTCTGAAGGCTTTCAAGTCTGAAACTCAAAAGTCTATCAATATTTAGAGACTTCTATCACTAGAAACTAGGAATTTTATGAGGAACAAACCTAAAATATGAGTCAAAAATCTGGACATTCTGGAAAATTATGGACAGTTGAGAGGTTAAGATGCATGTGCCTGTCTGTGAAAGGTCAGCCATCAAAAGGGTTCACCTTACATCAGTTTAGTTACCAGTCATCTTCAAAAGGATATCCAGCAGACACTAGTTTCTGTGAATCCACAACCTGAATGTCCATTCAATGGTTGTGCATGTTTGCCACAATGGGTCCCTGGCACCAAACACAGATAGTCAAGTGCTACATTATTCTGACTGACCACATTTTTTCCAGAAAACTAAATATTTCCATATGGAAGTTCTGTTCAATTTACTTTCTGGGAAATACCATTCTTTCTCAGAAAAAAAGAATGTGACGTTAGTTTCATATCAAAGGAAAGCCCCCATATTTTGCTGTCAGTTTTAGTGAAACAGAAAGAAAACAGTTAAGTACTCCATGGAACACCATTGTTATACTCTAATATTTGGAAAAAGACAAATCAGTTAAGTGCTTCTATAGCATGAGACCCAATTTTAACAATTGTCAAGTACCCCTGCTTCATGTGTTACAATCAGGTATTACACTAGGCAGCTAAACCTGTCAGTACTGGCCAACAAACAGTGGCAGAAGTAAAAACAGATTTATTTCTACCTGCTGTCTGTGCCAGTTCAGTGTTCCTAACTTTCTGCAACATAAGAGACTGGGTTACTGCCTTTCTGACAGTGCTCGCTAAGTGCTTTACAGCTTTGAAAGCTGGCAAAACACTTATCACTTTCTTTTCTGTAACTAATATTATATGGTGCAGATAAATCTCCATTCACTACAAAGAACTATGATCAGATCTCCAGTCACAACTCTTTGTTACGTGTTCTCAACATGGATGCCAAGATTCCCCTCTTGAGCTTTGCTCTTGAAGTGAACTCCTTAGCATCCATGTCTTGAACTAATAATAAGCAGGTTATGATCGGAGATCTGATTATAATCCTCTACATTAAAGAAACAAGCCTTATGTAGGGACTGTGATAAGATTAACAGCTGGTTGTGTGAAAACTCCCTGCCAGGGCTTCAAATGAAAATCTTCTTTGGAAGGCTGAACAAGGTTATGATATGGGGTCCGAACAAGACTGTGACCTTAGGATGTTAATAAAGTGTAGGGACAAATGAGACTAGATTATCTAATACTTACCTAACACTGGAAATTCTCATTAATGTCAAGTCTGAGACAGAAAGCTGGAGTTTTAGTCTATTAGCAATCATTTTCAGAAGCAACTGGGGTGGGGTTGGCATAATAGTTAAGGTCTTTATTTCATCGACACAAGGTACATGGTTTTATTCTGACTTACAGTTATTGTATAGGTTTAAAATGACCCTTCAGGCAGTTAGTCTAGAATTCACCTATGAATCCATTTAGAGACATTGAAGCTCAAATGCCAGTTTTCTTCAGGTTAGAGCTTAAAAGTACATGGTGAACAAACACCCCAAGTCATCTAGATTTGCAGATTTAAGTGATACGTAATCTGGTTTTATATCCTTTTCAAAGGTTTAGTTAGTGTTTGCAAGTGTGTGTGTGTGTGTGTGTGTGTGTGTGTGTGTGTGTGTGTGTGTGTGTGTGTGTGTCTGTACAGAGCAGTTAATAAATTATAACACAATTTATACATCAGATAATCTGCGCTGTGCACTGTCCTGTCACTGCATTAGACAGATGTTCTACTTATTGTGATAGTCTTCTGCTATATCTGTTAAACTAGGTACTGTGATAGATGTTGAAAGCCATGACCTGCAATGCACTGTTGTTTTATTTTGCTTCTGTAATCGTTGGCCTGGGTCACAATGACTGAAAACATTTTTGCTGCATCAGCCTACTTAAGTTTGTTAGAGAAGTAAACAGATTATGTTGTAAGTTGGCACTGGGCTGCACAGCTCTCAACTTCTCTCTTAGCTCAAGAATCAGGAACAAAACCAAAAAGTAATGGGGAACAAAGGCTCAAAATCAGGGACAGATTTTACATTCTGCACTTATACACTCAGAAAGTTGCTAGAATAACAAATTTTGTATTAGCATGCATTTCCAGAAAGGTGACAATACCTGTCATAATTTAGTGACTGCAGTCGTCAGTGATTTGCCCGAAAGCCACAAGTTTTATATGGAATAGACCAAAAATATGAGGCAAAAGTAGGGACTTGTTCTAAAATCAGACACAGTTGAGAGTTATGCTTGTGCTTTGTGGTTTGAATTAAACTGTGGCTTGAAATTCTAAATGGAACTACAATTTCAGATCTGGAAGATATGATTCAGGTCTAAAAGATTAGTACAATATATTCACTAGATTGCAGCGGGAAGCTTTGTTGAGACCGTAGTTTTGAGTTTCAAATGAAATTATGACAGAGTCTTGAATTAAGGCATGGCCTCAGGGACTGCCACCCCTCAGAAGATTCCTGGACAAGTTACACACCTCATCAGGTGGCATTTACATGATAAAAGGGTATAACTCACAGATAGATCTAAAGTCACCATCATCTCTGCTACTGTGTCTGTGGTGAAGCTAAGTGAACCAGTGGGACAAATCTCAGCAGAAAATACTTGAGCAAAGCACTACATAGGAAGGCATTTTTAAACGATTGACTTCCAAATGGCACTTCTGTGAGTATGACGGTGAGTATGACTGTACTTAGCAACAAGAACATAACAGTCTGCTATGATGCCTTGCCTATGGTTTTAGAAACTAATGGAGTCTGAGGAGAAAGGACACTATATAGTAAACTGTGGATCCCAGTATTGCTAGACACTAAAGCTAGAGCCTAAACTCTGATTCTGCTTTTTGTTAGACTAATTTTTGCCTCGTTTTGTTCCAATTTTTTTTTTACTTTGTATTGTGTTTTTAAATCAACATTAAGCAACAAGAATCATGCTTTTTTCAATTAAACTGCATTTTTAAATATGTTTGTTACTTATGTGCCTCTACATATGTGTAGAACTTAAGTACAAGCATGGCTGGGTGTACCTTTTTGAAGCATAAGTCTGTGACCTACGAAGCATGAATAAGGGCTACAGTGTTTATGTACTCATTAATGGCTTACTTTGATTGTCCATTTAGGGCAAATATACAACAAATGGCAACCAGGCCAATTCATGCTAGCAACAAGGACATTTTGTGTCTGAAAAGCAGCAAAATTAGTAAAAGTTGCAAATGGCAATTAAAAAGAGATGGGAAGTAACCATACTGAAGGCACAGCTAAGGAAAAATGTGAAGTAAATACATTGTAGATTTAGCTAAAGACAGGTGGGAAATAATCACATTACAGGGGCAACTAAAGAAAGAGATGGAAGATACCCACATTGCAAGCAAAGCTAAGGAGAGATGGAAAGTAATCATTTTACAAGTACAGATAAGGAAAGATGGGAAGGAACCACACTGCAGGTGCACCCAAGGAGACGTGGAAAATAATCACTTTGCAGGTGCATCTGAGGACAGATGGGATGTAACAACATTGAAAGTGCAGCTAAGGAGAGATGGGAAGGAACCACAAATGTAAAAGTATTATACATACTGGGAACATTAAATACGTTTTTTTAATCAAAGAGATTGAAAAATTAAGAGGCATTAAGGCAAGAACAGAACTATGAGGAGAGGCCATTCCTACATTCAGTAAGTCTAGAGTGGACCCTTGTGGTCTTACACCAAAGATATAAAGTGGCTGAAGGAGGTATAAGTTACTGTAGAGGTCTACGAATTACTTCATAGAGTAGGAGGATACATTTAGAATCCTGAAAAGAAAAAAGACAACTGAAAGATCAAACACAGAACTTTAAAACGTGTAATTTCTTTACCAAACTGTTAATTTAACAGGTTGGTATATAAATAGTCATTTCACAAATATTTACTTACCCTAATTCGCTCTAATTATACTGGCCCCTAAAGTGACATAGACAGCTTCTCCCACCATATTAGTATTAATGCCCGGGTCTATATCAGATTGTCGAATGCTGACAGGTTCGAAGCACTAAACTTTGAACTTGAAAGCTCGAAATCTGACATTGAATGTAAAAAAAAACACTAAATACTCAAAACAAAAAACAAAACAAAAAAAAAAATGCTCTATGTAGGGGGGCAAGCCCCCCTGCACCCCCCCCCGCTACTTAAATATACCAACTCCAAGATCACACTACAGTCCAGTAAAGGGAAAGCTTCCCTTCCTGCACTCTATGGCAATCTGCGTTCTATGTTTTGACATTTTTGAACTTGAACTTTCAAGTTCAAGGTTGTGTGCTTCGGATTTTTCAGCATTCAAATTTATGATATAGAGCCTTAATGCCCAAACCAGGGCATGACTAGTTTACACTGCCTTGATCACAAGCTTTTTTAAATGTTAATTTACTAAAAAGTGGATAAAAAAAGAGTGTTTGCATACACAAGGATGCATGGAAACACTTCATCCAAAAATAAAACAAAAATAAAACTTTGTTTTGTTGCTTTAGACACTATCTTTAAACTACCTCTGAGTTATAAGTCTAGGTGTGTATGTATACATTTTTTTTTGTGTGAACATTCACACACACGCACACAAATATTTACATATACACACACACACATAAATATCTACGCGAGTGCGCGCAGACACACACACACACACACACATATATATTATATATATATATATATATATATATATATATATATATATATATGCACTGCAGCAACAGTAGCTCAGCTGGAGACAAAGCAGGCATCGATATGAAGAGAAAGAAAATATACTGACATGTCGGTTATGGAGAATGTATATCTGCCTTTAATTGTGAATATATACTGCAGTATGTCACATGGAAATACTCTCAGTTTTTAGCCAGGTAAGAAGGGTTTAATTGTTAGGCAAGATGGTATATATAAATGTTCTCTGAAAGCAGCATGCAGGACGTTAGTTCTTCACTAGAAGGATCATTTAAAGGAAGACATGAAAGCATGAAATAGGGCAGCCAATACAGGCCAACCTTTTGAGCGTAATCTGTGAAGTGTAACTAGTGGAAATACTTGCTTACAGAGCCAGAATGTCCTGGCAGAGACCTGCTATCTTGTACTTTTGCTTTCAACATAGTCTGTGTTATAAAGGAGCTATGCAAGCTGAAAACTGTTTTGACAAGTAACTAAGGAACCATTTGCTTTAGTTGAATCTGCAAAGTCAAGTGGGCTAATATTTTGACTTGGAATTCTGTATATACCTTATTTTATACAATCCTGCCTCTAGTGCCTTTTTGGCCTTACACTAGTGGAGAATGCAGGCAGTTGGCTAGAGACTTGCTAAGTTTCAATTCCTTGTAGTACTCCTGCTGTCAAGTGCAAACCATATTTTCTTATGGTACTGTGACTGTTTTGTTTTCATTACAGTTAACTGGTATCCACAACCACGGAGTAATTACTAAGGGAAAAGTGTACAATCACTGGTGGGAATGGATTAAAAGCTGCAGTTACAGCAACAACTGATTATCCTGGCCAGCATCATTGCCAACCCTGAAACTGTGCTGCCCCTGAAGAAACTAGCTAGCTGGACTTTTAATGCAGACAAACTAATAAGTGCACAGGTGCATGACTTAAAGCATACTTTAAAGCTCTATATTTGAACCTGGTAGCAAGAGCAAAAGCAATTTTGGAAATTTTTGCAGTAGACAGATTTAAAAGTGCCTTGCTAGAAAAATAAAATAATGAGTACCACAAAGTGATCTCAGGAATACTAATAACTTTAATAGAAATGTTATTAGTTCTTAACACAATATTTGAAAATGAGCTGCAGGCTTCCAATGATAAAAGTGCAGTAAGAAATGTAAAATCTGTCAAAGGGCAGCAAGTGATTTGTTAATTTGTTACAAATATGGGGGGATCATGCTATGTTCTGTGCCACTAACACTGAGGATAGTGCTTCAGATGGAAATGTGAAAACTGGACACCCTTCTTTAGATGAAGCATTTCTTATGGAGGATAACAGAGTCAGTGCTCTGTCATTGTGTTACAGCTAGTTAGTGTAATGTAATGCACTTTTAGAGGCAATCAAGTTTTAGCCCTGCTAGTTTCTGGAAGCATGATTTTGTCCTGACAAGCTTTCCCTAGTGTACAAACATAACAACCAAAAAGCGGATGTAATGTGCGTTTATGGTGACAAAAAAGAGTACTCCCTTACACATGCAGAAATTTCAGACAGTTTCAGGAAAGCTCTTGCATCCTGTGACTTTAGCCCCAACTAAACTCATGATGTAAAATTAGGAAAGGACTTTATCTATTTTAAAGTGCTTTGGAAAATGTAGGAGAAGAGAAATCCATAAACCGTATGGTAAGGTGTTATACCCATTCAAAATAAGAGTGAGGAAGATCAAGGCAGTGATATTCAGAGAGATTCAGAATCAAAACCAGAAGTGAGTTGATATATAAAATACAAAAGGAATCAGAATTTGGTTGTTATTAGACTGTAAAAGAACCCTGTCTGTTACCAGAAAAATGCCCTATGATGAAGCACCACAGACTCAAAACCGTATTGAGAAGTCAGTAGGACCCGAACATGACCTGATATGAAACTGAAGAAAGTCAGTACAAGTCAGTAAGCATAAAAAGCATATCACAAAATATGAGACAAATATGCCAGGGCTGTGGTGTCATAAGATAACGTCCTGACTACAGCCTTGGTGACACAACTTCGACTGGCAGCTGTCAGATGAAGTGTTGGCAAGGTAGGATGGGTATTCTTTTCCTGGGGCTATACCTACAGGTGCACCTTGCAGAAAACTGGGATTAAAAGGGTTTGGCATGTCTTCAAGGAAGCAGAGCATTGACTGAGCTGCCACAGAGGAGGGACAATACACTAGCATGTCCGCTGCATGTCCATCCCAAAGACGTGTGGGGGGGAGGGCTTAGGTATATAAAACAAAAATCTTCCTGAGTAGCATATATGACTCTGCCCTGAGGTGTTCAATTTCCTCAAAAGCCCCAAACATGAGATGGAGAAATCCATGGGAGGCTTGTAATGTTTGGTAGACCTGGTGAAAGAGGAGAGGCTGTCAGAGATGGTTGTTGGTCAACTATGAGGGAAGTCCAAAAATGTTTAAAAAAAATAAATAAATAAAGAATGAGACTTAAGTTTGTTGTAAAGGTCCTCATTTGAGAGCAGAACATTTAATAAACAGAAGAATGCAGAGCTCTGAGCCAGTTTCTACTATTGTAAAGCAGAGAATGCAACTGAAGATGATACGACGAAGGAATGCATGAACCATGAAAAACGTAAAACTAATAATAAATTTTGTTTTGACATAACTTTGTAGTGAGAGGGCAACATAGGGAATGGAAAGAAAGTGAGAAGGTATCCACTTCCACTAAGAGAGAGGAAGAACAACATATTAAGACAGAAAACAATCAAGAGGTCTGTGCGGATAGCAGGAAAAGTAAAGCAGAAGGCAATTTTTATTTAGAACCAATCTTTGCAGGAAGAGACATAAAGGGAGCAGCAATATCAGGGATTTCGGGAGAAAAAAAGTTAAACCTGGTACCTGGAGGCAAATCGCTGAAGAAAGTACCCGTGAGTTAGTGGACTTACAGAAAAGTTGCATTAACTTAAAAAAGGCTCATTAGGAAGATGATAAAAAGAGAGAATATAACTAAAGTTGTCTGGAAAGATAGTGAAGAGTATATTCCCATTACCTCTTCTCCTTATTCTTAGTTAAAAGATGACCTCATACAGATTAAGTAAAGACGTGAAGAAATTCTACATCAACTTCTGGTGCAAAACCTTATAGGTCACTACTACAGAAGCCAGACAATGGTCACATGTTAGGAGGTTATCTAGGACTAGAGAAAACAAGGATAAGAGTATCAGCTGGACTTTGCTGACCAGACATAATAAAAAAGATAAAGACGTTCTGTGCTTCTTCCACAGAAAGTCAAACACTGTACCTCATCCTGACATGAAAGGCTCTTTATCCCTATGTCTATCACAGAAGTATATCCTTAAATTGTACTGCTATGGGCATACTGAGTTCATTATTAACATCTAGCAGTGGGTATCAGTACATACTAGACATACAAAGCATAGTGATTATACAGATAAGATAATGCAAAATTATTGATAGAGATCTGGTTCGGTTAATTTGCTGAATGGGTATCATTAATCATATACTGTTCAAGACACTCCCTTTATGATGAGTACTAAACCAGTTACGTTTAGTGCTAAAGTCAAACTGAAGACATCAGTCTATCACCCACACACTGATGGATTAGTAGAAAATTTAACAAAACAGTCAGGCTGAGTAATGTGGATACAGATGGTAAAAACTTGAGACCAAGTGCTCCCATACTATAGTTTGGGTTCAGAAAGTGCCAGAGGCTTCGTCTGGGTTTACACCCAGTTGAACTTCTGTACTGCAAGCATTTAAGTGAACTGCATGACACTGCTATAGAAATTTGGGTAGAGGAAAAGGCAGCATTTAAAAGTGTGACAGAACACTACATTAGTTTGCAGGATACATTAAAGCTGGTAATGCCCATAGTAAGAGAGCACATACAGAAAGCCCAGTAAATGCAACAATAACTTATACCTCTCAACCCCCTTAGCACAAGAAATCTGGACAAAACCTAAACTAATGGGGGGGGGGCATAGGTCCAAAAATAGGTACAAATTGTAAATACTGCTCTTATAAATTTAAAAGGTTAGGATTTGTTTTAGCATGCATTTCCTGAAGGATATGAAGTCTGAAACGCAAATGTATGTCATTATTCAGTGACTTCAGTCTTCAGTGATTTGCCCAAAAAACACAACTTTTAGAGAAATAAACCAAAAATATGAGACAATACTCTGGACATTCCGCAATAATCTGGGCAGTTGAGAGGTGTGCAATGACTCTATAAAAAGAAGCTTAATTTACAGACTTTAACCCAGAAGGTCAGGTACAAGCAGTAGTAAATTTCAAGGAAAACACATTTCTGGCCAGCTGCCAAGGGACATTTGAGGTGACTGAAGGAATAAATGCAGTAACTATCAGGTTATAGACAGCCAAGAAAAAGAATGTGTTAAAGCAATGGGAAGAAGAAAGAAGTTGGAAGTTCATACAAAACACACTAGGGAGTAGGTGGCTCAACAGCAGGCAGAAGAATCTTTGTCAAAAGAAGGAAGTGAGAACATTTTTATTAAGAAATACATGAGTGTTCTTTGAAATACCAGGGGAAACTAAGTTAACAAAACATACAATAGAGACAGCCCCTGGACATACCTGTGACAATTAGATTAAACAGAACAGAACACAGAGACAACCCCTGAGATTAAGGTAGACTGAGGCCTTACAGAATACTGGAGCTACAAAAACAGCAAGAGAAGAAGTTTTAAAAGAATGCTCAAACTATGTGCGTTAGAAGAGTCACAGAGTGACTCAAGCAGGCCATTGTCAATCGAGCCATTGGGTCTATATCACGTTGTCAAACTTTTAAAAGTTTAAATGTTATATGATCGGCACCATATGATCGAACTTTTAAAAGTTTGAACGTTTCAATGGAGATCTCCATACAGTGCGGAATGGGAAGATTTCCCTTTTCTGCACTGTAGTGCGATCTCAGAGTTGATGTATTTAAAGAGTGGGGGTGTGGGAGGGTGCAGGGGTGCTTGCCCCCCTGCTTAAACCACTCAGGTAGGGTTTTTCTTTGGTTTATTTTTTTTATTACATTTTCAAACTTTTAAAAGTTCAATCATATGGTGTCGACCATATGACGTTCGAACTTTTAAAAGTTCGATTATGTAATACAGATGCAAGCCATTAGGGTTTAACTGCCAATCAAACAGGTATATAAGGAGACTGCTTAAAAGCAAAATGCAAGAAGTCAGTTCCTTACTTGGATACTTGTCTGAAGCATACTTTTCAACTGTACAGATTTTTGCTTCATATTTTTGGTCTCATTCTTATAAAATTATGCTTTTCAGGCAAATCATTTGAATATCATTGAGGACTGAAGTCAGAAAATAATGGCAGACATTTGAGTTATAGACTTCTTACCCGCCAGAAAATTCATGCTAATGCAAAACATGTTATTCTATCAGCTTTCTAAGTTAGTAAGATCAATACTTAAAAATTGTAGCTATTTTTGGGCCTTTGACCCCTCATTATTTATGGCTTTGTCTAGATTTTTGCTCTAAGAGGTTGAGAGGTACGGTCTGAAGGAAGATCTAGAAGGACTGAATGAGAAAGCACATTCAGAGATAACCTGTGAAGTGTTGTGGGAGGATTTACAGAGCTGGAAGCTAGACCTGGGAGAGGCAGACAGCACTGTACTTTTGTTTTCAAGAAATCCTGTGTTCTGTTGGGGCTACATGGACCGAGTACTGTTATGAGAAGTAACTAAGGTACTGTTTTACTTGAAGCTGTAAGCCAAGTAGGCTAATATTTTGGTTTATTGAGTATTAAATAAACCTCTGTTTTACACAGTCCTGTCGCCTCTGTCTTTTTTCATTTATAGTGTGGGTGGGTTTGTCCATGCCTGTGTGTGTGTGGACAGATACTTCATACACACACATTATATATATATATATATATATATATATATATATATATATATATATATATATATATACACACACACACACACACAGATCAAAGCAGGCACATCAATTACATATTTATTGAAAAAACAAAAATGTCGATCCACCAAAAGATCACAAACAGAAAATATACTACCCATCCTTACTCATGTCTGCTAACCCTAACCCTAATCTTACACACTACCTAAAGATAACCCTTTCCTTAACAGTATCACTTCACAAAACACTTAAACACACACACACAAGCAACGTCAAACATGCACAACACTAAAACTATCCCCTTACCCAACTCTTACTCAAACCCTAACCCATGAACACTCTTACACACATGCGTACAAAACACACACATTTCAAGCCATTCACACGCCCTCTTAAAAGTAACTTCTTACGTAGTCCTTACTCTAATCCTGACCCATAAACACAAACACACACACTTCAAGCCATTCACACACACTATTAAAGGTATCCCCTCATCTAGCCTTTAATCTAACCCTAACCTATAAACACTCACACACGCACAATCACACACACACACACACTCCCATCCCACTTACTTTCTTCCACACTAAACATTTGAAGTTCCTGCTTTCAACACCAACAGCACTTTATAAAAAGTGCATTTAAAAAGATGCCACCCTAGAAAACACCGCTGACATATGATCAAACAAATTGGCATTTGAACAACTGACACCCACATCTATCTAGCTAGCTAGCTAGTTATATTAAGCAAAGGGTAAAAAGATCACACAGACAAACTTCTCAGTAAAAAACTGCAAGAAAGACCCAGCCAGAGTCTTCAGAGTGTAAAACCTCTGTGGTGAATGCTCATGGGATATATGCAAATGTCCCCTAAAGGACATCTCAGTATTACATTTATATAACTTCTGAATGCCTATGAGTTTTTACTCTTTACGTCTTTATGGGTACATGCAGGTCAATAAAGCCAAACCCCCACTAGCTGTAGACTCACATGTTTTAGACTTTTTTTTAGTATCATCAGTACAGCACAAGGGGATTGTTTGGTTGTACTTTAGAAACACAGAGCTATTTGTATCATACCTCTCAACTGTCCAGATTTTTGCCTCATATTTTTGGTCTGTTCCTAATAAAATTTGTGGTTTTCTGGCAAATCACAGGGATGAGCTGAGGATTGAAGACACCAAATAACGACATACATTTGAGTTTCAGACTTCATATCCTTCAAAAGATGCATATTAACTCAAACCCTGCTACTTTAGCAACTTTCTAAGTTTATAAGAGCAATATTTAAAATCTGTCCCTACTTTTGGGCCTTTGTCCCCCCATTTTTTCCAGCTTTGTCGAGATTTATTGTACTGAGAGGTTGAGAGGTATGATTTGTATGTATATTGTGACAAAGGTATACTGCTATTAGCAATAAAAAACAGTTTCTGAAGCCAATTTGTATAGTTAATACTGTGTTTACTTTGCCAAATCAATAGCAAAGAAAAAAAATGTCTGCCTTTAGACTTTGGAGGAGGTGTAAGCCAAACCATGGTACACTGTTCACATTGACTGTTAGCTGTACTTCACGGCTACAGTTTCTGTCACAGTGCAGTTCCAAAGACTAAAACAGTAAATACAAGAAGTTAACAAGCTGCATAATATAACAATCCAACAGTCTTTCCAGCTTATAGACAGGAACACACAAATACACTGAAGAAGCAGTTCCTTCATGTCTTGCTAGATTTACGGTAACAACAGGTGGCTTTCTTTAGGTTAGAATACTTCTATTCCAACCTCTCCAGGATTAAAACAACAGGTTTCCTTCCTTAGGCCAGAATGTTTCTTCTGACTTGTGTGGCTACAGTTTTCCCCAAAGATGTCTTGCCTGACACTCTTCTAATCCACTCCATAGGAATGTGAAATTTAACTCTATGTACTACTAACATTGTTAATATGCAGCTCAAGGGAGGCACCTTCCAATTAGTTACCTTGGAGACACGTTTTCCTTTTAGGATTCCTTTCTGCATGTGGTAACCTGTCCCCTGGAAAACTGCACCACAGTTGTGTATGCAGTAGAAAATATATCTGGCTGCCATCTTGATACAGTCACCCTATCATACTCTGTATGTCAAAAATAGCTATACAATATCAAATATACCAACAGTCTTCGAGAATACATTGCAACACATCAAAACATATCACTGCCTTCGCAAGATGAAACCATGTATGCTATACATTTAGTTTATATCACACATATTCAAAGACGTATGTTTCTTTTTGAGCTACCTGGTCTGAATACAGAATATTGTCATTTTAATGCCACTAAACAGTGACTCATCTCCTCTCCCAGGGATTAGAAGGAAATTAGATGCTTCTATGTCTGCTTGTTGAAAATGTGCTGCAGATTTAAATATATGAAAGTGCACTGCAATCACAGCCATTAAACAATAAAGCAATGGTCCGGCATAACACAAAATACAGCTGCATATTAAAAAAGACATAAGCTGTCTGTTGTAAATGAAACCCATTATAATTCTGGACACTTTTCATGCTGTGTTCTCTAACATCTTGTTCACTGCAAATTATTACTTTACATGCTGTAAAACATTCAGAAGCTTCATCAGTGCAAAATATATTTACATTGTGTAGTTTGTAGACAGACTGGTACCTCTGAGGAGCCATTTTATGTTGTTAACTGTATATTCACTCTGTTGCTTAGTGATATAACTATATAAAAACAGTGGCTATCTTGATTCAGTTTGCGGGTACACTTATATTTGATCAGCCGGTGGATGGTCGATCAGGTATTGTCGAAAGCAGTGTGGCAAAATTTCAAAAAAGCAATTGCAAGAGTTGCGAATCGCAAAATACCCCCCCCCCTTTTTGACCCATGGTAGCACTCATTTAGGTGGTACAGTGGTTGGAAATGTCGAATTTGGTGTTGTTTACAACATTCAGACCATTCGGCACTACAAGATTTGCGCATAAAAGTAGGTGTTATACCTGATCGAGCAATGTGCGCTCGATCAAATGAATGTAAACCCAGTTTGCACATGAACATGTATGTCTTGTAACCTACAACATGACCAAAAACTTTGCTCAAAAGATGTCTTTTTTCCAAGATTTCTAAATTAAGATTAACTGACAGCATTTATTCTATCCTCACACTGCATATCACAAATTATGTGACATAAACTAGTTTTAATTTTTGTTGTATTTCTGTCCTAATATTTTCTTTTAGCAGCTCAAGGTTTACCTTAGTGACCATTAATGGATTTAAAACAATAAATTAATATATTCCTTTACTGCGCATGTATTATTATGCTTTACAATCCACTTTAAACTGGGTGTTAGCAACTTAGAAGAGCATCCCTGAACATATGGAGTGGCTAGTGAAGGATGGAAGAGGGCAAAGAGACAACAAACAGGTAAACAGAGGAGGATGCAAAGCTATATCGGAGAATGCAAGGGGCTGCTTGGGAAAACCAAACACATACCTTTCAAATGGCCCTAATTTAGCAGAATGTTCCTGATTTTACCTCAAATTTTTGACTTGTCCCTCATAAAAGTTTTGATTGTCTAATAAATCTCTAAACATAACAGTCAGTCAATATTGCTAGACATTAGAGTTTGATACTTCTCATTTTTCAGAAAATGCATATTACTGAAAAATCTGTTGTTCTATAACTTATGTGAATTAGAGTAATATTTAAAAATTGTCCCTGATTTTGAGCTATTGCCCCTCCATTATTTTATCTGTTTCACTGTTTACTTGTCACCACTGCCTATTAATTATCAGTCCCCTCCTGATTAATCATATTTGTTTTGCATCACTAGGGCAAGAGTCGGCGAGCAAAGGTCATCATTCAATCAGCTATCGGGAACTGTTCAGCATTTTTTCTTGCTGGCCCAAATCCCTGGCACATACTTACCTAAGCATTGGGGGGGGGGGGGTACAATGGGCTGACCATAGTGGCCATCCCCTCCCTTCAACATGGATTGTTCCATCCAAGCAGCCTCCCCCCATCCTGGAAAGCACAAGCAGTGGCTTCCCCACACTTCACCAATAAATATCACACTGACAATGTGTGTCCCTGAATGTGCACTACCCTCCTCATGCTCTGGGAGAGACAAGTGGGCCACAACCCTTCACTTCTTCCCCATCCTGGCTGACTCCTCCAGTCCCAAGGCTGCTACTGGAGCTCCAGTTATCTGGGCTGCAGTAAGGGCTTTAACCCTCTGTGACTTTGAGCCAGGCAAGCCCCATTATTTGTGGCTTTGTCCATGATTGTTGAGCAAAATAACTGAGAGGCATGACCAGAAAAGACACATTTAGTGCATTCTTTCAGATGGAGATACAAACACTGTCAAGAGGAGAAAGAAATATGGTTATGAGATAAAAACATAGAATACTGTATAAGCAAATCTTTTTTTTTTTCATGCAGGAGCTTGGGAAAAGGAAGATGTGGCACCATATACTTCAGGAAGGAATTCATTGCACAGTCATAGATGAGAGGAAAGAGGGTTCATGGAAGAATGGAATTAACGAGCGGGACTAGACATGCGATGAAGGCGAAAGGGATTAACCCTGCAGGGAAGTGGTTATGCACTGGCTTTATTTGATATTAGGAAGGATAAAGCACTGAATGAGAAAAGTACAGTACTGGGTTAGAAGGAGGTGGCATCACAATGTACAATGAAGTCAGCAAGGAAAGGCAGGAGGATAAAAGGATGCCTCCAGTGCATACAAATTCAGAGGTTAAGCATTCATGCAGACAGCATTGGTAGCAAACAAAATTGACAATGCCACCTGACTAATTTTAGGGCATGTGGAGTAACATCACAGTCCCAAGATCCTTTGCAAAAGCAGTAAGGATTCAGAAAGACAGTTCTATAGCTGATTAATGCACAAAGCTGTCTTTATTTAACCAAAAGTGACTACATATTGGGTTTCCACAGTGATCAGTCTACACGTCTCGTCATGTAATCAGCTAATCAAAACCCTCAAGTCAAGTCTAAGGCTACCTAACAAATGAAATATTCCAAATAACTGCAGGCTGCTGTAAACGGTAGTGAACATACCTGTCATTTTATAGTTAACAGCTAATTATGAAGGTAGGGAAGAATTTAACTAGCACCCAGCAGCTAAGCTCACTGGAACTTGTAAATGGGTGAGTAGAGGGTTATATCACTCATCAACCCTTTTTCTCCCAGCTCTAAGATGGAAGAGGCTCTACTGTATAACTGCTCAGCTATCTGATGATCTTAACAAGATATGTGTGGGTTTGATAGTAATTTTGTTAAACCAATAAACAATGAGAAAACAATACTGTATAAATATAAAAAAGCACAGAGTGAATGATTAAACAGAGGTATTATAGATGATCAGTGGAGGAAAATATGTCCTAATGATATATATGCAACTAAATCAAGAAAATTTAGAATGTTCACATGGAGATGTCTGTAGAAATATTTCTATACCACTACAAGACTTAAAAAATGCTCTTGCAGACAAGAGGCATATGTTGCATATATAATGATTCCAGGGGTTCTGCAGTTGCTTCAGCACAAAACGGATTGAATAATATGCCAAGTCTTATGGTTAGAAGATAATTTAACCACAGTATAGAGATGATTTTATTGAGTTGTAAAATAGCATGTAGTAAAGACTTGAAAGTGTTGCTAACATTAATGTTGACATTGGTTAAGAAAATTATAACTATAAAATGGAAAACCAAAGACAAACCAGCAATAACAGAGTTGTGAAAAGATGTTTACAAAAAAAATTAAAAATATGGTACGGAGAACTATTACAGATCAGAATCAGAACACCCTAGTAAAAACATGGGCTGTATGGGATTTTATATTAGAAACCGAGCATGAAAAGGACATTTGCATGGAACAAACTGTACAAGATGTGTATCTTTCTAATAAAGTAAACAGCACATAAGGTGAGACATCACTGGTCAAGTTGTCAAGATTTGTAATATAGTAAAAATAAAACAATATGGTCACTAGTTAATTCCTGATCTCAAATTATATGTTGTAAGTAGTTAATTTGTATGTTTAACTGATTTTGTTTAAGCAGCAAGGTTAAATCAAGCATAAGATTTAAAGGAGATGGAATATGTTTTTTTTTTACTTTCCAAGTGTGGTGTTGATTTTGGTTAAGCAGATAGAATAGTTTATTGTGATATACTGTGATATTTGGATTCACATATTTAACAATGGCAAGTTAGTCGAAGTTGAATGTAAGCAGCTACTATCAGACATGAGTCTAGTATAGTACCCACAGAGCTACATTACTAAAAGGATACAAGGCCTAAACAACATGTCATAGATGGACTGACTCAAAGTCCTGGCACTATACTCTATATCCTACTGACTGCTACAAAGTGACCTGTGAGTGGCATACAAGGGATCCTCCGACCCATTACTGATGGATTTACTTTATACCAACAAGTCAAATGGCACCAGAAGTATTCGGTCCAGGGATCTAAACCTCTTCTGCAACATCTACAGAATGGTTTGAAGGGAGAGGTATATTTCACAGAAGGCACCACTGCTGTGGAACAGACTTCCCATCCACATAAAACAAAGTTCATACCCATCTATTTTCAAGTGCAACTTAGATCCATGGATGGGAAACAGAAAAACTACTCCAGGACTGCCCCCTGTACTACAGATGCAGCTCCTATGCATGGATCCCCTTAAATTATCTATGGTATGATCCTAGTTATTCTAATTAGGGGTAATATATAATTATAGTCCGTGGAATGGGTAAGGAAGATCTACAACCAAATGGGACAGGTTATTTTGAGCACAAAAAGGGAAACTGGTTAGGCTTAAAATGGCCTGCAAGGGCAGCTAGCCTAGTACTTAACCAATGAACCTATTAGTAATTTATAAATGATTCCTATCAGCTGACTGAAGACGCAGGTTAGCGAATGCGATCTGTAAATGCCGAAACGGCAAAATATCGAAGTGGCATGTAAGCGAATTCTTTCCCTGGGAAAGAATTTGCTTGGCTGTTTCAGTAGTCTGCCATTTTTGGCACTGTAGTGCAGTCTCGGAGTTGGTATATTTAAGTAGGGGGTGTGTGGGGGTGAACAACCCCCCACATTGGGGGGTGTGGGGGGCAAAGCCCCCCACTTAATATCATCTACTGAAGTGTTTTCTTTTTTTTTTTTTTTTTTTTGTTGCAACAGCGATTTTTTCCCTTGGAAAAAAAATCGCTGTTTTGACAGTTCGGTTTTGTAAACTTTCGCTTACATGGGGTCGATTAATCACCGTTCGCTAACCTAAGCATTTGGTAATCTAATATAGACCCTTTATAAACATATAACCATCAAATGGTTGTACCAGTAATTAGTGCTAAAATTATAAGTATACCATATAAAGGGATTGCACAGTATGTAAAAATTTAAAATGGTGATACTGTGTCACTGGAATGCACCAACAGCACATTGCCATCATCACCAGCTATAGGGACCTTGTTGGCTATTGCCTTTGTTGGCCTGGACCTTCCCCCATTGAAACCTGTGAAAGCATAAACACATACATTACCACTGTCAGCCCACGCATGCCTCCAAAACCCCCTTGTGGCATGCATACTGCTACTCATTTAAAATATATGACATATACTATCAAACATAACTTGTTATGGTTGTTGCACTTATTGACTAGAGGTATCTAATGGGTAGGTTCTCTATTAGAAGACTAAAGATGCATTCTTTCGTATGCGTCTTGGTCAAACTCAAAAGCCTGAAACAGCAAAATATCGAAGCGGCTTTTAAGTGAATTCTTTCCCTGGGAAAGAATTTGCTTGGCCACTTCATTACTTTGCCATTTTCGCCACTGTGGTGTGGTCTCGGAGTTGGTATATTTAAGTAGGAGATTGTGAGGGGCACAGCCCCCCACTTAATGTAATGTTTCAAGTGTTTTATTTATTTTTTTTTCCCTAGGAAAAATATCACTGTTCTGACAGTTCGAAATTGTAAGCTTTTGCTTACATAGGGTTGATTAATCACCGTTTGCTTTTTTAAGCATTTGGTGATGTAATATAGACCCAGTGGGTAGGTATGCATATACATCTTGGTCATTCCTTTCATCCTTTCACACATGCAGGTGAGATGAAAGGTCAATGAAGTGATTCTTCATGCAAAGAAAAAGCATGGAACATTACAGCTGATGGGTCTACCACAGGGGATGGACCACTAACACTTAAGCAGCTCATTGAGATTGAGGAGTTTTTGGAGTCATTCACCAACAAGGAGAAGCAGCCTCTTCTATATGAGAGTGGTTTGGATATGGGAGGTGGGCTGGCACCAATCATCCACATGCCAGTAGGGGAAGCACTAGGTTGGTAGTGTCTGTCACAGTACATTATAACATATGCCACTGCATGTGTGAAAGGATGAAAGGACTGACCAAGATCTACATGCTGTACTCATCTCTCCTGAATCTGGGCCTAATAATGCTTATATGCAGCACCTTTGCCCAGGAACAGCATGCAATGCATGTGTAGTGAACTTTTTCAATGCATTTCCTCAATCAGGAGAATGTGTCATTACCTGTACATATGCGGGCAAAACCTTTCAGTCAGTGGGTCTGTACAGTACATCGTGGGATGTGCATAACTATGTCAACAGCTTCCCTACATTTATGCACCTGATTATCTGATGATACTGCTATATGTACAGCCCTCCCCCATTTATGTAGTGTAACCATGGGTTATCAGCTGCAGTTAGTGTTTGCACAGGCTTACATCTATTTATGTACTGTAGCCATGCCTCCATGTACTACCCAAACCCTTTCCTATGGTTTCCTGTGTTCTCATTTTTACCCCCTGAACCACAAATAGATAGCATGGTGCCACGTCAGTGTCATACATTCTCAGTTACACATATACTATAATATTCACCTGTCACTAACATCCAACACAGTGTATCTTGTTGTTGCTAGGGCACTTTACCATGCAGGACTCCTTCCGTTTCTCTAAACAGCTCAACATCTACAGGGTCTTTATTCAAATTCCTCTACTTCCAAATTGCATGGTTGTAGGTGATATTGTGCAAAATAGTGCCACCACTTTATGTCATGTTAACATAAGCCAGTTAGCTCTAAGCCTCCATGCCACTTTCCCTGTACCGGGCTATACCAGATGGGCATGACAGCTGTGCTTCCCTGTCTTCCTGTGATGTTGGTCACACTGGTTATACCTCCCTACTGCAGCACTGCTCCTGCTATAGAACAGCCTATTGCTATTTATCCCATTATCACTACTCATCGCTTTACTTACACAATCCATTGCTCAGTATGTGGCTGTTTGACTTACAACGCTTGTCCAAGAATCCCCTCCCTTATATCCATGTGTTTACATCTAGTGCTACTTCTGTTATCATAATTTACATTCCCACCACCACTGACCCTGCTAATGTTTTGTCTCTGTGCTCCACTTTCAACAGTAACACTTTCTCCAGCCATCCTTTTTATTTTCAAGTCATCTCTTCCTAAAAATCCCTTACATGGCTCACAGTCAGACAAATTTCTCTAAAACTAAAACTGAAGCAAACAAAAAATAAAATACAACAAAATACTGTGCATATGAATAGCGCACTGTCAAAGTTAGATGGTGTTCATGGTTTTGAATGCAACTGTTTCTGTCTTGGCAGTGGGAAAGACTGGCTATAACTTCACAGTCTGATTAAGGAAATATCTCTCTATTTCCATAAGGTCAGGCATGTAATGAAGTTTCAGGCTGCCTTAAAGTCCACTGTCACTCAACAAGAACAAAATGTAATATTACTGCCAACAGAAGTTTGGCTGAATTGTGAAGCTGTTTCCCTGGCAAACTTTCAACAATTAGCATTCCTTGTTTTCAGTGTTGGGAAAACAGAAGAAAACTGAATGAAAAGATTAAGCAATATTTTTTTAACTACAACAAAATGCTGGGAAATACAACTGCTCAGGAACAGAAAGGCCTGACGCATACCAGAGGTTTGTTAAAGCATGCATAATTTAATCATGTGTGGGTGTTTTCAGTCAAAATCTTTTACCACTAAAATGCAATTTAAAATGTTTAGTACTATACACACCTGTAGCAACAAATTGTAGTAATGGGCTAAAATGCAGCTTAATGTTACTGAGGAGAACAATGCTTTCAATGTGATTACTGTAATCATTAAAGCACGTTTCGCCTTTGATGGATTATTAACATTACGTCACAATATTAAACAGCACACTTTTTCCTGCCACCTAAACTGCTTCATCTAAACTATAAAACCCAGGAAAGATCTATTTTATAACATGAAATAAGACATATGGTTGCATGCACATGGAATGTATTTTACCACGCACACTCTAGAGCAAAAAAAGGTCTTGCCCTTGGGTTACACCTAACAATGTGTACTACAACCCCCTTCTCAATATTACCACCATGTCTTACTGTTTACATGGTATTAGATCATCACAATAGAATTCACTGGCTGTGACATCATAACTATACTACAGGAGTCAGTCAGTGAAGTTTTATTGCAGACAGTGTACTCAGAAGAACAAAATAAGATTCAAGTTGCCAGGAAGACTTCAGTTTCACGTCTCTACCTTAATATCTCTACATACATACAAAAAAGTCTAAGACCCCAAAAAGAAACTAAGAAATGCTTAAAATTACTTTGATTATGTGGAGCTGGTAGTATTTTTCACTTTTGTTTTATTTTACTTATTTATTTGTTTAGTTTGTTTATGTTTCTTCCTCTAGTAAACCCTTTAAAACTAATGCAGATAAAATGTCCAGTTGTGGAGCAGCAGTGTGGCTATCTAAAGTATGGACAATCGGGTAGCTGGCCAGGACACAAGAGCTGAACCAAGCTATCCACTTGGACAGAGATGGAGAACCTGTACCTCCAGAACAGGAAGACATTTACTTGATTACATAATGAGGTCCCTATCAACTAGTTCTTCTCAAGTGGTTCAAAACCCATTCCTCCCCTGATATATACTACCACCTAACCCATGAGAGACCCACACTGTTAACACACAGGCTAGAAAAGGAAGTACAAAATGTGTAAATAAACACGTGTAGCAACTACATTGATTTCAGACTTTCAACAGAATCCACAATCACAGTACCCAAGCTGATTTTTTTGTTATCATTATATTTGTAGTCACAATGACCCTCATATGCTTTTCTCAAGACCTGCTTCCATATGACGCTTGAACACTATCCATGGTATTGTTCGTATTCAATGGTACAACTTTTAAGTGGCTGCCCCAACAGACTCCCTTCCAAACGTGATCGTCTTGGCGATATCCAGAGGTTTTTTTTTTTCACTCCAGAAAGAAGGCAAAAAAAGCTTTTATTCTCAACATAAGTTTGTGTTTTCTCCTTGGATCATTTTACTGCCTTCTAGTGGGCAGATGTTTTCAGTAAGGTATTATCATTTTGTTTTTTTTGCCCCCATAACAAAATACAGTATTTCAGTCATAGCTTTATCAAAAACTTGTAGAAAGGACAAACTGCCCAACTCTTTAGGCTGATAAAAGAGTTCTGTTCATTCCATTCCACAAATCAGCAATGTACTGCTCCATCAGGCATGTGAATTATGAGGGCTAGGACTGACTAAGTAGTCACAATGATTTACCCTAACAGCTCTCTGACATACATTATTCAAAGGACTTGTGAGATATGCAACAAGTTCAACTAATCAAAAACAGGAATCAATGTGTAGAGGAGGAATACGTCATGATAATGCACAATGCAGCATACAGTTCACTAGCTTTACAGAAAACAAGTACTACACACTACTATAGGGTGCACGGTAACTGAAAAAAATCATACTGCAGTTATCATACATAATAAACATTATGAGAAAGCAGTCACCTAATCATTACTATCTTTTGGTAGACCCACCCTTTCAGTACCTCAGCTTTGTAATTAATGTTGTTCAGAGTGCAGCCCTCTGATTGACAAAGCTGATTACAATAAACAATTTCTGGTTAGAAACATCCTCTCTTTGGCTTTCGGCATCCAGTCACCCACTGATGAGTATTCCCCAGTAAAAACTGTGATCCTTAAATCACCATGCTGTTAACATGATATCATACCTCTCAACCTCTTAGAGCAAGAAATCTGGGCAATGCCAACAATAAAAGTGGGACAAAGGCACATAAATTGGGACAATTTTTAAATATTGCTCTTACAAACTTAGAAAGTTGATAGAATAATAGGTTTTATATTATCATAAATTTTCTGAATGGTATGAAGTCTGAAACTCAAATAAACTAATGTCTTTTGGCTTTTCCCGGTTAGGGGTCGCCACAGCTGAACTCCGGTCCACTAATGATTGCCAGTGGATTTTTACGGTGCCAGCCTAACACCCAACCTTCAAGGCACACCCATTCACACATGCACCTACCTGCATGTCTTTAAAAGTCACTTGACCGCAGCGAGGACATGCAGACTCCACACAGAAAGCGCTCCAGCCAAGAATCGAACCGGAGAACCTCTTGCTGTGAGGCGACAACGCTAACCGCTGCACTACTGTGGCAAGAAACTCAAATGACTGTCATTATTTTTTTTAACTTCAGTCTTTAATGATTTGCCACTAATTTGCCAAAAAACACAATTTTATGTAAAACGGACCAAAAATATGAGGGAAAAATCGGAACATTCTGCGAAAATCTGTACAGTTAAGAGGTATGCGTGATATGCTGATATTCTAAAGATGGAACTTCCTACCATAGACAATATCAATGCTGTCTGTAATCAAGTGAAAGCATATTTCTGCTAGTCATGGTAACTACTCCGACAACTACAATGTCCAACTAATCAGTCACTACTCCAACAACTACAATGTCTAACTAATCAGTCACTCCACCCACAGATACTAAGTCCAACATAGTAAGTTATCTACCCGTCTCTAAAAGGGATATTCAGATACTGAACTCTGCATCATACCCTTACATTCTCCAGAAAATCCTACAACCATCAAACCTGCTTTGCTGGTGTTTACCCTGGGTCACTATCTGTACAGACTGACATCTCACCTCTCTGTTAACAATTAGTCATATTTAACTAGTAAGAAAGAGTTGTCTCTCTGACAGAAGTTAATATTTTGTCTTTGCAGTGGAGCACAGTCTTTGAATTACACCATTCCACTGCATAAACAAAAATATAAACTATCTTTAGGAAACTTTAGCTTACTGTACTCTTTAGTATAACTAAACAAATAACATTTTAATTCCTCAATGGCACTAGGGTGACAACATGACAATACTCAACGTATTTATTTATTTACATTCAAACTTATGTATGATTTTTTTTTCACTTTACTTCTAGTATGTCTGTGCAGGCTTGCTCGCTCTTTCAGTTTTTGTGGATTTTAAGAAGAGATGAGACTTGCACTTGCTCTACATTTGGCAACAAGCCACCTGAAAAGGTGATGGCAGATATAGAATAATCAGAATTTTGATACTGCTGTATTCAGTTGCAGGCTACACATACTTTAGTTATTTGTTAACAGAGTATTTGCCACATGTCAAAAGTCTGTATAACTATTAATGTGCAAACTGATAATGCATAGTGCTGGAAAAAAATGTAGCCACTAAAGCATATATTTTTTAGAAATCTTTTGGATGCAGGTTGAACATTTGCCTGAAGGCCATCCTGTCAAGATTAGTTTATCAAATAGTAATTCTGTAAAAATTATACACAACTTTATTATGTAGAAGGCTTCAAACCTTCACCTCACATGCAGTAACCTAACCAGCACCAAGGTCTTCAGACCTCAGGGAAAAGTTACAAATCTTCCTGGAATTCAATTTTTTGCTGAAGCACTGTTCACTCAGATAAATTCTGTGGAACAACTACACTGCAAAGAGTCATCAATCAGTCCAACATTTATTCAAAATATCAGCATCAGCAACTAAAACATAAAACAAAGATAACACTTTATGCTAGCCCAGGTATTCATGAGTGCCAGCTTACATTCTGGATAAAATCAATTCTGAAAATATTTGTTCTTTTAAATATTGTGGGGGCTGACATTAATTAAAACCCTTGCTTATATTACATCTCAATTAGAATGGTTAATATAGCATGGTATGCTACACCACTAAAGACAGCAACTTTTAGAAAGTTTTTAGTGTTATACACCAGACTTATTGGGTGTCATTTATTGACAATAATTCTGCAATTTGTCCAGCAGTGCATTCATTTGCCTTTATTATTGAAATAAAAGGGCAATATCAAATGCTACTGCCTTGAACTTATATTTCAAGTTCAGACAGAAACACTATCATCACAGTCAACACTGAACAAAAACCTTACAAACTTGTTTGGCTAGAATGAACTTTTAAACCATTACATTCTTAAACTGTTATACATTACAGAAGGCCTAATCTATGTAGGTCAAAACACCCAAGTAATAGTTATCTTAAAAAAGTAAGACATTTGAGTACTTTTAGGGATATTAATGCTTATTGCTTTCACCTGACAAAACGGCATTACCCTCAAAACGTGTTCCTTACCTGTCTTGAAAGACAAATACACTGTTACAAACCAATAACACTTACATTGTTTGCTGGTACACAACTTTTTTTTATTTCTTACATATAAGCATAATATACCCACCAGTAGTAAGAGTTGCTGTCAGAGAGCAAGTTTTGCTTGTTTAGGTGAAAAGAGTCCAATGAATTCCAGAAATTAAACATTTACAAATGCCTAGCCCTGAGTTTGCTCAGTGTTGTCTCTGAGGTAGTCTTCTGGAACCCTCATCAAATATTCCAATATACACTCTCTCTCACATGTACACACACACTCACAATGTAAATGTATATATAAGGGTGCATATGTATATGTATGTGTGTTTCTGTGTGTGTCTAAATATGTCTGTCTCAATAGATATATAGACATGTAGTTCAGAATTTCAGACTGCAGTCACTGTGAACTGCAGTGGCCACGGTGGTGCAACAGTTAGCATTGCCACCTCACAGCAAGAGGTTTTCCAGTTCCATCCTCGGCTGGGGTGCCTTCTGTGCGGAGTCTGCATGTCCTCCCTGTGGTCGCGTGGGTTTCCTCCGGGTGCTCCAGTTTCCTCCCACATCTCAAAGACATGCTGTAGGTGGATTGGACACACTAAATTGGTCCTAGACATGAGTGCATGCGTGTGTGTGCCTTCTGTGGAAGGTTGGGCGCTGGGCTGGCAACTCGACACCATAAAATCTCCACTGCCAATCATGAGCGGACAGGTGATCCGCTGTGACGGCCCCTAACCAGGAAAAACCGAAAGAAGGAGAACAGTTCATTTGAGTGACAGTTCATAACGCAGATACAGGTAAGTGGGTTGACGTTATGGGTGTGAGTATGCTTGTCCAAGTGTTGGTAGGTAAGGTTTAAAATAAGGGTTAGGTAAGGGGATAGCTTTAGTGTTTTGTGTGAGTGTGTGTGTGTGTGTGTGTGTGTGTGTGTGTGTGTGTGTGTGTGTATGTGTGTGTGTTTATTGGTGCTTGCATGCGCGCGCGTGTGTGTGTGTGTGTGTGTGTGTGTGTGTGTGTGTGTGTTTATTGGTGCTTGCATGCGCGTGTGTGTGTGTGTGTGTGTGTGTGTGTGTGTGTGAGACAGACTGTCATATGTAGTTATAATGTTACAGAAAGGGTTTTGTAAGATAAGGTGCAGGGTTGGGGTTAGCACGCATTAGTAAGGTGGTGCAGGGGAGCAACACCTTACTAATGTAAGTTAATCCTAAGCCTGCCCTGCCCTTAAAAGTGTGCCTTACCTTAGAAAGAGTCTTTTCGTAACTGTTATCTCTATTCAGATAAACTTTGTTCTATGACATTGTTATGTTCTTTTTTTTGGGGGGGGGGTTCTTTTGTGTTAGTTTAGTTTATGTAGGTATGCATGTATACATTTATTATTCATTTTTGCAATTTATTAACTGTGGGTTTTGGGTGTATTTATTAGCATGATGAATCCTTTATTTTGATGCGTCAGTATTATGATTCTTGATACTATGAAGAATCTGCATTTTCGGTGTCTGTGTTATGAACTGTTGGTATTTTAATATATATTTACACACACACACACGCGCACACACACGCACACACACACACACACACACACACACACACACACACACACACACACACACACACACACACAAAACATTTTAAAAATTTCAGGGAATCTGACAAAAGAATTCACTACATCAACAATCCAATTTAACAATCTTTTATTAAAAATGTATATGAAAAGTACTCTTTTGTTTTGCTATCAATCAGGCAAGTGTTCTTGCGAGTTGCCGCTACCTATGGCGCCATCATCTCTTTTACTGTCACACCGGGGAGTTAGTCAGAGTGCCCAAGACAGCCATTTATTATGAAGCACAGAGGAAATATTTTTTTACTCGGCTATTTCATGCCTACAAGATTAACTAAATGTGCAGCTGCACCCAAATGCATAGTCTATATCATGTAGAATGCTAACCAGCACAACCAACATTGTCCTGGTCTCCACAATGAGTTAGTTAAGTAGTACTGCAACTCTTATCCTTCTATTCCAAAGGAAAGCCATTCTCCACTGCTTGTTACTGCACTCCTCCATGGCCATCCTGTAGTTTAGGCCACTACTCAAACCTGGGTCAGCAGTGGTGAAGTGAAACATCCTGCCTCTATGATACTAGGCCAGTACAACTTTAGCAGCATTAGATAACCACATGATATCAGACCCGTGGACCAAGGTCTATTTTGTGCGAGTATATGAAATGGCTAACCATAAATGGGTTCACGTTCACAATTTTACCCCATTTACTGAAAACTGTAATTCTGCAGGACTGTTTCTAAAAGGAAAACACCATCCTTGGATTTAGTAGTAAAGAGGGGTTAATGCACTAAGCTGAAAAGATGAAAGACTCAGCTCTGAAATGGTTTAGCCAACACATTTTTCTTATGTAATAGTGAGCAATTTGAGTAAAATAAAGGGAAACCCAGATATTTAGAGTTACGTTCTGTTGGCTGTGCTCTAAATATCTGCTACAGCAAAATGTATTTTCTGATATTTTAGAAGAGAAATAGACTATTGTAATCTGCAATTCTCTCTTGCTTCACAGCTGTAGCCTTACTTGTATTATTATTATTATTATTATTATTATTATTATTATTATATGCTGTGAATTGATGGGTTCCATTCACAACCAGACACATGCAGCTGAATGACGTGGGCAACACTTCCTGGTGTGTTACAAATTGAGCTGCAGTTTTTACTTATACAAGACTCAGTATAAAATCACTGACTGACAACTCATCATATTTCATTGCACTCCCACTTCTTAGAAGGCTATGAAGGGGCCAAAACAACAGAAGGACAAGAACAACCCTTGCCAGCTTTCTGGCACCCGTGCCACTGCTCTGATTTGGGCTGTTTGTGTCAAAGACATACACATACCAGATTCCACAGCTTTGACAATACAAGGTGGAAAATAGCAAAAAAAAAAAAAAAACTAAGCACCACTGAAAATGAATGGGAATTCCTTTTTGATCATACTTGTAAACTGGGGGATGAATCTAACTCAGGATCTATTGACTATGGGTGTTGGCCTTGACTACACCCCTCACAACCTGATTGTTGGTCATTCCTCTCTAACACAAATGACAAACAGGCGGGGCATTTCGTTTAGATGCTTTAATACATAGAAACACATCAGGATGGATAGCAGCATCATAAAATATAAACAAACTGGTTAACAGACAGACCTTATTTACATACGTGCTTACATATCAACAGCTTACTACAAAATGGCAGTCTAGCTTGCATGTGCTCAGTATTTATATAGTTTCATAGTATAGTACTAGGCTATCTGCCCTGGGGCATTTGTAAGCCTAGCCATAGTGATGTGGCTTTTGCCACCCCATGAAATGGTACAAAAATGTACAGAATAAATCTAGAATACTGTGCCTCTGTCTAGTAGTGACACAATGAAGGTCCCCTTATATAACAGAATTAGTTTACTGTGCCCCTGTCTAGCAGTGACACAAATGTGACCCCTGGGGTAAATTTTCGATCTCCCATCCACTCATCAAGATTTCTCTTGAAGAGAGTCAGTGAGGGGCTCTGCCTAATACGAACTGGGGTCCTGTTCCAAAGCATGGGAAGCCTCTGGGTTATGAATCTATCCCTCCAGCATGTCTTTTCATACTTGTGCAGAGGTTTAAGTCTTTAGCTCTCGTGGTCCTGATGGATTTGGATTTTTTGAGGTGGAGCATGTCCATCAAATCCTGATTGGACATGGCCTTGTATGTCAGGCAGAGATCACCTCTGAGCAGGCGGTATGCTACTGAATAGAGTTGAAGTTTCTTTAGTCTGGCAGAATAAGACATATGTTGGAGACCCTTGATCCTTTTGGTGAGGTACTTTTGTGGTCTCTCCAGCTGTTGCAAGTGCTGGGTGAGGTACATACCAAATGGGGCATTGTACTCAATCATGGGTCCGATGAGGGAGGAATATAGGGGTACAATGACATCCTTGGATCTGGATGTGAATCCCTTCATGATGAGGTGTGCAAGGTAGAATGTTTTTCTAACCACTTTGGCAACGTGGGTGTCAAATGAGAGGTCGCTGTCTACTTGGGTCCCTAGGTCTCTGATTACTTTTCCGTACTCAGTGGGTTGCTGTCTATGTGATAATTTGTGGGTACTTTGTTTTTTCCAGAAGGGATGACTATACATTTTTTGGCATTTAGTTTAAGGCCGTGACTACGGCACCAGTTGTCCGTTTCAGTGAGGCCTTTTTGTAGGATGTGTGTGTCTGCTGGTGTATCGACTATGGCGCCTAGTTTGCAGTCATCTGCGAACTTTGTCAGCCACAGCCCTCCCATGTTTGCTTTAACATCTGAGAAATAAATGCCAAACAAGAGGGGTCCCAGGACAGATCCCTGTGGGACACCACTTGTGACTGGCTTTGAGTCTGACATTGCTCCAGTGATTTTAACTTTATGGGTTCTGTCCTTTAGCCAGTTTGCAACCCATCTAGTGACATAAGGGTTTACTTTTAAGCTTATCTATGATGCCTGAGTGGGGTATTGTGTCGAAGGCCTTAACCAAGTCCAGGTATGCTGTATGGACTGCTTTGCCCTCATCAATGGCTCTAGTGACTGTTTCGAAAAAGTCAACCAGGTTTAAAAGGCAGGATCTGCCCTTCACAAAGCCGAACTGGGTGGGGTCAAGTGTCTGTAGGTCCCTTATGTCTCTGTTTATGAGTTCCATAATGATTCTTTCCATAGCTTTGCAGACCAGGCTAGTTAAACTTATGGGGCGGTAGTTTCCAGGGGCGGTAGAGGCACCCCCCCCCTTGTGGAGTGGGACCACTGTTGCTGTACGCCAGTGTACAGGTACATATCCCGAAGTCATATACGACTCTGAAGAAGCCAGTTGTACTGGTGAAAGCGCTCAGTCGGTGTGCTTTTTTACTGGATTAAATCTTTACTGCTTCAAGTTCCTGGTCTGTGCCTTATTGTTGGTTCCTGCTGTCCGGTGGTCGATGGTTGTTTTATTTTTATTCCTAGTGGGTTCCTGTGTTGGAGCTGGTTTGGGTTTCGTTTTAAACTCTGGAATTTGCTGGAAAGCTCTGGGGGTTACCAGTGGGTGTTGTAGGGGCTACAGTTACTGCCATGTGCTTGGGCCTGTTTCTTTTAAACATGTGATGCATGTTACCAACATGAGATTTAGAAGTTACTGGAAGCAAGCATCTCTCATTTGTAAGCATATTTGCGTGCTTTTCTGCAAGGTCGTATATCTGACAAATCTCAATGGCCTTATTCAAAATTAAATCACTGTTACGAAGCAAAATATTTCTCACAGCATCATCTTTTATACCATACACAACTCTGTCCTTTATCAACTCATCCCTTAAATCACCAAACCTGCATATTTAGCCTTGTTTCTCAAGTCAGTTATATATGCTGCAAAAGCTTTTCCAGGCTTTTAATCCCTTGTATAAAATAAGTGCCTTTCCATTATAACATTTGTCTGGGGGTTATACACTTCTCTAAATATATGTTTTAAGCACTCAAGGTCCTCCCTTGACTCAACCAGTACAACAATATGATGGTTTTTCTTCTGTCCTGCATCATACGCAAATGAACGCTCCCTTTCTTTAGCTTCTGACACAGTTAAATTAAGCAGAATAAATGCTTTTGTATGGTCATCTTTATCAGAAAATGCAGCCTCTATGAAAATGTCGAACTGGTTAACAGACAGACCTTACATACATACATGCTTACATCTCAACAACTTACTACAAAATGGCAGTCAGGCTCACACATGCTCAGTATGCATACACTTATGCAAGCCCTTGGATAGCTTCATAAAGATACATATGCACACAATGATCTACAGTGAGTAAATAAGTGGCCTGGTTACTGGAGAAGTCAACAATGGAGGGATGATTAATGGCCAATGCCAGCTTATTCATTCCAGGGGAAGGGCTTCCTTACCAACTTGCAAGTTTAACTCATAAAGAAAGCAGTACTGCCTGGTATGATGATTTTAATATATACTAATACTGAAGTTTGTTCTTTAGTTTTAAATAGCTGTGCCTGAAGTCAGTGTTACTGTAGGGTAAACATCGATTCTTCACATAAGTATCCATAATGTCCAGAAGTGCATTTTTTAGAAATTGGACAAGCATAAACTATGTAAAGTCTTTCCCATCCCGTTCCCCCCTCCCAGTATTTCCATGGAAGAAATGGCACTGAGGCAAGACACTTCCTGTGTTACTGACACATAGTACAATTGGCTCCTACTTTCTCAGTGTCAGAACCTATATTTAACTTCCACATATACCTTTTGCCAAACTTTTCAAAAAAGTAACAAGACCACATTTGCATAACTGTGAGAGCACTATGTATCTAGAATGCAGTGTAATTACCACCTTAGCTTCCCACAACATACCACCATCTTGCATACTGACTTAATATTTTCTGGTTGTAGAATATGAAAATTTGAGTTGTACTCTGCAGCTTGGAAAGTTTTTCACACTGTATTTTCAGCTCTAAACATCAATGGATGTTTACTAGTCTATGCTTAAAACATGTAGAAGTGTCACTGGAATAATGAGAAAATGTCTAAACATTATCAGTTTTTCTTTTGAAAGAACAGGAACTTTACTAAGGTTAAGCGGTAACCTGTCTACAGCAGCTGCATATTTAGTATTATACACCTTTCTCTGAATTTTTTGAAGCATTTACTGTATGGCTTTCATCGCATTAAACAACAAACGGATTGGATTGTAACCTGTACGTACAGTAAATCTTCTCCTGTATATATTTATGAAATGTCCTTCTTCTTTGATTGAATAACTCATTAACAACTGAGGAGTAGTTTTAATATTACAACTGATGAAAAAATACAAACTATCTAAACTCTTTCTGCAGCATACGGCTCAACTGTCCAGATTTGCACAGAATGTCCAGATTTTTTACTCATGTTTTTGGTCTGTTCCTCATAAAATGTGTAGTATTCTGGCAAATCACTATGGTTTGAAGTCAATAAATAATGACATACATTTGAGTTTCAAACTTCATATCCTTCAGAAAATGTATGCTAACACAAATCCTGTACTTCTAGCAACTTTTTAAGCTTATAAGAGCAATATTCACAATCAGTACCTATTCTGGGCCTTTGTTCTTCATTACTATAAGCTTTGTCCAGATTTCTTGTCATTGTAAACAGTAATTTGAAGACGACTTGCTCCTTACACCCCCGGCAACCTCGCACCATCTTATTTATATATATTAACTTGATGTTCATGTAACAGAGAAGTAAGGAAACCCTCAATAAAAGAGAACATCAGTCTTGCATATAAAGCTATGCTGCACTATATAATTTGTAATGGACCAAGCTTCTAAGAATAATAGAATCAAAGAGATGTGCTCAAGATGTTGGAACTCAAACCATACAATATTTAGTCAGTAGTAACAAAGCCATAACAACACTTCCTTACTCCAAAAATCACTACAAGACCCTCACTTCACATCTTTTTTTGCATCTGTCAGGATTCTTCATTTAAAACAATAGGTATATTTGAGTTTGCTAGTGTTTTATTTCACCATATGGACATGAACCTAATGGCAGTACCAAAGACTTTTCCGAACACAGTGTCCAATATCACTGGAAGGTAGAAGTATTTGTTTAAAAAAATCAAAATCCATGTAACATTTCACATCTTTACATAACAACAAATGTAATGCAGGTAATATTGCTGAATGTCTTGGCAAAAACTTGTTACACTTGTTTGACAATCTACAGAAAACTTTTTTGTCTTCTCACATTTGATTCTGGTTCTTTCTCAGTACTTCTGACTGTATGCAGGCGAGGGGCTAAGAATACTACATACTCCTCTGTGTATTTATCTCATTTTAAGTGTAAATTGCCATCCTGTAATCTGATTAACACAATGTCTAAAACATAAACTGATAAATTCTGTGGTACCAAGAAGGAGACAACAGTATTCCAAACTGAAAATTTATTAAAACAAGTTTAGCACTACTTTCATCCAGTGCATGACACAGAACTTCCTCAGAACTTAATCTGTAATTAATGATACTTCTTTTATACATAATTAAAATCACATGATACACTGTTAGACCCAACCTACCAGTTAACACTACAATGTTTCAGTAGAACCCAAGGTCCAAAGCAGCTACATATTTGTAATCAGTAAGCTCAGTAGATATATTTAAAAAATGATTAGATAAATATAATGCACATTATATGCATGCTAAAGCTTACACAACAATGGCACAATATTGGAAATGCAGATTATGTTCTACTTTTAACAAAAGACTCTGAATAACTGCCAGACCACTTTCAGGAGGCCAGCTAATACATACTGGTAGACTAGGGAAATGAGAGACTAAGACCCTCCCAAAAATAGTGGTGTTGGTTAATATTTTAAAACAGTATGAACTTCACACTTAAAAGATGGTGAAAAGTATTAACACTCATGGGAAGAAAAAAGGGGGTTGGAGTTTAAATCTAGTGTAAAAGAACCTAAAGACAGCATTAATTTTTCAAAATCCATTGCATAGGAGAGAAAGTGGCACTCTGTGTTACTTGGATAAACTTAATGATGTAAGAAGGCTGACTGAAGGATTTTTACAGATGACACTAGCCAAGAAGAAAAGCATGCCAGCATTGCTTAAACTTTAGGAAAAGATTCCGTGAAATAAATAAATCCTTGACGTATAGTTGGATGATAAAATGATAAAACGGGATCATTTTCCATAGTGAGAAGCAAGACTTCCTATCTTCATGTGTGACATAGAAAGTAGTACAAACTGAAAGTCTTCACCCTCTTTGAAAAAACGGTATCTTATTCCAGGGGACAGTAGGGGGGCAGTAGAGGTGGCACTCTAAATGTGTACTGAGTGCAGTGTTATCAAGCTACAGATTATCTACTTGCAACTCTCCAGTCTGGACAGCTGGAAAAAAAAAAAGATGAATACAACTGATTACAAAGCCTTAAGTGGATAAGTACGTAAATGAATGCATCTAGTGAAGAAACGTATTTGACATAGTCAGTTAACTGTTTGGAGGAAACAAATGGCACACAATAACATACTGACGAAATCAAATCTGGGGAAAAGCAAAAGGGAGAAGTAATGCAAAACAGCATTTTCTGAGAACTGTACATAATAATGCATTTTCAAGGCTACTACAATGGTTAGCATATTTACTTGCAATCTTTTCACAAGTTCTGGTTTATGAACTTCAGCCAGCTACTTAAGCTGACATCATATTGTTACAAAGATTTAAAAAAGTGCACAAATTGTGGGAAAAATAATTTTGCTGAAACAAGCAACATAAAATAAGTGAAGTCAAAATTCAGAAGTGTGAACAAGAAGTTAATTCCATAGAAATCTAAGCCTGCCTGCCAATGTGCTACTAACTGAACACTTTCTTCACTGCTAAAGATCATGCATTTTCCATAGTATGTAACATCTTCCAATGCAATACTTGCCAAGACTTCCTGTTATTAACAGTTTTTCCACTATTGCTGTCACACTGTCATGCTCTCTGTCCTTTAACAAAGGCTGACACCATGCATCACTTTACAATATTGACCTTACTCTCTTCTCTTTTTATTGCACATTTCAATACTCTTTAATTGCTCCTGCTCTTTGTTACCAGCCATCGTTCTATCTTCCTTCCTCTGTACATGTTCTTTTATATTATAAAATCTTTCCTTAGCTGTCATTTGATCATCTTTCCTCCCCAAACCACACTGATACAATCAACAAACTAATTTCTTGTCTAGACAGCTATACAAGATATATAGCACTTCTCTAGGTTTCTACAATATCCTGATGTTACACATTTTCAGCCTGGTACCCAGCACATACAAATGGTGTACTGATAAATGATACACTGCAACACTATCAGCAAATTCACAGAATATCAGTAGCTACGCATACTTACATTTTTTTGCCAAAAAATCTCTCAGAGACTTTATATCCCAAAGAACACAGCATGTTTAGAACTGTGTAATCTAGTTTATACACATATACAAAACACACTTATCTGATAAGAATGTACATCTAAAATAGCCTTTTTTAATAGTTATAAGTGGCAACAGTTGAAAAGAATGGGTCCCATCTCAAAGTATATCAGGGCATCATTCTGAGGGTTGAGTAAATTTTTAAATGACAAGTTGGTAGTGGGAGCATCAGTATGACATCTGAGGGCAAAATGTACATTTCTGGTTACATCCCTGCAGAACACTACTATACACTACATTATAACCGTATGCTACATTAATATGTATGAGCCTGCACCGAAAGCAATGTGCTAAGCACAACTTATTAGTACCACGTTGTCCCTCTCACTGTAGCCAACTTAAATTTGTTACACAATTATTTTACTTTTAAAGCTGTTTACTGGAAAGTTCTGAAACCACCTAGCCATACTGTCCTAATTAGCACCATATAGTCATTGTCTAATAGTATATGTAATATTATATATAGTATAATATTGTTTTCTGTTTAATATTGTAATTAATTATGTAACCAATTTGTTATATAGCATCGAAGGTCTGTGTATAGTACTCATTGTTTGTACAAAAACTTTCAAGAGACTGTCTACCTAGGTCTCAACCAGAAAATGTTTGCCAAGCTATGTAGACCTAGCTATCTAAATAAAAGCTACATGAAGTATCATGGGGGAAATATGAAATCTACTAGGGCTAGCAGTCAAAGCAATTGGCAAAATCCCTAAGCCAATGACTAAACAGAACTTATCAAATATCTGTCGATAGTTAAACTATACGAAATTGTACCTGTGTTACTAACAGGAAAATAACCATTGTGCAAGTTGAAATGAGTCTAGAAGTTTGCACTGTAAGCTTCAGACATTTTTTTTAAATAAAAGATAAAATCAGCTAGCAAGCTTGCAGCATAAAAACTATTCTTTTTAGTACTCATACTAGTACTGAAAATATTATGACAGAAGTTTTAAACCCAGAAAACAATGGAATGATACAATACAGAGATTAGTCTGCTACAAATCTGAAAAAGTCAGGGTAACCACTATGTAAGAGAGAAGCAAATAAATCAATACACAGTTTAAATGATCAAATGAGCAGTACGTTCTAGTATTAAGTATGTATGCCAATAATTTAGTAACATAAAAGTAAACATATTGTTGGTATCAAAAACTAGAGTGGCACAGTGATTTATTTAGTGGCAAAATGATAGGTGGAATTCAGAAACAAACGTGCTCAGCTATAAGAGAAGGTGAACAGTAGGGAACTAGCAATGCTTATGCATGTGACTGGACACAACCTGCTTATGCTTCACAATATCCGAGGGGGTAAATGCTACAGTGATACAATTAATGTGCCCAACTGCAGTGCTGAACCATATGTATGGCTGTATATTGCTTGTCAGCTGTTTTGGCTCACTGTAGTAGTCATGTGTACTAAGGGCACAGAGGACACATCTGTCAAATTTCTGTGGCTGCCTTGTATAGATACACTGAATACCACAAGGTACTATACAATGTGGGCATTGCTGTGCATGGATTTCACTTATATGGCCATACACAAAGATTTGCTAAGGAAGTGCCCTAGCTTGATGTTACCATAACATGAGGTTGCAAGTAACAACAGCACACAAGGGTTACACTAAACTTCCTCACTATTTAGGGGCAGCATCCCGAACAGCTAAGTAATGATTCATGTACCTGGAGCCCTGTTTCTGAATACCAGATTATGATTTATTTGCAAATTTGATGAATCCTTCCCAAAAATCAAATCTCATTACATTCATATTGGAATGTTAGCCAGACTCAGCATAAGATAAAACCACACACAGTTCAAAGGTTAAGGAAACATAACAAGTATCAGCAATCTACGGTAGGTGCGTGGCACAAATGATGCTAAGAAAACACGTGCAAATGTGGCTAAAAGATACAAATATACAAAATCAATAGCAGGTGCAATTACAGTTCCAAAAACAAAATGAAAAAACTCTAAAGTAGTTTCTAACCATTTGGCACAACTCCCTGACATGATGGCCAAAATATTTTCATTCAAATCTGGCAAGATTATTATTTTCACAATCAAAACTAAAATGCCATATGCTGCATGAGACTTCACCAAGACTATAAAGTATAAAGCAAAATAGTTTCAGTTAGACTCAGGTAATATTTACAAGTATTTATTTTTATAAAGAGCAAAATGCAGTATGTTGCCTTTCAACACCCATTTTCAACTGCTGTGCATTGCTTCCCCACCATTTTAAAATGCAAAGCAAAAAAATTCAGTTTAATTTAGGCAATTTTTAAATCAAGAGCAGAATAGAGTAGGTTGTTTTTTGAATATATTTGTAATCGTAAATGTTTTTTTCTTTTTTTTTTCCCTCACTCACCAGCTACTAACTTTTCTTTTGTAAATTTCATGTCGAACTGAAACTGAAGTATTTTGCTTTGTATGACTCAGTGCTACACCAACTCATAAGTAATACGAAGCACATACAATTGTAACTTATACCATACCACTGTCAAATTTATATCAATCATGTTGTTTTTCTAACCAATATTTGGCACATTTTTCATTCTCAATCCTAAGCAAGACCATTTTTTTCAAGAATATCTAAACACAAGTGATCAAAACTCATCTGATCTAACAGACACTTCATCTAAATCCAGTATAACTCAAAAAACTCCCCTGCATCCCCACATACTTATAACTTGTATATACAGTGTACGAAATGGACAAACACTGAAATTGCACCACCAGCTGGCACAGTGCAACACGCTATAGTAAACTGCAATATTACTTATAAGTCAATATCAGTGATCACAAAACCATAAACTTTCTTTATTATCAGAGTTATAACTGGTAATACGTACTAAGAACATTCCTCATCTACATTTCCTGAGTTTGTAATCTAATAGTACCAACAGTGTTTGAGTAGTACATGACCAAAACAGTAGACTGTAGTTTCAATTACAGTCTGTCCTAAGAATGGTGGAATTGCCAAACGAGCCCCCAACTCACCAGTAATCTAACTACAAACTCAGACACAAACATCTTAAAACTACCTTTCAGATAGTACATTTTTATTTAGCTGTATCTTCAGTCAAGAAGGAGGCAGAAAAAGAATGAGGAATGACAGCAACAGGAGTGCAGTGCAGACGTCATTAGCATCAAAGACGGGTATGACCAAGTCTGTATTAAGGGGCAAGGTGTTGAGATGCTATAATGAATACCTGTCAGTTGATGAGACTCATGGCAGTGGGAGTTAAAACAAATCATATATGTACTGCTAAAATATGAATACCACCAATGACTTTAATAATCTGTGACCCTAACACTACAGTTTCACTCTTTATGGTTTTCTAGGCTACATTTCTCTGCCAATAGTGGAGGGTGATGTTATGTATGAGTGCTCTCTGCCTCTTAAAACAAGCATAGGTTCACAGATTGTTGGCTATCAAGCTGTTGGCTGCTGGATTTCTTTTTTTATTTGGTAAACAAACCAGGCAGAAAAAAACTGAAGAAATACAGATGAAACAAATGGACGACCCAAGGAAACAAACTGCTGTGGATAAAATCCACACAAACTTTAATCCTGTAGTCTTTTGAAATAAAAACGTGTTTAAAACAATGAAAGATAAGCACTTTCATTCAAATCTGAAGAAGTTCACGTATTTTTGAGCAAAAATGCTTATCTTTCATTTTTTTGTTAGCCCCGAATCATTCTTACACAGAAAAATGCAGACACCCCCCCCCCCCACCAAGAGTTCTTGACTAGTTCTCAATGCCTTGCTTTTGGAATTTAAACTGTCTTTTTTTACCATGGTTGAGCCCCATATTCCCAGATGGAGGAGACTGGATGCCCCTCAAACTGTGATGTTTCTGAAGGTCTGGTGCCTGTGTGCCTAGTTCCCATCCTAGAACTCAATGAAATGGGTTCATTGTGTTAAATCTCAATGAATCTTCTTAACGCATTGAGACCTGACCAAATGAGACTAGGCAAAATGAATGGGAAACAATGTAACATATGGAGAGCTAAAAGTAGCAAGTCAATACACATGTTTTTGAAAGGTGGGAGAAACTCAATACAGACATAGGAAGAGCATGAAAGATAACCTTTACACAGCCTTTGCCTCACCACTAATACTATGTCAAATATTCAGAAATTTGTCAGACCAATAACAAAAGCAACCAAGACCTCTTGTTGCCGTCACTTCTTCCCCATTTCCACCCTATTCATCATTGGCAAAATTATTGAAAAAGTCATATGTAACCAACTTATCATTTACTTACAAATATAGGCTGGTAGGAGCTCAGTGACTGTCCTAAAGACCTAGTCTTTCCAACAGTTTACTCATTCACTCTGGAGTTGCACATGACTCCATTCTATCACCTCTTCAGTTATCAGTCTTCATCAACAAACTTCCACTAGACCTGCCCATTTACCATCTTTATGCAGATGATATGGTCATCTATATATCCCTCACATCATACAACAAGACTCAGCTTCAAAAGGGCTTTCTTCAACTACAGCACTGGCTAATCTCCAAGAAACTACTACACAATGCAAATAAAAAAAAAGTCTTTGTTATTCAGCACCCATAAAGATTATCCAAATGCATGGATGGCCTTTGGTCAACTGGTACCCTAGGCAAAGAATCTCCACAGTGCCCCCTCCACACCTCCCACAGCCCCACATCCTGGTCTGCCTACACAACAGATTACTTTTTTCTTCCTTTTTTTCCCACAGTTTGTCTTACTTTTCAGTTTTGTTCAACATATTTTAAAGAAACTATTGCTTTACTACAAAAAATAAACCAAATAAATACTGGATATAAGGGAGAGGGGTTATAAGACCTGAAAAAGTGACCCTACTAGAGCGGCACCCTAGGTGGCCACCTAGTTGGCCTATGCTTAAGGCTGGCTTTGTCCAAATTCCCCATTCCTTTCATATTCTTAAAAGTGATAACAATTCCATGGAATCATGGAATCCAAAACATCCTTTAGATATGTGGGACTCTGGCTAGGCCAATCACTAAACTTCCATGAGTACACAGAAAAGATGAGACAAGATCAACACTTTGCTCTTTTGGGCCAACAAATATGTCAGTTCTTCTCATATCCAGCAAGGGCAGCTGTAGAAAAAGGTATTTTTCTTGCTCAGCTTGAGTATAGCCTCCCCTTGTTTGCATCTGCCCCTGTCAAAAACACCACCATCATTCAGATCATATCCAATAAAATATGCCAATTCAACGTGAACTCCTCATGAAATGAGCACCACTGCCTTACTCTTTCAAAAGCTAAGTGGCACACACTACAGGCCAGTCAAATCTGCTTATTGGTTACCTGGTTACTTACTCTTCAAATTAATCATACTTAGCACCCACTCCATGGTCTCTTCCACACTTTGTACTGCCACACTTATAATCTAAGAAGCCAAGAAAAAGCCAGTTCTTCCCTGCAAACCTCTTCTCTCAGACTGCACTCAACTAGCCATTGTTTCTCTGTTCTGGCCCCAAAACTATGGCAGTCACTTCCTCCTAATTTAACTGATGACAGAGACTACTCCCACTTCAGGCTACATTTCAAACAATACTTTTTAAAACAATCTGAATACAACTGTCTATCTAAAGGATACGTCACCTAAACTTGTATCTTAACTGCATATACCTGATCCATCTGATTAACTCACTCATCCTAAAGTGTGATTCAGTTTACAATAACATTACTACTCAAACCACCATATTCTACCTTACTAAATATGCTAAGCAGAAAAACACTATCCAATGTATGTTAAACTAGTATCTTCAACTATTTAAAAGCAAGCCATTTCATGAAATACATTTCTTTTAAACAAAGTTACTATGGGAGAAGGATGAAAGTCACTTTACTGCAGCATGATTAATTCTCAACATATTCACATTCTATTTACTCTTTTTAACTGTTTCATACTTTAAACACGTTCAAAGCAACAGTTACGGAAATTATAGTAAGATGCCTGTGGTGACCTTTTGATGTGGTAATAGTGTGTGCATAGATTGTGAGCGTGTAAAATACATACATACATACACACACATGTACATACATAAACCTGCCTCCCTATTTTGTATCCCTGCTATGCGAAGGCCTGGTAGTCTCATCCCAGTTTCATCAGTTATAAATAAACCCAAAAGCTGGTGAAGTTATGATAGCTAAAGTAACTAAGCCAGCAAATTAATTAATTAATTCATTCATTAATGTACTAATAGAGGGGAAGTCTCTCATTCATGAACAAAATAACAAAAGCATTTAAGAACAAGGGTCCATAGTTGGGACTATTTTAAAACATTATTCTCTTAAAAGCTAATAGAGTAACATGATTAGCATTACTGCTAACAGGCATTTTCCGAAAAAAGAGGAAATATTCGGTTATTTATAATAGTGTATGTATTGTATTATTTAGTGATCCCATTCGTCATTGCGACAGGACAAAGTTGGAACATCATCACAATGGAGAAACGAGTACTGCTATTACACATATGGACTTTCCCACATCAGAGTTCATCGCAAGTTGACAGAGCAGACTTTCCACAAAGTTGCATATTATGACCACGTCTCCGTGCAAAAGAAAAACGCAGAGGTATGTCTGGGGTCACGGAAGCCTTTCATGCTGACCACTTATATTTGCTTTCCACATGGCTACCTAGCTTTTGTTTTAAGTGAATAACAACACCAGTGATACAAAAGCGAAGAAGTTTGAATACTCACACAATGCACATCCCGGTGATGCAGAAGGTAGGCAGCGCAACTGGTGCGATGACCCAGGCAGTCATGGTAGAGCTGTCCATCCACAGTATCCCTCAGAGCTCCGGCAATCCAATCCCAGTCCAAGCAAAAGCCTTAATCCAGCACTGACAGCCGGCGAGAGAAAGCCTCAGCGCACAGCATGGACTTAGTCTGAAAAAAGACGAGTAGTGCTGTAATGTAAGCCATTCAGGGGACAGTGCAATTAACATCAGGTCTCACACTCCTTGATCAGCTACCCTTTGATGTACAGACAGTCTAAATAGCTTTCCTAAATAGGACCGACAGTTAAAGTGATTCGAAGTAATCTAATAAACAAAACACAGGAAATGTCACATTCAGAGAAGCAAACACATTACATTATAAAGGACTGAAAACTGCCAAGTTCAGTGAAAAAGAAGCTCTGCTGTCTGCGACTCCCTCAATGGTGTTAAAAATTATCAGCTTCAGGTTATGCCATTACCTCCCCCCAACACACACACCTCCTGCCTACATGGTAATATAAACATTCAACTCTACTGAAGTGCCATCCCAGTAAAAGCAACTGTGAAGTGCCCATCCTCCCATCGGCAGCTTCAGTCCGGTTTTCCCCTTCACTTCAAGTTATACAACTGCCGGTGGGAGATTTCTCTTCATACACACCCCAGCCCAAACGAAAAATTCCATATTTTAAAAGACTTTCCTTCGACTATCTTACCTCAGCACTCTGAGCCTGTCCTGCTGCAAGTCCCCTGACCCCAGCGCCATTCAGCAGCAGCTCTGCCTGGGGACCTGCATTCCCTACTGCTACCATCAGCTTTTCCTCGGACCCAGGAGCAGATGCAAGAGGTGGCAAACGTTACAAACATGATAGCCCCGACCCACTCTTAAGCTGGGTGGGGTCATGCTAAGACCCCGCCCTGTACTTGAGCTGGTGCTAGGGAACGAGTCTTTTTAATTCCAGCTCGTACACATCTGCAACAAGCTATGTCCACTCCTGGCTTCTTGCCTCATGACCTCAAAGTTGCAGAATACCTCTCAACCTCTTAGCGCAAGAAATCTGGACAAAGCCACAAATAATGGGGGGGGGGGGGAACCAAAAACAAGGACACTTTTTAATATTGCTCTTACAAATTTAGAAGGTTGATATAACACGTTTTGCATTTTTTTTTACAATTTTCTGAAGGATATGAAGTCTAAAAATCAAATGTCTGCCATTATTTCTGACTTTAGGCCTCTATGATTTGCCAGTGATTTACCAGAAAACTACAATTTTACTGGGACACTTTTTAATATTGCTCTTACAAACTTAGAAGGTTGATATAATAAGTTTTGTATTAGCATGAATTTTCTGAAGGATATGAAGTCTAAAAATCAAATGTCTGTCATTATTTCTGACTTTAGTCCTACATGATTTGCCAGTGATTTACCAGAAAACTACAATTTTACGAGAAACAGACCAAATGTATGCGTCAAAATCTGGACATTCTGCGAAAATCTGGACAGTTGAGAGCTGCGGCCGTGCAGATGCAAACTTCCTTTTCAGTGCGGAGAGCGGTCAGAGCTGACAATTGGAAAGGACGCACAGAAGGCATGGGTACGCTAAAAACAAGGAAAACATTTCTTTGCCAGGAATGAACATGCTTGAATATCCCTTGTGAATTATTTGGTGTTTGGTATGTATTTGTTTGGCATGCATTTAGTTCAGTTCCAGTGGGCACGTAAAATTATTAGGTGTTTGAAACTATACAGACGTAATCATTGGATTCACAAAGCCACTATGCATAAATGCCTGCCTTGACAAGTTCGTATGGTTGAAAAAGTTTTGTTTCACAGGAAACGACTCTTTAATTTTGAGACTGAATGCCAGTAACTTTTTTTCCTTTTAGCCAAGTTTGCTCTAGCTAACTCTTATGTTACTACTCACTGTGCCTAACAAGTCTGACTCTGAGGTCAAAATGGTGTGTAATGCTAGAGCAGACTGCGCTTGTGAAGATAGACATAATATTATTTTTGCATCATGCATGTCAGTGAAATAAGACCATTTGAAAATCGAGTATTCAGTATGTAGATATGTTCAAACGTTTTCCAATAACAAGGTAGTTTAATAAAGGAATATAGTCATTGCAGGTGAGTTTTTGAGGTTATGATATTTAAATTTCTGACAGGTTACGTTTCTTCCTTTCGTTGTATTGTTTATTTGTACTTAGGGTTACCACCTGTCCCACTTTGCGAGGGACAGTCCCTCTTTGCGTAGTTGTGTCCTGACAAAAAATTTAAAAATGGCAAATGTCCTGAGATTTTAGGACAACATTATTTCCTATATTTTATGTAATAGTTGCATGAAACAGTTATTCTGTATCTAAAATACCTAAATGTTACAAGAAACAGAATAAGCAACTAAAATGCTACAAGAATAAGCTTTTATTTAGGCAAAAAAGTTAGGTTCTATCCTTTGTAGGGATCGTGGGTATGTGTCTGCCTGTAAAATTTGATGTTTGTCCCGAAAATGTCCCACTTTGGCCATTTGAAAACGTGGCAACCCTATTTGTACTATGATTGCACAACAGGGCTATTCATAAACTTAGCATTGTATTCCTGTCAGATGGGGACTGATGCCTCAATGCAGAGAGTACAAACTGTCAGCTGTATATGATACAGGGACAGTGATGAGAGGGGCTACTTAAATTTCATCAGGGCATCAGCTAGCTCTCATAAATTTGCACTTGAATAATATCTTAAAGACAGAGGGGGTTGGTGGTAGATCAGGTTTCATCCTCATACTGAATATTACTGAGTTGTGTTCAGCTTTGACCAATTATGGGACAACTGGGATTGTATTGTTGAAGACTAGATTCTGCATTTTTGAGCTCCTAGTTGGAATGTGAAATAGTCTTGCATGACATTCTACACTAGAACATCTTGGTCTTTTTTCTGTTGGGTACATGTGTATGCAAGGCAAATTATGTTTAGGCTATTGGGATTATTTGAGGAGCTTCGCTTGTAAAACATTTAAGGTATGGGCTCCATTTGAACTACTAGAACAGATGATTATTCTTCTAAACTTGGTAAACGCAGAAATGCAATTAGATGTAAATCTCTTTCACGTTCAATGGCATGCATGTCAAATAAGCTTACTTTGTTCATTTGACAATTTGAATCTCCATATTTATTTAGGGTGGCCACGGTGGTGCAGCAGTTAGCGTTCCCGCCTCACAGTAAGAGGTTCTCCGGTTCAGTCCTCAGCTGGGGTGCCTTCTGTGCAGAGTGTGCATGTCCTCCCTATGGTCGCATGGGTTTCCTCCACGTGCACTGTTTTCCTCCCACATCCCAAAGACATGCTGTAGGTGGATTGGACACTGTAAATTGGCCCTAGGCTTGAGTGCGTGCATGTGTGAGCCTTCTGTGGAAGGTTGAGCGCTGGGTTGGCAATTCAACACCGTAAAACTCCACTGCCAATCATGAACGGACAGGTGATCTGCTGTGGTGACCCCTAACCGGGAAAAGCCGAAAGAAGAAGAAGAAAGAAGTGAAACCTACCTTTCTCTACTGTCCAGATTTGTGCCTCATTTTTTGGTCTGTTCGTCATGAATTTGTGGTTCTCTTGCAAACCACTTACTACTGAAGTCACTAAATAATGACACACATTTGAGTTTCAAACTATATAGCCATCAGAAAATGCATGCTAACATAAAACCTGTTATTCCAGCAACTTTCTAAATTTTGTAAGAGCAATATTTAAAATGTGTCCTTATTTTTGTGCTTTTGTCCCTACAATTAATTTTGGCTTTGTCCAGATTTCTTACACTAAGAGGTTGAGAGGTATGCAGTGAAATGTGCTCACAGGGTTATCATAATATTTGATTCTGTTTGTTTTATTGTTAGTCGGGTTACAAAAAGTGGCCCATGTGATTCAGTTCACTTACTTGTGATACTACACTAATTTAAAAAAAAAAACACAAAATGAGTGAAATTAATGGCTCCACAAAAGTGCATGATTAAAGGAGTTATAAGATACCATTGATACAATAGTTTCAGGATCCCAGGGAAATCAGAATCAAAGGGACCCAGAAGGACCATTTGAGGCCATGATTGCTCCAATAAGATTAACAGTTACAGGGATCCAATTGAATTCTAACACAGAGAGTCTGTGTCACATTTAATGAAATCAAAAGGTCTGTAATGGGATTAACAAAATTAGGTGCCACAGCTAGATTAAGACCTAATGGTCCCATTACAGAGTTAAATTACTCAGGGGCCCATACCAGAGATAACAGAATCATGGGGCTGCAACAAGACTAATAAACTCAGGAGGTTCAGTAGACAAGAAGGGGTAAGAGGGCCACTAGAATCAGCAGTGAAGATACCTACAGCAGGATTGAAGGAGTTGAGAGCCTTTGTTAATATCAACAGATTCATAATTGTTAATGTAACAAAAGTATTCCCAGAAGTAAGTCAGGGAATCCCAGCAGGGAACTCACAGAAGTATTTATGAAATCCTAAATTTCCTCTTCCTAGGTCTTACCCTACATACTTCAGGTCTGATCAATATGCAGTTTGAGTTTACTCCTCAGTACAGTTAAACACATTTAAATTTTAAGGCAGTAACACTTGTATTAGTACTTTATTTATTTTACATTTGTTTACCGGGAAAGTCCGACTGGACACAAAGTCCATTTTCAGCAGAGGCCCGGGGAGAAAATCTCCACATTACAATACATTATATGAGAGTAAGAAGAAGTAGAACATACATACATATGGCATATATATGTATACATTAGGACAACATGCTAGTGATTAACAAACATACATATAGCATATATACACACAACATGACATAATGCTAATGATTAACATTTCTTACAGTAGACAATCAGAGGTACATTTTTTTCTTCTTTTGCAGTTATAAGTTTTGTAAGGTAAATATTACTTGCAGTACTCCATCCTATTACAAACACTGTTATCCATCTGACCTATTAAATAAAGTGTCATAGAGATTTTTTTTTTAATATTGTACAAGTTTTTAGCAAAAGTGCAGAAATAAAATAACTTGTTTGCTTAGGACCTCTCTTTGAGCATGGATACCATTTACCTTCAGGGTTTGCAGGTTCACTAAAACTGATTATGTTTATAGCAACATTAACACACTTGCTTTGAGGTCCAGAGCTAGCATGCTAATTTTCAAAAGCATAATTTTTACTTCTGGCAATAAAACTACTGCTACAAATTTTGATGGTAGTAGTAGTAATAGTAGGCAGCAATATTTGAAAATTTGTCATTACTATGCTACTCTTGATCTGGGTGAATGTATAAGAATGTGATATCTGTGTTACTTTCCATGTGGCAGACTTGAAAAAAACACTTTATTTCAGATTTTTGTCATGCATTCTGGTACAGACAATTATTCAAAAACAGCAGTAAACATTTTACAAAAACTAAAATCAACATAACACATTTATCATGCACTGTATCACAATCAAAAATATATAACACACTGTCTAGGTACACAGAAAATAAGCATCATATAATAGCAGGATTGTGTCAATACACCCATTAAATAAAATTAAAAAGGACAACTTTTGTAGCAGTTCTTATTCTACTTTGTTCTCTTAACTACAACATCAAAGTGCAACTTCACACCTAATACTAGAGGGAGAAACATTCTTTGATATTCTTAGAAAACCGTAAATGACCTCTTGAGCTTAACTGTCATGGTCATTAAATAATTCCTTAAGGGAATCACAAGTACATAAATTATATGATGCCAATCATTCCTTAGCTGCTATACCTTGCTTAATGTATAGCTTAATACTGGTCCATATGAAACTGTTCCATAGAATGCTTTAGTTAAACTGTTGGCCCACCTGATTTGGTGTGTTACTGTTGTGAGCAAGCAATAATGCAAATAACCAGATGAATGACTGAAAAACAGTTCCTTGCTGTTTACTGCTGCTTAAACTACTTATAATACACGAAAAGCATGCCACAGCCTGATACATGTCAACATATAAACATCGTATGCATAGGCATCAGAGCTAGGATACACTATACCTCCTTCTGTCATAATTAGGTTTCTGTAGTAGAGTATAGAATACTAGCCATGTGCATACACTATGTAACACTATAGCAGTTACAACTCACACACATTTGTACATATCTCGAAAATACCCTTGCATGTATTATATAACATGTTGAGCTGGCCAAGGAAATACATAGATATATGATCCAAAACTTTTATAATATTAGAATATTTTGTGCACTATTCGTATACAGTGTAACAATTATTTGAACTATATGTTATCATATACATATTTTCTTGTTAAATCATTCATTGACAGCAGTTAAAGGCTGAAATAGCAAATTACAGATTTTAAATCTAGTGTATTTCTTTCTTTCCTGTCAGTGGCAAAAGTCTGGTAATTAGCAAATGATGCATTCAACACAGCATCTCCTGTACTCAGTCAGGCTTGCTATAGCATCAGGTGTCAAGTTTATTATGTGGTATTTGTTTCAGTAGCCTGTTTAACTCCATATGGCAAAGTTATTGTTAAGGTAGAGTTCTCCACCAAGGGCCTCTGTAACACTGGTGTAACAGTCAGTGATTTTAGTACACCCAAATTAATACCCTTCTGTCCTGGGATGCTGTTCAGGCCTCTAATCATTTGCTTGAAGGTGCCTTTATGATCATAACTCATATTCTTCACCTATCTTTTAACATCAACTTGGTCATCTTGGTTATACGTCTGTCTATAGACATGGCCATGTACATGGTTGACCATATGTTGTGGAGAGTGGTACTCTCATACTTGTATACAGGATGGGTGTTGTGATCATCTTCCTGCCTATGGTTGATGGTGTGCTGATCTTTTCTCTATAGTGAGTGATATAGTCATCTTCTTTTTATGTCTGTGGTGTGCCCATACTTCCATCTATAGTGGATTGTGTAGTTATCCTTCTACCAATACTTGTGGTATGGTCATCTTGCTACCTATAGTAAGCAGTGAGTTAACTGTGCCTATAGCTCTGGCATTGCTATTGTTCCATTTATGGAGGGTAGTATGGTTATCCTTCTATCTCTTATGGCTGGTGTGGAAATCCTTCCAGTTATGATGGTCATCCTACTATCTAACATCAATTTTCAGGTTAATCTTCTATCTATTGATATTGAGTTGCTCATCTTTCTAGTTACAAAGTTATGTTTGATTATCTGGTTTCAATAAATGCAGACCAAACCTAAGTTTATGTTTTGTTAAAGTCACTTCTGAAGTTGTGCTAGTAACATTATGTAGTGCTATTTAAACATATGACATGCATTTGTGGTGTTATAGAAACATCTGACAAATTTGATGAGAGAACAATTTTAGGATTTTCAAACCTCTCCTGCAGGTTATGAATTTTTTTTTGTTAAATGAATGTCACTGTTCAGTGTTTTATCAAATGTGCTGGAACCATACATAGAGTGTTTCAAACAAACCAGATTTCTTTTTTCCAGTTGCAGTCACTGAGAAGACCTCTTTGCCTTCCTGATGTCATATTAGAGGGACAGAAAGAAATCCTTATGATGAGGGGATCATTTACTGTAATTTTCTCTCTCATCAGTTTACAACATTGCTGTGGCTGCTTACTTTTCACTGTCAGCATCAATCCACATTTTTAATTACTTTGCTTCCTTTGGTTATATTAGTGGCCATCTCTGACTCTGTTGTAGCATTTTAAGAAATGTTTGAATGTTGAATGACAGGCTTGAAAATGTAGCTCAGTTAATTGTTCTTTTCAAAGTAACAACTGTAGTTCAGTGTTCATGTATGGGAGATTTGACCTCTATAATTTATGTTACTTGCACTGAGATGGTTTGTGTTGCAATTACAGTTTTAAATATTGTAGCTATAATTAAAGTCTTTGATGTTAATCTTCTTTCCCTAACTCCAGAAGAAACATGCATTTTTACAGAAATTACAGTGCAGAAAAAAATGCAAAATCAAATAGTGACAGAAAGTAAGAAACATATCTGCTTTCTTTCTTTGTGGCACTTTTATTTATCTGATGTGTGATTCTGGCAATCTGTAACTGATAAGACACATTTAAATGTCATTGTTTTCTTGATGGCTCTGTTGTTGGGATAACTGACCTAACCTAATTAGTGTGCCACTCTTAGTAGCTGTTGAGATGTAACAAATGAGACAAATGCAGGAAAAAAAGCAAACATAATTATTAAGTGATATTTTTCTGTATGTGACGTATTTAGTGTTGGATTACAGGGAAGGAAAAGACTTTTTGGAAAGAAAACTCGACTTTTGAGTGGAATTCTTTAAATGCAAAGGCAATCTATTCCATAAAACAGTGATTCTCAAGGATACATAACTATCTAGCCAGCAGATCCTATTTATGTTTTGGTGGAAGTTAAGATGTCTTGAGTGGGTGTTTAGGGTGTTATTTGTTTTACAGACGTGCAGGAGGTAACATCATAGGATTAGTTCTTTCAAGGTTCTGTAGGCTGGAATTTGCAGGAAACAGGAAAAACAAAGAGCACTTTATTCAGGGGCATATTATAATAGGGGTGGAAAGGGCAGCCATCCAGGTCCTACAATATGGGTGGGGGCAATGGCCAACTATAAAACAATTGTAATATTAATTGACTTAGTCACACATATAACACTACTTAAGCAGCACAAAACATCTTTCTCTCTTTTTAAATGTACTGCCTGGCTATACATGAAGAGGAAGCATAGGTTTAACCCCCCCCCCCCACAGCGCAGTCAGTAGTAAAAACATGGATTTGAAAGTACAAGAATCCATAACAGTCTTAGGAATTATTGTTGGTTTTTGTTGTGTGGGAAGCTGTAAATGTAGATGGGTGCTTTTTTGAGAACAGTAGGAATTACTATTGAGAAGCAATAGTTTGTACATGCATGTGTGTGTATGTATATGTAATACCCCAGTTAGACACCAACAGCTTGTTAACAGACTTGCTGGGAATCAAACCCTGTACCTTAGCTACAGGAGTCAAAAGCCTTAATCCTCCACACCAACTGCCAGTCCTCCATTAATTATTTTTTTCTTTGGTAAATTACTGAGGATTAGAGTTACTCAACTTCAGTCATTAGAGTCACATAGATGTTTTTGTTCATTGCAAATTGATGCAAAAACCTATTGTTCTGTTAACTTTTTAAGTGATGCAGAGCAGTCTGCTCATATCTGCCTCCAATTTTGCAGAACATCTCTAATTTTGCCTCCTCTGTCTCTGCCTGTCTTTGAGCAAGTCATTTAAGCCAGACAGTGCTTTGGGGCTCTGGAAATTTGGGCTAGTCTCCTCAATGGTTATTTGGACTGCAAGCTTAGTAACTACCTATGAACCAGAGTAATTATGATGTAAAGAAAGGAAATTGATTGTATTAAATAGGAGCATCACCATATGAACCATGTTCTTTGGATGTGATCCTTGGTTTCCTTGTTCTGCTGAATGTTGACAATACGTTTATTATTTAGCTTTGAATAAATTGGAAAATATAAAGTCTACAAGCTTAATGTTAATATTTTAACTATGAATACATTTATAGTTTTGTTTCTTTTTTTGTAGTCAGACAAATGTGAAATGCCCTGTGTTTGTGCTACAACAATTTGTCTAGCACTCAGTGCATATGAATAATACTAGGAACTGTTAAAGAGCAGCTTCCTGTTCTGCAGGGTTTGAGTCTGTCAGCCTTCATTTGTTTTCTGTGTGACTCTGACCAAGTTACTTCAACAGTGGTTTGTGCCAGGCTGCTAACAAATGTATTATGCATTCATCTTTTGAATTCATGTACTCTTCACATAGCCACTAATTAGTACTTCACTGTATGATATTTGACTATGAATCCCAGCACACCTCTTGTAGTTTAATGGGTTGCCATTTGCATTTTCACTAAATGTGAGTTTCAAGGGAAGGGAAGTTAATTGTTTCTCATGCTAAGTCTGTTTTTAATAACGGAGTGTTTCATTTGGTTTAAAAATGGCTGCTCTGTAAAACTGAAAATAACAATTGTAAATAAAATCCAAATCTCTGCTAACTGTAAAAATAAGGGAAATATTATGTATACTGGTAGCTTTGAACAGTATTTATGGTAACTGGGGGAGAAAATACCAATTAATGGAATATTGCTATCACTGGCAGGGATTTGATTCATTACCCTACATAGAGCGTATTTATCCACAATCCAACTGTGTTGACTCTTGAGGCATATGCTGCAAAAATATGGCATCATCAGCTGAGAGTATAGCTATTCTTGATAACAGAAAAGACACAGGGTGGTTCAGAGGTTCATAGGTTTATACTAGGCTAATGACCACCAGGGTCTTCACAAGTCTAGCTGTGCAACTCAACCCAGTTCTGTCCCAGAGTTCCTTGGACACCTATATGGTGGGGGTATGTTAGTAAAGAGGTAGTTAAGGGTTATGTGTGGGATATGTTAGTTGGGGAATAATTTACTTACTGTTAATCTCTGTCCATGACTAAGAATTTGTTTGAATAGGGTCAGGGATGAACTCTGCTTCCCTCAGATGGGGAGCTTATTCCATAGTGCATGGATCCTTTGAGACACATATCAGTCTCTCCAGCAGGTTCCATTTATGTTGCATACAAAGTTCAGGTCCTTGGATGTAGTTTTTTTTTTGATGCCGTTTGTCTTGTGGATGTGCAAGAGATCCTACAGAACTGGATCTGAGGATGACTTATATGCTAGGTATAGATCGCCTCTCAGTAACCTGTAGGAGACTAAGTACAGAGATAAGACCTTATGGTGATGAGATGTAGGTGTCCTGCAGGCATGTAGCCCCCCCCCAAAAAAAAAAGCATGTTATATGCAGTGATACTTCTGATTTTTGCATGACGTGTGGGTTGTTGAGTAAATGTTGCTGCAGCATTTATATTATCTTTAACTGTTTTGATTTATTAATTGGAGTAAAGAATGATTTAGCTTATTAGTATGTCTTGATTGAGTAATATAGTCTAAACATGTATTTTAGAGATCTAAACATGTTACATTTTAGTAATATATTTTTTTAGTCCCTTCTTTACAGCAACTGGAAAGTAGTTGACTTTTGTCAGATCATACAGTCTGCATTACTTGGAGTGCTGATTAGAACTGTCTGAACTTCACCATCCATTAGGTAGTCATTATTACATTATGACATTCTTAGATCATCTGAAAATGTTTCAACTACTTGTAGCTGTGCTTTTAATTCATCTGATGATCTATACAGTTCTACATCATCCACAAAAAGAAGATGAGAAATCCTTACACTTTTGTTGTTTTCTAGGAGCCAAATTGTAGCCATGACCTCATCTATTAAGTAGACAGCTTAATGGGTTAAGGGCAAGACAAAAGAGCAGCGGTGACAAAGAGTCACCCTGGAACATTCCCCCTTTGAAATTTTATCCCTGGAATAACAATTTGTCCTTTATCATGGCTTAAGTACAAAGTGGTTTACCACTGTTTCATGGTCGCTGTAATGTAATCGATCAGTGTAGGGTGCATCTTATACATTTTTAAGCAGTCTTTTATCCATGTATGTGGAATACTGTCAAATTCTTTTTTGTAGTCTATCCTTGCCATATTAAGATTCTTCCCCTTTTTACCGTTCTCCATTATGATTTTATTTAACAACACATGATCCTTTGTTCAATATGACTTTCTTTTGTTACCCTACTGTTTCATTTCCATGATTGAGTTTTCTTCTAAATGACTATAAACTCTGTTGGCATAAGTCCCAGTGTATAGGTTATACATTGTTAGAAGGCAGGTTATTGGTCTATAGTTTTTAGGATAGCTTGCAGTTCACTCAGTGGACTTTCCTGGTTAACAAACTGAAAATAAATAAATAAATACATTTCCTGTGGACATTCTACAGAAAGTTCCAGAGCATCTTCCTGTGCCATATTCTCTTCAGTTTCATCCTGTGTCATCCATTGCTCTTTCATATGTGAACTCACTGGCCTACAGGGTTGCCAGACTTCCCTATTTGAGTGGGATTGTCCCAGGAGCAGCAGCCCGATCCTGAGTCCTGCACTGCCGGTTTAAATCCCAGTGAAACATCCCTTTGCTTTTTTTTTTGATTGGCCCGTATACCAGCATACGGGCCAATCAAAAATCACTAAACACGGAGCTGCTTGTGTTTAATGCGGAACATCAGCCAGTTCTGCATTAAAAACAGCTCCGTTTTTTTGAGTTTTTTATTGGCTTGTATACCGGCATACGGGCCAATCAAAAATTGCTAAACACGGATCTACTTGTGTTTAATGCAGAACTTCTTGATGTTCCATATTAAACAGAAGTAGCTCCATGTTTAAAGACCTTTTTTTTTTTTTTTGGTCCTCACTTTGTCCCTACCTGGCCAGTTGGAAAGTTGGCAACCCTGCTGGCCTATCATTCCACAACATGGACTACGTCAGAGTTGCAACAGTTTCCTGTTCCTTCCCTTGCTGTGCAACTCTGACTGAACTTTTGTACTGGTTTCCTGTAGAAAGTTCCAAAATATCTTCACATAGCAGCTGATCAGATGTTGCCCGCTCCGCTGATTTTGCCTTAATTTGGGAATCCATTACTCTGTCCTGCTGTTATGTTATCAGAATTTGATTTTCTCACTAAATCCTTCACTTCACAGGCAATCCATAACCTCAGTTTCTATTTCTTTAGCTTCTTCATTACTAATCCACTTTCTACATTTCCTCTTTTTTTTCTTATTTTTTGTATTGTACAATTTTCCATCTCCTGATGCCTTTACCTGTATTTTACTTCAAATATCTTTGGTGCTGTTCTTTTTCTATTGATTAGTTTTGTTTTCTGCTTTGCATAAATATTGTATCATATTCAATCTCTTTTTGTTTCCCATGTTCATATTTCTTCTTTAGGTGTCTCCTGCTCCTCCTGTTTCTCCTTACTTGGGGGACTCTTTGTTCTGTCATACTTTGATATAACCTGTGTTAGGCTTTCTACACTAAATCCTTCACTTTGCAGGTATTGCATAATTTCAGCTTCTATTTTTTTAACTTCTAATTTACTAATCTTCTGTTCTATGTTCCCTCTTTGTGATCTTATGTTTGTATTGTGAAATGTTCCATATCTGGATGCCTTTGCCTGTACTTCTCTTCAACTATCTATGGGGTTGCTTTTTTGTATTGACTAATGTGTCTTTCTCCTTTGCATAAATATTGCACCATATCAGATCTCTCTTTCTTTCCCATGTCAATATTTCCTTTTTATACCTTTCAAAAATTCCTAGATTTTGTTCTTTATATTTCTGCACTTCCTCATTCATTTCTTTTTCTAAATAGCCCAAGGTTTCCTGATCTATATGATGTTTTTCATAAATCTGTTGTTTTAATTAACATACATTTTTATTTGAAGCTTCTGACAGTTTTTCTTGTGCAAGGATTCTTCTTTCCTGTAATTTCTCTATTAATTTTGTTGTATATCTTCTGTATGGAAATTCTGGGCTTCTTGCATAATAGTAACAAAACATAATTTCTTTCTTATTCTCAATAGTTCACTCTATCATCTTTATGGCTCTTTTTTGGCCTATCAGTTTTTGTGATTTTTGTGGACTACTACTTCCTTCTACAATGGGAGGGGGGGGGGGGCATCCCTTCTCCCAAGCCTGGCCTAGCCCCATTGTAGAAATGCTTCTGTGTCTTGAAGATTCTGCACTGTCATTTTTTTCCATTCCTGGCACCAGTGTCCCCAGCAGGACTGGACACTTTTTTATCCTGGGTCTTGTGCACCCAGCTATTATTTTTACTTTTTAACGTACTTCCATCCATGACATATGCTATATAAAATACAGTCAATATATCAGTGCAGTCTTCGTGAGATTTTGTGAAAAACAGGTTCCACTTGTGTAGGTACTCACCAAGACTTGTGGACAAATTCATTTCCAGCAATACTACTCCTTTGCTTGCAGATTTATCATCTCTACATTCGGACCCTTTATCATCTCTGTTAAGGTTGATGTATGATTACAATAGAGATGAGATGATTGTATCATATCGTTAGCCTCCCATCAGCCAAGTGGTCAGCATTCTGTCAACTCAAATCACTGAAACGGGGGAGCACTGTTTCCACATGCATGGGATACCAGTAACATAGGTGATGTCCTTTGCCAGATTATTCTGGGCATCAGCCTTACACTGTGACCTGCTATAACTCTCCTGCAATAATGTCAGCCTGCACTGGTGTGGAAGATGTCCAGAAAGATCTTGGATTTCTCTTCACACCCCGTCTATGCTCTAAAAAGAGCACTACCCCCACCTTCTCCAGCCATAATAGTCAATAGTCTTTAAATATTTCCATTAAAATGGCAGGGAATTGGTGCCAAAGTGACTTCTCATTTGTTTCATCCTCTGCTCCACCAATGGGCACTTCATCTGCAATATGGATGGCAACATAATAAAATATAGGTACTGTAGTATTATGGCTCCAGTGGTAATTTAAGGTCTGAATCAAGGTAGTCTTCCATCCCTCTGTTTGCTGCTGAGAACAAATGCTCAACAATTAATCTGTCTTATAATTACAGATGACAACTCTCTCCACCAAACAGAACTGACTTTCTGTGCATTTGGGGAGAGGTCACAGGTGCTCAGGCATGTACATGGCATTATGCACTAATCTTAATGATGTTTATCAAGTTTTCTAATTGAGTTATTCATAAACAATAATGAGATGAGCCCTAATCTGTATCATTATCATAGTCAGGGAATGAATCTACACAGTGTAAGCCTGACCTGAAGCCCAATCCTCATTGCACTTTAGAATAAAACCATTTTGAGATGGGTTTAACTCCTGAGTTGATTTTCTGAAAAGCTTTTTCATTGTTGGTCACATATCCTGCATATATAAGGTAAGTGTTATTTCTTAAACAATTAATTCAGTTGTGTAATGTTAACTTTGACTACTCATAGACCCTAATGCCTGTGAGGAATGTCATTTTGTCAATACTTTTAAGATGTGTTGGGCAAAGCTGTGCTGAGAGGTACATTGCAAGTGCACTGCATGTAGTAGACTGTAGACATGTGTTAAGGCTGATAATAGACACCGCCTTGGGCTCATGTTCTGAGTAATGTTCATTACTAATTTACTGCTGTGTGCCTTCCATATATGCAGTTAGACATACAAACTCATGGACATTTCTGTTGTATTGCTTACTTTCACATCTAGAACTGTTTTGTGGAATTTCTGTGGTCAGTGCACATACCACGGCTGACATTTCCTTAAAGATTGTGTATAGGCATATATCACTGTTAGGCAGACATCGGGCATAATATATGGCCTAACAGGATAGGAGCATTGTACAGATTTTTTATGTCCATGCAAGAACAAGGCTATTAATTTCCATGCTTTTCATGCCTACAGAGCAGTGCTTAGCAAACATCAGGATCTGGAGTCCCATCTATATCCACTCTCTCTGGATATATTGTCACTGATGTAAATATGATGGGTGGTGAGTTTCACCCTTTAATTTCTCCAAGTCTTTTGAGTTTCTAATACCATGATGGGAATGGACCCCATTCCTAAGTCAAAGTATGATTAAAGTTCATGAAATTAATATTGTTTCAGTCTTTGATGGTAGCCAGAAGTGCTCTTTGCAGCACATGCACTGTGCCCAGAACTAACTACTCCTTCTACAATTCATATGAAGTTCCATGGATAGGTGACATATCTAAATACAACTGTAAATTCTTTTTTATGAGACCCACAGCTTGTTAGAATAGCTAAAATGGTATCTGAATGGGAGGATTTTATTAATGAATGTCTGCACTTACAATCCATGTTTATTAAGAAAGGGTATCCCGAACAGTTGATAGATATGCTTATTACCGAATTATCAGCAAAAACAATTGGAAGCTGATGATCCAACTCATGATGTGGGTATCCAGAGGTCAAATATGAGTGCATCTAATGTACCTTTGGCTTTTATTACTACTTAAAGCATTGATTATCAAAATTACAAAGTGCCTTGTTAAAAACTGGGGCACCCTAAAATATTTGGGGTTACCAAAAGATTTAGGTGGCACCCCAAACTTTCTTAGAAAATTTACCTCTCTTAAAACTCTAATTCAATGACCTGTCACTAGAATGCCTGACTGTACAGGCAATAGATGGGGAACATTTAAGTGTCAATGTTGTAACTATTGCAAGTATATTTTAGAGGAAAGACAGGTCTGATTCAACAGTATGTTGGTGGAACCTAAGTTTAGATGTAATTGTAAAATTAAGGGTTTTGTTTATCTAGCTAACTGATAGCAGTGTCAGTGTTTTTGTACTGGTAAAACATATAGGAGTGTAAAAGATAGACTTTATGAGCATATGTACATTATGAAAAGAGGGAATATCATAAGTGCATTAGCTAAGCACAATAAGGAGTTTCCTGGACATAATTTTCTTTTTTTGTGATAGACAAATTGGAAAAGAACCCCGGGGTAGCCCTGGTGATTTATGGCTGGAATACTGGACGTTATGCTGGCAGCTTGCTACCTATAGTACTCAGATGTCCAGTTTAAATGTTAATCTATCAATTTTAAAATTTAAATCCATTGGATTTTTATAAAATGTTTGATTTTATTCAGTATTGTTTTGGTTTGAAATGAACACTGACTTGTGTTGGCAATTCATTGCATTTAACTTTGTTGTATATGGTCTCCATGATGAGGGAACAGGAAGTTTCACTGTACAGGAAGTTTTATTCCATTGGTTACTTTGAACAGGGGGTGTGTTTTAGAATGCTTTAAATTGTCTTGTTTTTTTAACCTTGTTAATTCTGATGAAGTCTCTGATACCAAGGGACACTTTACTACTGACCTGTGGTGTCGCTTCATATGGTATCTTTTAAACTTAGTTGTTTTATATTTTCATGTTTGTAAAGCAATTAGTTGCATAGGTAGTTGTGGTGCTGAGTCCTACTTACACTGTGTATTTTTTTTGGTGCTGAGTCCTACTTGCACTATGCATTTATTTTTTGCTTTACTGTATTGACAGATGAATCTTTCTCCAGTAGCAGCACTATGGAATTGCCCCCATCTGATGCCAAAAATGTGTTGCCACTGATAATGATGGCAGGGTTGAGCTGGGTCAGTTAGGGGGTGCACAGTGTGTGCTTGACACAGGGACTGTGAGTCCCCCCATCCCCCACTCTCAGTATGGACACAGTCTCTATGCATGCTATTACTCAGGAAACATAACCATCTAAAAGTGGAAAGGTAGATGGGGAGACCCTAGATCAAGGAAGGGCATTTGCCCCCATATCAGAAATGTCTGCAACTGCCCCTAGCACTCAGAGGCAGGTTGGTCCACACTGGGGTTGGTAATGGTGCTCACTAGAGGTGGTTACCCTCCCACCCCTAAGGTTGGTGTGTCAGTAGCTGGCATCAAGCATATGTGCAGGGCCATCATGTAGCCACAAACTAGTTCTTCCAGAGTCATGGCAGTGATAGTAAAGGTGATCAAGGCTGTGCAGGAGTGCATGACCCATACGTGTGATTTGTTTGATAGAATGAATCACACATTGGACTGTGTTATGTCTTAAATGAGTCATCAGGAGCAAGAGGCTACCTTCATGGCCAGCCATCTGCTACATCCAAATATGTTAGTCCACATGGCTGTAAATGAGGGAGAGTGTGCTCCCGCAGTGCTAGTATTCCAAAGCAACACTGCTTGTGGAGGTGTATAAGACCAGGAGGAGTTGTCCCCAATATTGTGGTTGTCATTTTGCTGGAACATCTGCTAGTGGATGTCAGTCTAGGTCACACAGCATACCATTATCGAGCCAAGGTCTGTAATACAGGCAGTGCATCTTGACAAAACCTGCTTTTGTGGGCAGGAACATACCCAGGAAGCTGCAATCTCTGTCACACATCCTGGACTTTTCCACTAAGTAAAGTCCCAGTGCTGCCACACTTGCTAAGGCTGTGTCCCTGCATGCACAAAAACACATACATACCATCACAGCCCCAGCACAAAACACTCACCCACTGATCTTGGGCCTTCAGTATGTTAGCATCCCTTTCCAAGCAAGTTGTCACAATACACATGAATGCAATTTTTATTTTGTTACACCTCAGTACTCTGACTCACACACTTCCCTGTGAAAGATATGCACTCCTGCACGCCCTTCCCCACATATTCAAATAACTGTGTCTTGTTCTTTGTAAATTGTTAATTGAGTTGCCTGTGTCTGAGGCACAGTGTGGCCAACTTATGTATGTGTAAGCACAGTCTGGTAATTTTGTATGCATCATTATAATTGTATATATCTGTTTAGCTCTTCTATAGCTATGTTGTAAAGTTTTCTGTAATTTGATGCCTCTTTGCTAGTGCGAAGGCATACTGTGTATGCCTCTGTCTAGCATGGTTATTCTGCCTTTTCATGTGTCTCAACTGCTGCTTCCTGTGGTGCTAGGAATAGCAGTTTCTTCTAGAGGCCGCTCTGCTGTAACTACTTTTTAAGTATCATATTATATAACATAGTACACATGGTCAGTATTTTTGCACACATGATGGGGTCATACTGTAGGGCACCACTGGATGTATCAAGACAGCAAAATATGACATCTGCAGCCCAAATGCATGCTCTGTGATATTTTTTTGTTTGCAATAGTGCATGGTTGTATCCCTGGTCAGTTTGATTGTATGGATTTCTGATGGATGGTGAATTAGGGTTGTAAGGTATTGTGAGGATATTAGATATTGTTATCTGTGCTAGCACGACTGGTTGAAGTTTTATAAATAATTGTAAATAATTGTAAATTACCATGTGTTACATATGCCAAGATGACTAGCTATAATTTTGTAAATAAGTTTACGTCTTTTGATTATCTCTCTGATTTATGCAAGATCTTTGAATGTCAAACATTATTCTTCTGGTTGACCAAATGTACATGTTTTTTTAAACAGAATTCTGAATGTATGTTATGCCAGAGTCAGCTGACCTAGATTATGTCATTGTGTGCCAGAGCAAGGGAAATAGAATCTTCACTGCCGCTGTTTGTTTACTTTTCAAAATCTGATATGAGAGAGTAGTATTCTCATAGCAGCTTCCTGTTACTTTTAAATATCTGCTATAAAAGCAGGTTCTAAGTCAGTTGCTCAGTTGTTTTTTCCATTGCTGTTCAGTACTTGTAGTCCAGTTGTTTCCAGAGTAGTTGTTCCAGTCGCTGAGGGCAGACAATAGACCTGGAGTGTGGACATAATTCCTCATCTTGCCTTGCAGAAATAATAGTATAATCTTGCCTTGCTGAGTTGTTTAGATTAGATAGGTACAGTTAATTGTCTGATAATTGGGGAACTACAGCTAGTTAGTTAGAGGTTTGCTAAAAATCAGAGTTCACCAGTACTAGAAGCCACTAGTTCAAGCACATGGTCAGGATCAAGGATTAGATGTTTCAAATGTAATTAGAGGGGCCATGTAACATACAAATGTCCATTGAAACAATGGGAGAAACAAAAGGTGAGGTAGCCAGCAAGTGGTAATGACAGAATACCAGTGGTAAGTTGTCTGGAAACTACAGAGGAGCCAAACTATCACCACCATTTGTATCCTATCTTAGTGGCTGGAAGACAGGCCACTGCTAAGAGAGACACAGGTTCTAATATAACCATTGCGAGGCCTGCATTGGTTACAGAGGAGCAGTACTTGCTTGGCCAGTTCACACCTGTCAGAGCTTTGGGTGGGACCCCATTCCAAATAACTTTGGCCAGGGTCATCTTGACTAGGAGGGTGGAAAAGGGTACAAGCAGGTAGGTGTGTTTGAGGATATTCCTGCAGATGTCTTAACAGGGAATAATTTAAAAAATGTAGTACCCTGTATGCATGCAGTCAAGCTTGGAAACAGTCACGTAGTCTGGTAGCCTGGGGTGACCCAGACAGATCCTATCCCTGCAGCTGGGGCTGGTGATGTGGTTACTTCAGGGAGGGAGCTACCTTGTAGCAGTAAACCTGAAGGTGAACCACAGCTGTTGGCAGGTACTGGCATTGACATGGACATGGTGACTGCAAGGACAGAGGTGAGTGGTAATATCCAGGCTGACAGTGAGGCACCACTGTCAGATGATACTAGGCTTCCTGTGGCTGGGGAACTGGGAGAGGTTACAAAGACAGAGTTGAGACAGGCTCAGCTTTCAGATCATACTTTATGAGGCTTGAGAGAGGTAGCTAAGGAGGCACCTGATGCACAAGGGAAGGAGGAGTCTGAGGGGGATCTGGAGATGGATCTTCTCAGTGAGGCTCAGACTGACACTTCTGTAGGAGAGGTAGCAGTATCTCAGTAGCTATCACCTATTCAGGTTAAAGAAATTCGAACAGTGTTACAGGAGTTTGGGGGCATGTTCACTGGAAAACCTGGGTACATCCACCTAGTGCAGCACCATGTAGATACAGGACCCCAAAGGCCTGTTAAGTTCCTTATAGGGTGCCTGAGTGAGCCAAACAGACTTTGAAGGAGAAGATAAAGGAGATGTTGGAGCTGGGGGTAATCCAGGATTCCAGTAGTCCTTGGGCTTCCCCAGTAGTGTTGGTACAGAAGAAAGATGGTAGTGTAAGATTCTGCATAGACTACAGAAAGTTAAACAGTTATACAGTGTCAGATGCATACCCCATGCCTAGAACAGATGAAGCTTTAGAACAGTTGAGTGGACTAAGTATCTGACTACTACTGATCTGACCAAGGGATACTGGCAGGTGCCCCTGACTCCCATGGCTATAGAGAGGTCAGCTTGTGTAACACCTTTTGGATTATATGAATTTACAAGGATGCCTTTTGGGATAAAGAATACCACAGCAACCTTCCAGAGGTTAGTAGATTATATCTTAGTAGGAGGAAGATACTATGTTCATGCTTATTTGGACAATATTGTCATTTACAGTCATTCCTAGCAAGAGCACCTTCAACATGTCAGGGAGATCTTAGGTAGATTAAAAAGGGCAGGGTTGACCATTAAGCCTAGTAAGTGTCAGGTGGGTATGGCAGAGGTCTCCTACCTAGGACACAGAATAGGGTGTGGTAAGTTTAGACCAGAACCTGACAAAGTGGAGGTTATTCAGGTGTGGCCTGTTCCTGTTACCAAAAAGCAGCCGAGAGAATTCCTAGGGCAGTAGGGTACTATAGAAAATATTTGCCCAACTATAGTACAATATCTGCACCCCTTACTGACTTAACAAGGAAAAACAAGCCTGATAACATAGTGTGGACCACAGATTGTGAGCAGGCATTTCACAAGCTTAAAGAAACATTGGGAGAACCCCCTGTTTTAGCCAGTTCAGATTACAGGAAGGAATTTGTTGTGTAGGTGGATGCTTCAAATTATAGGGTGGGGGCTGTACTCAGCCAAGTTTCCTCAGAGGGATAGGAGCATCCCGTGATATATGTCAGTTGTAGACTGCAACTCAGGGAGGAATGTTTTGCATCTGTGGGGAAAGAATGCCTAGCCACAATTTGAGCATTGCAAAAGCTTCAGTCTTACCTATATGGAAGAAAATTCATTGTGGTTACGGACTATAACCCTTTAACATGGGTAAATAGAGTCTGTAAGCAAAATGCCAAGTTACGGAGGTGGAACATATGGTTACAAACATATGACATGACAGTGCAACACCGTAGTGGGGTCAGTAATGCTAATGCAGATGGACTGTCACGAAGGGGTATGAGTTGATACATTTTCAGTCAGCCCCATTTATTCAAAAGCGATAATTTTCCATGATCACTTGAAAATCTAGCTTAAGTTTTCAAAGGGAGGAGAAATGTGAGGATATCAGATATTGTTATATGCGCTAGCATGACTAGCTGAAGTTTTGTAAATAATTGTAAATTGCCCTGTGTTACACATGCCAGCATGACTAGCTATAATTTTGTAAATAAGTTTAAGTCTTTTGATTATCACTCTGATTTATGAAAGATGTTTAAATGTCAAACAGTGTTCTTCTGGTTGACCAAATGTACATGTTTTTTTAAGATGGTCTGTTAAGACTGTTCAGCAGTAGTAATCCAGTTGTTTCCAGAGTAGTTGGTCATGTACAAATCTGCAATGGGTGCAGCATCACCACATGACAATTAAGGGTTTCTGAATCACTCTGCCTTGATATTTGCCTCATTAATTTATGTGGTGCTTCATTATACAGTCATTAGCATATGGCACAGCCAACCATGTTATTTTGGGTGGCTGTTTAATGCTTCTGGGTTTTCGGAATTGTAGACACACTGCATGTGGCTGATTGTTACACAAATTCACTTATTGAGACGTGTCAGAGTTTTGTGAATCTGGCCCTGTATCTAGTTTCAGTACTTTAGCCTTTGCTTTATTTGAGATTCTGTGAATTTTCATCAGATGTTTGTCCCAAACAATAAGTTGATTTTTGAAATTACTAATATCATGTAAGAGTAAAAGTGCCAAGAAAAAGCATATTTTTTACTGTTAATATTAAGCTAAAAATAAAGTATTGTGATCTATGTTGAGGGCATGGAATTGTTTTAAATTATACCAGCTTTGAAATGAGTTTAACATAAGTAACATCACTACCTATTCTTGTTTGGGTCTCAAAAGTAAAGAACAATGAGTGAACAATAGAGAGTCTTTATATTTATATTCTATTAAAATGTTTTCATTTTGAATTCTGTACCCAGTGTATTGAAGTTTGCTGCAGCTAATATTCCAGATTCTTTAGTTGCAGAAGTATACTTTTTCTTCAACATGCAATTGATATTTCCTGGTAGAACAAATTTCCTGTCATGTTATTCATCATGTTATTTAAAATGTAAACATTTTATGGGATAGGAAAAAAACTGTAAGGTAAAATTAAGGGACAGTTGAGAGGTATGCCTCTGAAAGAAAGAAAATGTATGTATATATATATATATATATATATATATATATATATATATATATATACACACACACACACACACACACACACACACACACACACACACACATATATTTGCGCAAACACACACACTCATATGTAAATATACATAAGTGTGTGTTTGTGTGTGTGTATGTATATATATATATATATATATATATATATATATATATATATATATATGGGTCCCCTTTAGTTGACCGAACTGACGATTCCCCGACACGCGGAAGACGAAGACCAAACGACCGACAGGTAAGTTTACCGAAAGGGTGATTTGCCGACAGCGGAAAGACCGACAAGGGTAATGTGTGAGCGCGACTCAGTAAGTGTGCGACAGTGACGGAGTTAGGAGCGGTCAGGTAAGTGTGCGATATTGTGGGATTTTGGGTTAGGGTGTGGGAAAGGTGAGTGCGTGTTAGTGTCGGAGTTAGGGTTCGGGTAAGGTAAGTGTGTGATAGTGAGGGACTGTAGTTTAGGGACGGGTTAAGTGAATTAGGTGTAGGGTGCAGGTGGGGTGAGTGTGCGATAGTGACGGGCTTTATGTTATTGGGTGGGTTAAGTGAGTTAGGGTTAGGGTGCAGGTAGGGTGAGTGTGCGATAGTGTCGGACCTTGGGGTTAGGGGTGGGTTAAGTGAGTTAGGGTTAGGGTGCAGGTAGGGTGAGTGTGCGATAGTGTCGGACCTTGGGGTTAGGGGTGGGTTAAGTGAGTTAGGGTTAGGGTGCAGGTAGGGTGAGTGTGCGATAGTGTCTGACCTTAGGGTTAGGGTTTGGGTTAGGGCTAGTGGCTATGCTATGTAGTGTAATGTGTTGTTTACGTTCGGTTTGTCGGTGTAATGGTGTTCGGTGTTTTGCGTTGTCGGTTTTTTGTGTTGTCGGTTATCTGGTCTCGGTGGTTTGTGTGTCGGCGAAGTGGCGTGTCGGTATTTAAAAGTAGACCCATATATATATATATATATATATATATATATATATATATATATATATAAATATACCTATATACCACAGTCAGTTGTCATTACATCAAAGGCAAGATAATCAGATCTTTCATGTCAAAGTTCTGTTCTTCAGATCATACAGCAAAACAGTGCAGATAAGGTAATATCCCATTCCCTGCATTATTGTTTACAGGTTCATAGTTGTATACTAGGCTAATGACCACTGGGGTCTTTATAAGCCTAGCCATGCAACCCAAATGTATCCCATGAGTTATTGTGCCTTAGAGGTTATTTTAATGGGTGAATGTTAGGGCATGATTTAATGACTGCCTCTGTCCATCAGAGACATAGGTGTCACACCAGGTTGCACTTGAATAGGGTTAGGGAAGGGTTCTGCTTCACGTGGATGGGGAAGCCAATTCCAAAGAATGTAGAGTCTCGGAGATACGTACCTGTCCCTCCAACATGTCCTATTTAAGTCACATGCAAAGTTTAAATCCTTAGATTTAATAGTTCTGGTGCTGTTCATTTTACAAATATGCAAAAGATCCATCAGAGCAGGATCCAAGGTTGCCTTGTATGCCAGGCATAAATTGCCTCTCAGCAGTCTGCAAGAAACAGAGTACAGAGATCACTAAACTAGGCATGAACCCCTATGTCATAAGATGGGTTGCCAAGTGGCTCACTGATAGAATCCACACTGTGAAAGTAGCGGACTCCAAATCTGACTACCAACCAGTTACAAGTTGTGTCCCACAGGGATCGGCCCTAGGTCCTCTCCTGTTTGGTATCTACATCTCTGAAGTTCAAGCCAATACAAAGGGACTCTGGCTGACCAAATTCGCAGATGATTGCAAACTGGGAGCCATTATTGATTCTCCAGCTGATGTAAAAATTCTACAAAAAGGCCTCACTGACACCAAAGACCGGTCCCAGAACCATGGCCTTAAGCTCAGTGCCAAAAAGTGCATTGTCATTCCATTTGGCACCAACTTTTTCCCAATGAACTACCACATAGGTGGTAATCCACTAAACACCGAAGGTGTGATGAGAGTCCTGGGGACACATGTAGACAGCAACCTTTCCTTTGATAACCACATTGCCACTGTAGTCAGAAAGTCCTTCTATGTGGCACATCTCATTACAAAAGGTTTTTCATCCAGGAAGAAAGAGGTCATAATCCCTCTCTGCTCGTCCCTCATTAGACCTATTATAGAATACAACACCTCATTTGGTATGTACCTCACTAGACACCTACAATAACTGGAAAGACCTCAAAAATACCTCACTAAGAGGATCTTAGGCCTTAGACACATGCCCTATATGGACAGACTCAAAAAACTCTAGCTATACTATGTCTCTTATCGCCTGCTTAGAGGCAATCTCTGCTTGACCTACAAAGCCATGTCTGACCCAGAGCTGCTAGATATGCTACACCTAAAGAAATAAATGAAACTAAAGCACTGTTTTGAGGAGAAGCCAAGCACAGGGCAGCTGTAGGTACAAGTCCAAATAATTTATTGAAAAAAACACACACAAAACGTAAAACGCTACACAACACCACGCGTTTTTCGTCTATTAAATCAGACTTCATCAGACAAAGGACAAGTTGAAACCACATGTATATATAATGCCAAGAATATTTGAACAACCCAATGAGAATAAATCTCATGAATATTTAATCCAAGAAATATAATGGTCTACAATGCTTGTATCATTGAATAACTGTTTCAAACACTGGATAAAAATATGATATACTAAAATATCTGCACAAGTAGTTGATGAATAAAATCAAATGAATTATATTATTTTTCACATAAAATGTCATGTATAAAATGTTGAACAGATATAATCAAACTTGCAAGGAATTGATTATTCAACACTACAATGATAAAAACCAATGCAACACTCCCATCAAGTGGCCAAATGTAAAAATGACATAAATTGACACTAAATCTAACTATAATAAAACAACTTAATATACATACTAGTGAATCTGTGTTGATACATACATTTCATAAACAAGATGTAGAACTGATGGGGAGACAAATAGAGCATTTAAAAATAAAATCATAAATAATTAAATGAATAGTATTATTGTCATAAATAGAGAAATATCATCACAAACAACATGTATTATGTAAAAAATATTCAAGTAAAAAATACTCTAATAAAACCCCTCTAAAATGTGTGTATGTGTACCTGTGTAATGATAAATTATGTATGTATTGAATATATAAAAATATATAATATAAAATCCATACACAATCTATAATAATATGCAATAATCTATAATAATGTTATAGTCCAATTAAAGTCTAGCTGCTCTCATCTTTAAAACAGGTGCAAGAGAAAAGTTGTCATTTAGACCTGGGGACTTATTGGCTTCAAGAATAATCTGCCAATAAAGTTCCCGATATTCTATCTTGGTCTCCCATAGGCCTCCTCTCTCATCTTTCTGAATTTCTTCAATAATAAAAAAAGTGTATTTTGCTAGGGGGCAGGCAATGGTGTGTTTGTATAGTGCATTAGTAGTTTTCTTATTTTTATATCATTAATGTGTTCGTATGTTCTTCTTCTAATCTTCCTCTCAGTTTTACCAATATAAAAACTGGAACACACATTACATATAGCAATATATACCACTCCTGCAGACTCACAGGTACTGTGAGTGTTACTTATTATTTATTTTCCCCTAGCTTCAATAAACACACTTCGAGAATCAGCCATCAAGGGACATTGGGTACACATTTTAGATGGAAAAGTGCCATTATGCTTCATTGTTTTCTTTTTCTCATTTTGATATGGCAAAAGCCAGTCTTTAATATTAACGTCCCCTTCTGAAAATGGTCTTGAGGGGAATGTTTTCTTTAAAACCAAGATCACTTATTCTAACAAATTTATCCCATTCTTTTTCAACAACTTTTTGAATAATAACAGCATCCCCACTAAAATCAGTGATAAAAGCCCTCTTGTAATGCTCAGCTGTATTCTTAGGACTGACAACAGCCTCTACTATAGTAGTATTGCCATTATTTTTTGAAGTATTGACTTCTTTACCCAAAATAGGTTGAAATCTACTTTCTCTTCCTCTAATAACCTCATCTTTAATTTTCCTAATAAATTCCAAAGGATAGCCCCTTTCTAAAAACATATGGACCAGAAACTCACTTTCTTCAACAAAATCCAAATCCTCAGAGGTCATTCTCGAAATTCTAACGAACTGACCTTTCACAATACTTCTTTTCTGGTGAATCGGGTGTCCACTAGTAAAATGCAAATAGCAATTTGAAAAGGTTTTCTTCCTGAATACCTTAGACTTGAAATAATTTTCCTCTTTAACTAGTGTCACATCTAAATAGTCTATTTTTTGAAAACCAATTTCATGGGTAAATTTTAAAAATAGGTGGTATTATTGATGTAGTGTATAAATTCATCTAACCTTTCTTTAGTGTCTTTCCATAATATAAATATATCGTCTAGGTAACGTTTGTATAAACACCAACAATCTTTATAAATACTATCAAAAATAAAATTCATTTCCCATGTATTCAACACCATGTTGGCGTAAATAGGGGCACATCTTGCTCCCATCGCTACAACACTTCTTTGTTGGAAATATTCTCCTTGGAAGAATATATAGTTGTGTTTAAGTACCATTTCCATTAATACAATACAAATATATATTTCATTGTCTGTTAAATCACCAAAGGACCTAATGGCTTCCTCAAACCATTCGAGGCCTATGTCGTGTGGGATAGAACCAAAAAGATCCACCACATCAATAGTCACAAAAATAAGATCCTTTGTAAACATATCTTCTTTAATATTCCTTAAAAAGTCCCAGGAATCTTTCAAAAAAGAAACACCCTTCATCATAGATTTTTTCAATTTTACATCAATAAATCTAGCTAGGGGAGAAATAGCTGAACCTTCAGCAGCTACAATAGGATGCAAAGGGGGGTCCTTAAAATTTTTATGGACTTTAGGAATGAATTTTTGGTTTATCATTGTGTAAGAAATCAAATGTATTTTTTTCAATAAAACCTTCCAATACCAAATCATATAATGTGGAATAAATTCTTCTGTATCCAATATGTATTTCATTTTTGGATACATTTCCATATTTCGACATGTCTAGAAGAATGTTAAACATTTTAGCTTCATACATTATATTATTCATCAGGACAATGCCGCCCCCTTTGTCAGGTTTCATTACCCTAAGGTTAGCATTTCCCATTAGCTGATGTAATAAATTATATTCAGTAGCTGAAAGGTTAGATGCAAATTTATTTTTCTTCACTGCCTGTCTTAACTCATTCTCAACTAAATTCTCAAAGTTTTTTAGTTGTGCATGAATAGGTGGATTCCAAATACTTTTCTTTTTTAACTCGTTACAAGTGTCAGCACTTGATTCACCCCCACCAAAAATCAACTCAAAATTAATATTCCTAAGAAACCTCTTTAAATCTATCACAAATTTGCTAATATCACATTTGTTCCTAGGGACAAAGTTTAATCCCTTAAAAAACAAGCTAAAATATACCTTATCCACATTTAGCTCTGTATAATTAAAAATATTAAAATTACTAAACTCCTCACAAGATGTGCAGATAGTTCACGATGAGAGCCTTTTAAAATCTGTGGTCTGTACTTGTGAGGAGTTTAGTAAGTTTAGTAATTTTAATATTTTTAATTATACAATTAGGCTGTTAGCCTAGTACACACCTATGAACCTATGAGATAGAACTTTGAAGTGATCTGCATAGGACAATGTGTTTACACTCTGTATTCTTTTTTGTAAGGAACTTTTGTGGACATTCCAGTTGTTACATATACCTGTTCAGGTACATAAAGAAGAGGGCTTTATACTCCGTTATGGGTCTGATGATGACTGACTGCAGTGGTGTGATGACTTCCATGGGTGTAGATGCTATGCCCTTACTAATAAGTCAGGTGACACAGAATAATTTTCTTGTAACCTTAGACACATGTTGGTCAAAAGCCAGATGACTATCTACACGAGTCCCCAATCCCTGGCTACTGTGGGAGGTTGGTATAATGGATATGGGTGGGAGGTTGGTATAATGGTTAAGGTGTTTACCATACAGATACAAGGTACAGGGTTTGATTCTCACATGGGGTTAACAGTCTAACCTTAAAATGGCTCACAAGGGCAGTTAGCTTAGTTCTAATCTATGAACATTGGAAAAAAACTATGAATTGTGTCTACTTTTAGGAGTGTTTAATCAATAAGGTAGTTTCTCCTGGGTGGCTGGCTTCCAAAGTGGTACTATTATGTGTTTCTTGGCATTGAGTTTCATGCTGTAGCTCTGGCACTAGTCATTTGTCTGTGTTAGACCTTTCTGTAAGATGTTAATATCTTGAGGGTTTGTATGATTGCTCCTAGCTTGCAATCATCTTCAGACTTGGTAAGATAGTGACCCTTGACATTGACCTTGACTTCTGAAAAATTGATGCCGAAGAGGAGCTGACTCAATACAAAGCTCTGGGAGACTCCAATGATGACTGGTCTCCTGTGGAGGTGATCAGTCTAATCCTAACTTCCTGGGTCCTATCTGTGAGCCAGCTGGTGATCCAGCAAGTTACATAAGGGTTTATCCCTAATTCCATCAGTTTGTTTAAAATGCCTGAGTGGGGTATTGTATCAAAAGCATGAGCTAGGTTAAGGTAGGCAGTATGCACCATTTTCCCCTCATTCATTGCCTTGGTGGCCTTCTCAAGAAGTCCACCAGGTTCAGAAAGCATGATCTGCCTTTGTCAAAACCAAGCTGGATTGGGTCCAGTGTCTGACGATTTCCTATATCATTGTTAATCATTTCCATGATAATTCTTTCCATGGCTTTGCATATGAGACTAGTCAGACTAACAAGTATGCAGTTCCTGGGATCCATTCTGATGGGTCTTTACCCTCTTTACTTATTACAGCCACCACCGCTTTCTTCCAGGAAGTTGGTGCTTCTCCTCTTCTTAAAATACTGTTAAACAAAACCTTCCAGATCACACATACACTAGTCTTATGGATAAAATGTCATTGAGTGCACTGTGGGGGCAGACTTACTATATTTGACAAACAATGTATATGTCATTGCTAGGAACATTGTCTATCACTGTCAGTAAAATACTGAGTTAAGTTTGTTGTAGTTCCACAATATTGGGGAATAACAAGATGGATTTCACCTCACTTGTAACTCTCCAAAGTTTACACAGAGGCAGTATGTTTCCACCATGGCCATGAACATAGGACATGAGCTGCTCTGATACAGTTGCGTTTCCACAAAATTTTCTGGTCAGTGCAATGTGTACCCATGCCCTATTTCCATATAGTATCCAGAAACACAACCTACCACTACCTCTCAGATAGTATCTGTACACAGGAATAGCACTACATTGTTTTTGTCATGTAAGAGGGGTCTTGCCAACACTGGGTAGTATCATGTGTTGATGAGTAGGGGTACAGTGTGTGTGAATCACCACCTGCTTAAATGCCTCTGTTTTTGATATTATGGGTTATCATGCCTGAAGGTCACCATCACCAAAAGGGTAAATTCTCCCAGGTAGAGATGATAACCTGCTGCAAGCCATCTGTGAGCACGTTTGGTGGACGCTGTATCATGAGAAATCTGACCGGACCTTCTGTATGCATACAGATGCATTTCAATCCTAAACCATGACTATGAAGTGTTCACATCTATAATAGCTAAAAGAATGGCAAAGGTGATGCCAAAGTTGATAGACATGGATCAATCTGTTTTTTTTTTTCGAAGGGGGGGGGGCATTTGACAATATTAACAGAACATTGATGATCTAGATGGAAGCTGAATATAAGAAAATACCACTGTTGTTGGTGGATCTTGATGCAGAGAAAGCATTTTGCAGAGTAAGCTAGGAGTTTATGAGCAGGACAATGGAAGCATTTGCATTCCCTGACAAAATTATAAGGTTAATTAGGAGGATATTTGAGGGACTGGAGGTGAAAATTAAAGTAGGCAGGTTCCTCCCTGATAATTTCTGTTTGAGCAGAGGACCCAGGCAGAGGTGTACTCTTTCCCCTTTGTTATTTGCACTATATTTAGAACTATTGGCAAAGAAAATAATAGACTGAGAAATTCAAGGATATATTTGGTATGGTAGTCAAGAAAAGTTAGCTCTGTTTGCAAGTTATATATATACCTGATAAAAACAGAAAAGGACATTTCAGTGTTGAGGAACATTTTGAGGCAGTTTGAAATCTTTTCAGGATACAAAATTAATAAAGCTAAAACAAAAGTAATAGCTGCAAATCATGTACCCCGACATGAATTGGTTCAGCAATATCCATTTTTATGGGGACATGATAAAGTGAAGTACTTAGGAGTATGGATTAAAAAGGATTCTGGTGTGGCAGCTAAAGATAAGTGGAAAGAGACTAAACAAAAGATAATATGGAAAACTGAGAAATTGGAAGCTGTGTTATATGGATGTGGATAGCAAGATACAAGCAGTTAAAATGTTTTTAGTCCCTTTAGTTTTATACACAGGCATACCTCCCAACTGTCCTGAATTACTCGGATTTTACAGAATTTTGGTGTCTAAAAATGGGGTGTCTCGATTCCCAAGTGGCACCCCTTCGTTTTCGATTTTTTTCTTTGTTTTTTTAATTTTTTTTCCATTTTTCGCACTTTTACTGACGTCATCGTGAACTTGATGATGTGAGCTCCATCAGGGCTACCAGCCTGTCGGAAATGAGCTCTCACATGTAGGCTCAAATCAAATGCTTTTGCGAGCGGGAACGGCTTGTTTGTGTCACTTGTGCCTGGATTATAATAGCTCCTGCCTGCTTTTCTCACTCGCTCTTGGGTTTATTTATATTCTCTCTCGCTCAGAAGCTCCTGGCTCAGCCTGCAATGGATATATTCATTCTCGCTCGCTTGTTGGATTTATAAACTTCTGGGAGTCCTGGCTCAGCTGCAAGTAAGTGATTACAGTGTGAACAACCGGCCTGCATGTAAACAACGGAGAATAATGCAAGAAAGGAGAGGTGTTTATATTCTCTCTCGCTTGGAAGCTCGTGGCTCAGCCTGCAATGGATATATTCATTCTTGCTCACTCCTTGTATTTATTTCTTGTTTTCCCCACCGTAGTGTAATCTCAGAATTGGTATATCTGAGATTGCAAGGGTTGGGAAGGTGTGCGGGGGACTTGCTCCCCTGGAAAAAAAAACACTATTTTTTGTATTTTTGTAGCTTTAGATGAAACATTCCATTGGTGTAAAGTTGTCATAGGAATTTTAGTTGACGTAAGAGACCTTCAACATTTTCCATCCATCATTCTAACATCAGGACACTGTACCATGTATTATTTTTTCTTTTCTTTCAGTGTGTGTGTGTGTGTGTGTGTGTGTGTGTGTGTGTGTGTGTGTCTGTGTGCGTGTGTGTCTGTGTGTGTGTGTGTGCTGTAGAGAAATGCACATATCCTTTGGTCCTGCAGTCCATCATAGGGTGCTCGTTTTTTCTTCAGGACTAAAACTGCTATAATTTTAGCACCAGGTCACCAGACATCCTCTGATGCATGCATGCATGTTTTATAGCTGAGCTTTCATTTCTGATTGTGATATATATATATATATGTATATATATTATTTATTTATTTTTTTTTACTTTAGGAAAGTGTTTCACTAGGGCTATCATGGTGTGTTGATGTTTATTTGGGATAGGGGAGTGACTTAAGTTCACATGGAGGGTGGTAGATTTGTTCAAAGCTGTAATGTAGGTAACTGGAAACTGCATAACATTTAATTTGATTTTCATTTAATTGGACGTTTTATTGTACTACTTGGGATAGCTGTAGAGAGTATTTCACCACCATGCTGTACCAAAATGAAAGAAAAGTAGATAACATTTTGTCCGTTTTGTTGAGCTGAGTTCTTTGTGGTGTCATTATTATCTGTGAGCGCTATGGGATCTTTGTGTGTGTGTGTGTGTGTGTGTGTGTGTGTGTGTGTGTGTGTGTGTGTGTGTGTGTGTGCGCATGTACATTTTGCTACAGAGTCACTCCATGGCATTGTCAGGATACTGCATAGCAGGTAGAGGTAGTTAGTGGTGAAAGTGTTTCTTTTCTTTATGGAGGCATGAGGGCAGCTGACAGCAATATGAATGAAAATCATGTTACCAATCAATGTATGTAGTCTATAAGTTGGGTTTGGCATGAAGTCACAATTCAAATAAAAGAATGGCACAATTATTGTAGCTTTGCCCAGGTTTTTTGTGCTAAGAGATTGAGAGCTTTGGTGAGAAGTGAGAAATGAATTCACTAAATGATAGCCATTAAGTTTAAGTCTTCCTCTTTTTCAGAATGCTGCTGATTTGGCATAGTGCTATGTTTTTCTGACTCTAGTGCATAGCGTCCTGGGTTCAAAACTTGCCACTGAAATGCATGGTGGTCATGCAACATTTTATTCTAGCAACTCTACAAAATTTTACAAGCAATGTTTAAAATGTGTCCCTGGTTTTTGACCTTTTGTCCCCCCCCCCAAAAAAAAATGAAATTGAAAATAAGTGTGAGATGCTGTGCAAGATGCCTATGGCTTATACTACTGTCATTCTATTTATAATGTGGGTGTGGAGGTAGACTTGTATGATTGAAATGTTCTCAATTGGGCAGTTTTGTCATTATCGTTTCATTGCCTACAGTACAGCCTACTGGAAAAATGTTCACACAATACATTTAAAATGCGCTCTAACAAGTGTGTTGTATTGTACAAGGAATATAATTTAAAACAAGTGTGTTGTATTATACAAAGAATATAATTTAATAAAGTCAGGGAGGTGTATCGCAGAAAACAACACATGTATGTTTCTTGTTTTGTGTGCAAGGGGCCAATGATTTGAAAACAGCCCAAAGGTAATCTTTATCCACCAATGGCCAGATGCATTTTCTTTAGACGTGGTATGGGTTTCAATGCTGTTTCAATGAATGTGAGTTTCGAGGGCAGAGAAGTTTTAATGCCAAGCCTATTTTCATTGTGAGACAGTATTGCTTTGTTTACCAGATGTCTATTAGTGTTTCTGCATTGTTGTGCTGTAAAATGTAAAATTAAAATCCAGATAATCATTGGAGAAGTAAAGCAGTATGCATGCATTCATTAGTGTTTATAGTAAATGGGGTGAAATAGCCAGGTAATGGGACACTGGAATGGCTGCAGGGGGACTCTGGTGTGGTGCCATATTTTGGTTGTCTGTTCTTCAGTTTGCGACTTTGCATTTGAAAGTTGGTATCCCACAATTCCATTGGAGTGGGTGGGGTTACATAATTATGTATGCAAATTATATGTTAATCAGCATACAGATTTGTACCTATTTTTCATGGGCCTTGTCCAGATTTTTGATGATTCCAGGTTGAGAGGTATGCGCACAGGTCAGGCATATTTTTATGTACCAGAGGAGAAGTTGTGGATAGCAATTAATAAAGAGCTGACGGATTGTATCTGGGAGGGAGAGATGGCAAGAGTCAAGTGGGATAAGATGAGTCTACCAGCTGTACAAGGTGGTTTGAGATTACCTGATTAGAAGGGGTATTTAACAGCTACACAGTTAAAGCTCCTATATGTAGCGCAAGCAGAAGCTTATAATTAAAGTGGAAAGGAATGATGATGAAACAGGGTGGAAGCTCAAGAAACAAGGAGAGACTAGAATTTTGGATGCAGATCATTAAGGAGAATAACAATAACCATGCAGAATATTATATTCATAAAGTAGTAGAAAATATTCTAATAACTAAGCCAACACAGGAATGGAGAGATTCTGCTGATAGAGATGACTGAAATTAGGCATACAGACAATAGGGGGCTGGAAGTTATTGGAGAAAACTTGTAAAAGAACCAAGGTATTGGGAGAAAATAATTAGAGAGGGAAAGGTAATAGAAGTGGAAGAAGCCAAGAATTTATTTGAACTGCATTGCTGAGATTGCCTTCCCTATTAAGGACTGATATCAGAATATAGGCAAAGAGAAAGAAATAGGGGGAGCCTCAGCAAAAGTCCAGCACTGGTAGACTTTTTCTTTACTTATTATTTAGTTTATTTCACATTTGTTTACCAGAAAAATCCAGCTGCACAAGAATCCTTTTTCAGTGGAGGCCCAGGGAGAAAAGCTCCACATTGTACACAACAGATAAATTCTACAAATACAGAGTTATATGCCACAGTGTATACAAAGATGTTTAAAACAGTGAGAGGGAAAAAAACAATTTTAAAGTTTGTTTAGCTTTGCAATGCAGTGTTTATTGAGTTAATTAACACAAGCACACTGTAATGACATTCAAAATAAAAATTTAGAACAAAGCTGCTATTAAAAAGGAATAATTAACAGGGCATATAAAGCATTGCTTGATACCTATAAGAATCAATCTGAGGAGGTAAGAAAGGATTGGGAAGAGAGACTGGATAAGCAGTTCACAAAGAAACAATGGGAGGATATATGTATGTCTTCCAAAAATGCAACAAAGTCTAGAAGATTTAGGATCTTTGCTTGGAAGTGTGTACATAGGTATTGTTATACCCCAAGTAGACTCCAAATAATTTTTCCTCAAGTAGACAGCAAATGTTGGAGGTGTGATGGGGAAGAAAGAGGTAATTGGGAACATATTTGCTGGAAGTGTAATGAGTTGGCAGACTTTAAAGATTTCCTGCAGACTGCTCTGTCAGAGATACTTGGTATAACTAAGAAATTATTTTTTTGAGCTATGATACAGAATCGGAATTGCCTAGACATATAGTAACCTTGCTGAGTATAATTATGGTGGCTGGCAAAAAAGAAATTACTAGAAAATGGAAATCAAAGTCTAAACCAACTTTACTAGAAGTAGTGAATATAGTAACAGATAAAACAACTGCAATTGAGATCTTTAGAAAAGGGCAGGAACAAATTACATAGGAAAAATGGGAATTGTGGGAACAATACATGCAGAAGAGGAGCAAGGTTTAAAAGAAGGCAGGATTTGAATGAGCTATGTAATGTATGACTGACAATGACTGGATAGGTTATAAGCGATGTGTAATTTTTGCAACTACAATTATGTCAACGTGGTTTGTGATGTATAATGTTTGCAACTAAATGTATGCCAACATGGTTTATTATTATTTATATAAATGTATGATTGTCTATGTCATATATGATTTAATAAATATGTTTCTTGTTTAAAAAAAGACTAGTGTATGTGTGCAGTCCAAATGTAGACTTGGGCTACTCTAGGACATTCCACAGAAAATTAATGCAGTCCCCTACTATATCCACATAAATGTCTCAAAGTGGGTATGTGAGGAGGCATTTCTACCTCCCCTTCTTCCAAAAGATTAATCCCAATCATAGGGCCATAGGTTTTAATAAGGTTAAGCATCTCTCTTCCAAACATTTTACTGCCACTCAAACCTCTGAACAAAGAAGCCAAGCTATATCTGGTCCCTCCATGCACAACCATTCTCTCCAACTGCATTCTACTAGCCACTGCTTCTGTGTACAGGCCCCATAACTATGGCAGTCACTTACCTTGATTTAACTGATCACACAAAGTATTCCCTCTCCAGGCCACAGTTCAAGCAATGTTCACTAAAATAGTTTGAATGCAACTGTCCATCTGAAGGACAGCTCACAAAAACCAACATGTCCAATAGCATTATACCTTTACTTCTCACATACCTGAGCCACTTGATTAAATTGCTCATGCTAAACTTTGATTCAACTTACCATACCATTACTGCTCTAAAACCATTGTTCAATCTAATGCCCTCTTTTTTTAACTTGGTGTCTATTAGTTTTCCTAACCTAGCAGCTACTGCCCATATCTCCACCACTGCTACATCACTTAATTTAAATCTAGTCTCCCTTTTCTGTTTCACTTATATAACTGTACATATATTTGGTTTGTTATATCTATGTATGTATTAGTTGTCAGATTGTCTATACATACTCATAAATGTAAAACATTGTTATTTGTAGTCTGGGACTCCAAGAACATTTTTTTGGGGGGGAGTGGGGGGACAATTAATTCCACTGAGAGCTAACAGAATCACCAAAATGTTTACAGCTAAAAATCCTTGCAAAACGTGAAAAATTTAAAGCATGCACTGTATAACCAGCTTTGTTGCAATGGTATATATCCACAAGAGAATGCAAACACTAATAAGCTGTAGCAGCAAACAAACAAACAAACAAACAAACAAATAAATACATAAATAAATAACAATGAGTTATCATAACAGGAGCTTCATAAAACAAATCTGACCCTGAAGAGTGGCAAATGGAATCTGTGGAGATTTAGTTGTGCAAGGGATTATGGAAGAGGTGGTGGAGCTTTGGAACTGGGGATTCTGAAGTGCCAGCCTCTGATCCAATTGGATCTGATAACCCACAGGACAATATTGGATCAAAATGGCACTCTGTTCCCACTGAAACAATTCTTTCATTATGGAAACAGTTTCTGAAAAGGGAACTCTTCTAGGGGAATCAGACTGCTCTGTTTGAGTGAGAATAATTTTACTAATCAGTGAGGGATCCCAGTTTAAATAATTAAAGGTGTAGAATAAGCCCTTGGCAGTGTCTGATAAGTCTTCCATGTCCAAAGGCACAGGGACAGGGGAAGACAGAAGTTTAACTTTCTGTTTCTTTTTTCAAGGAAACCAGCCAGAAACAGATCAACTCACAGCAGGAGCACCTTGCCAGGGAATCATGCACCTTTGTCCAGCTGTGTGGCACATCCCCCTCTTCTAAGACTTGACGACAGTGGTACTACCATGCCCGCAGGGAACACTCCTACAGATATACCAGACACACATCCAAGAAAAAGATGTATAGTCTGAGGAACCAGATATGGCCACAGCAGTCACCTAGCAATGGCTAAGACAAAGAAAAAGCCTGCTTAACTGACAAAGGCTCCTGTAATTTTTCTTTTCTTGTGGTCAAGGGATGGTAGAACAGTCAGTATTGTGGTTCATTGTTAACTGAAAAATGAGCCTGAACCATGGTTAGCAGAGCCTGAGGGCACTGGTAAATGTCCTGACAAAGAAGGAACCCTGTTTTCAGAAAAAAACAGTGCAACCTCCAAAAATACATATCCAGCCCCTATCAAAAATAATTTACACAATTTAGTAAATATTATTTAAAAATATATTTAAGAAGTTTAAATGAAAAGAAAATCGGTGAAGAAAACTTAGTCTTTTAACAGAGATGTTTCATGATGGTCTGTTAAAACATAACTAAAATTGACAGTCTTCTGAAGAAATAATACTGGTTTTCATAAAAGAAACTATGATTTGTGGAAGGTTTTCCAAAGAAGGGCACTCATCTGCCCAACAATGAAAAAACGCTCGCTGACCATTCATCCTATGAATACCACAAGAGTAGAGCACTACAACTGATAGAATGTTCTGAAGGGTTTGATGCCCAAACCACCAATTTTGTGTGACTCTCCTCAAGCCCGTCAGTGATTAGGATGCATGGAAGATGACTTAATGCTCTGAATTCTGGACAGCTGTCATATCCATGGGAGGGTATATCACTTACAGCTTTGGCTCATGTAACAGTGATCTAATAATGAACATCTGCTACTACTATTGTTAGCTCGAACACTACCAACCACAAAGGAAGGTCAAAAAGATTTTTTATTTGCAGACAACTTTAAATCTTATTATTCAGTCTTCAGTTGACTCAAAATTGCCTCAACATGTGTTAGACCATGTTAACAACCAGTATTAGGACATTGGTCTTTAATTAAATGTGAAAAAAAATGTAGCATAGTTGACAAGAGGTCTAGGCTCACATGTTTAGAATTTCTTATTTTGTTGACCATCATATGTCTGTATTAGTTCAGAAAGTCTTCTATTTGGTTCATCTTATTTCAGAATGTATCTTCTTTAGATCCACAATAATCTTTAATTTTCTTTTACTCACATCTCATTAGATCTATAATTGAATATACTGCCCCGGTAGCATGTATTGGTAAAATTGTATCACTCAACTTGAGAAACATCAGTGATTCTTAACTAAAAAAAACAGTGACCCAGGATCCTCAGTTCTTTGGGCAGATGGTCAGCCTTAATTCTGTACTTGGTCTTTTATAGACTCCTCTATGAAGAGCTGTGTCTTTCCTTTTGTGCTGCAGAAATTCAAACCATTCACGACCTCCTAATCCTTTGCAGAACAAATGGTTCCACAAATGCCCTGTTAAAGGAAACAAAAGCTATGTGCTTACCATAATGTTATATCCGTATTGTCCTCTTCCTTCCATCTCAACTATCAGGTATAACGGATTCAGCAGGAGCCAATGCTGGCAACTCTCATACTTTAAGATCCGAGGCTCAGGATCCTTTCCAACCCATAATTCTACCACAGAAAATTAAAATTGAAATTTCACTTTTTTCATATCTGCATCCTAGTCCCAGTGTCACTGCTTTAACTGCAGAGTTCTCAACAAAATATTTATGTTCCCATTGTGAGGGGAACCTTAACTCTACAGATATGACTTTCAGCATATACACCAATGTCTCTGTTTTTTCCCAAACACATTAAATTATCACTTCTGACATAAGCAAATTCACATTAATATAAAAGTAATCAAACTATATTAACATAGCAAACATTATATTTCACATATATTGCTATATATCATATAACCTAAGCAACATTACATAATTTATTCAATTCCTGCCTTTTTTTTAAACAAGAAACATCTTTATTAAACTATCATTTATTGCATAGGCAATCATGCATTTATATAAATGAAAACAAACCACACCAACGCAGTCCTAGATGCAAGCATTTCTCATTGCAAACAATACTGACACACTCCCAGTTGCAAACATTATACATCACTTATAATCCACCCAATTTTTTTCAGTCAAATATTACATAGCTCATTTAAATCCTGCCGCCTTTTATATCTCATTCTTCCCTTGTATGTATTGTTCCCACAATTCCCATTTTTCCTATGTAGCTTGCTCCTACCCTTTTCTAAAGATTTCAGTCCTAGTTGTTTTATCTCTGTTACTATATTCACTACATCTAGTATAGTTTATTTAGATTTTGATTTCCATTTTCTAGTAATTGCTTTTTTGAAAGCCACCATTATTAGACACAGCAAGGGCTTACAATGTCTAGGCAATTCCAATTCTGTATCATAACTCAGAAAAAATCATCTCTCTCATCAGGCCAGTCTGCCCACTCAGCGTCTCTAACAGTGTATCCCATAGGGAATCCTTAAAGTCCACCAGTTCAGCACAGTCCCAGAAAATATGTTCCCAATTACCTCTTCCTTCCCCATCACACGTCCAACATTTGCTGTCTGCCTGAGGAAAAATTCTCTGGAGTCTACTTGGGGTATAAAAATATCTATGTAAACATTTCCAAGCAAAAATCCTAAATTTTCTTAATTTTTTTGCATATTTGAGAGACACACATATATTCTCCCATTGTTTATTTGTGAATTGCTTATCCAATCTCTCATCCCAATCCTTTCTAACCTCCTCTGATTGATTTTCATAGTTCTGCGGTGGTGGTGCTGTGGTAGCGTTGTCGCCTCACAGTAAAATGTTGTCCTGTTCGATTCTCAGCTAGAGCATCTTCTGTGTGGAGACATGCGTGAATGGGTGTACCTTTGTTGAAGGTTGTGCATCAAGGCCGGCAACTTGGCACATAAAAATCTACTGCCAATCATTAGCAGACTGGAGTTCCGCTGTGGCAACCCCTAACTGGGAAAAGCCAAAAGACACAACATCATGCAATATTTTATATGCTCTACTAATTATTCCTTTTTAATTGCAGCTTCTGTTCTAGATTCTAATAAAAAAAAACAGTAGTGTTGATCTTTCATTTAGGACCCCCCTATTTCTTTCTCTTTGCCTATACTCTGATAACAATCCCTGATAGAGAAGGCAGTCTCTAACCTGTAGTCCAAATAAATTCTTGGTGTTTTCCCATTCTATCATCTTTCCCTGTCTAGCTATTTGCTCCCAATACCTTGTTCCTTTGCCAGTTTTCTCCAATAAATTCCAGCCCCCTCTTGCCTATTGTCTGTATCCCTAATTGCAGTTATCCCTATTGGCAGAATCTCCTTTCTGCATTCCCATGTTGGCTTAGTTCTTAGAATACTTTCTGCTACTTTATGGATATAATATTTTGTATGATTATTGTTATTCTCCTTAAAGACCTGCATCCAATCCCAGTCTCTCCATGTTTCTTGAGTTTCCCCCCTGTTTCATCATCACCCCTTTCCACTTTGAATTATATTTTCTTGCTTGTGCTATGTATAGAAGTTTTAACTGTGTAGCTCTGAAATACCCCTTCAAATTGAGTAATCCCAATTTACCCTGTTCTATCCCACTTGACTCTTGCCATATTCCCCTCCCAGATAAAATCCTTTAGCTCTTTATTAATTGCTATCAACAACTTCTCCTCTGTTTGATAAACATATACCTGACCTGTGTATAAGACTAAACGGACTAAAAACATTTTAACTGCTTGTATCTTACTATCCCTATCCATGTAACAAAGCTTCCATTTTCTCAGTTTTTGTATTATCTTTTGTTTAGTCTCTTCCCACATATCCTTAGCTGCCACACTAGAATAATTTTTAATCCATACTCCTAAATACTTAATTTTATCATCTCCCCATATATATGGCTATTCCTGTACCAATTTGTTTGTGGGTACGTCATTTACCTGTATTGCCTTTGTTTTAGCTTCATTAATTTCGTATCCTGAAAAGATCTGAAATTGTTTCAAAATATTCTACAACACTGAAATGTCTCTTTCAGGTTTTGTCACGTATAAAATAATATCATCTGCAAATAAAGCCAGTTTTTCTTGACTACCATAATAATTATATCCTTGAATTTGAGTCCCTTATTTTCTTTGCCAATGGTTCTAAATATAATGCAAATAATAAAGGGAAAGAGGACACCTGGTTCCTCTGCTCAAGCAGAAATTATGAGAGAGAACCCCACCCACTTTAATTTTCACCTCTGATCCCTCATATATCGTCATAATCAACCTTATAAGTCTTTCAGGAAATACAAATGCTTCCATTGTCCTGCTCATAAAGTCCCAGCTTACTCAATCAAATGCTTTCTCTGCATCAAGACCCAACAACAACAGGAGCATTTTCTTATATTCTGCTTCCCTCTGGATCATCAGTGTTCTGTTAATGTTGTCAAATGTTTGTCTCCCCTCCACAAAAGCCATATTGATTCATATCTATCAGTTTTGGCATTACTTTTGCTATTCTTTTAGCCATTATAGACATGAACACTTTATAATCATTGTTTAGTATTGAAATGGGCCTGTATGAAGCTGGGCCTGATGGATCTTTACCCTCTTTAGGTATTACAGCTAACACTGCTTTCTTCCAGGATGTTGGTACTTCTCCTTCTCTTAAAATTCTGTTAAGCAAAAGCTTCCAAGTCTTTATCAGTATTTTTCCTTCTAGCTTCCAAACCTCCACAGGAATACCATCTATTCCTGGGGACTATCCTGTAGATTGGTTATACATCACAATTTTATCTCATCTCCTCCTGTCCTAACCATTAGTAATTGAGCCTCCTCTACCTCTAACCTTGGCATATTTTAATTCTTCCATAAACATTTCCATTTGTATCTTTTCTTGATGTTCATATTTTTCTGCTTTATACAGACTTTCATAGAATTTCCAAAATATTTCTAATACCGCTACAAAATCTCTTATTACCTTCCTTGTTATAGGCCCCCTAACTTTGGTGACAGCCCTTTCTACTTTCTGTTGCTGGAGTCATTGTTCTAAAAGTTTTTGTGCTCCAGTGTTACTATAAAAAAGCAGTTGCTTAACAGTGATCTTTCTAAACTCGTGCATTTTCTCCAGGTAATCCCTTACTTTCTGCCTAGCATTCTGCAGTTGATCCTCCTCTTCATCTGTAAGATTCCCCTTATTCTGCAATAATTTAACATTTGTCATTCTCTCTAAATACCTCTTGTTACTTCTTAACCATTGTTCCCCTTCTTTTACTTCCACCCTGTTTTTAAACTCTACCTTAATTTTATCCCACTCCCTAACTATATTTTCAGAAGAAAATTCTATCCTCTCTAATAGTTCCTGAATCATCTCCACTACCCAATCCTTAAATTCCTCTCTTTTCAACAGATAGGTGAGAAAATACCAATGTCTCATTTTTTTCATTATCCTGTGCTTTTATTTTAGTTATTATTGGCATATGATCTGAAATAGTTACTGGGTGAGTATCAAGACCTCCAATTAAATGCACATGTGCCCTTGAAATGTCAATTCTGTCTAGCCTAGACCAGTTTTTGTATCTTGGGGAATAGTATGTAAAGTCACTCTGAACTCCTGTTACTGAATTTGCATCTTCGATGCCAAATATTTTCATAAATGTCTTCAAAAATCTACCCTCCTTTGTTATATTTTCCCTTCTGGGCCTCCTAGACACATCTTCACTGTTGCATATCAAATTCCAGTCCCCACCTATAAGCAATATTCCTTGCTGAAAAGTGATTATTTCTCCCAGAATTTTTTAAGCTCCATTATAGCAGTTTTAGGTTGAATGTAAATACATGCCAGTGTAATCCTCCTCCATTGCCAGTAGCCCCTTAGCACTACAAATCTATCATTCTTATCATTCTATCTTCTTCTATCACTATTGGAGCTCCTCTTGCAATTAATAAAAGTACTCCTCTTTTCCTTTGTCCCAAGTATTCTGCTGAATGAACATCCTGAAAACCTTTCTTTATCAAATTCATATGTTCAGTTCTTTCCAAGTGTGTTTCCTGTAATATAGCTGCTTGCAATCTACATTTTTTATATAGTTCACTACACTTTTTTTTTTTTGTATTTATCTCTGAGGCTATCGGCATTTAAAGACATTACAGTAGGCGTCATTGTATTAAAAAGTTATTATTACCACATTTTATGTATAACACCTTTTTTTAACTGTCTAGTTCCAGCTTTTATGTCACATGCATACTCTGTTTGGCAGGTTGAACGTTTATACAGTTGTTTCTTGTCATATCCATTTGAGCCTATGTCATATCTTATAAAACTTTTTGTTTTATTGAAATCCCTCAAACAAAAATATAAACACACCCCAATACCTCCCTAAAACCTATTAACTTAATACTAACACACAAAACATATACACCTTCAAATATTGACGTTTTATGCTCCTAATAGGAACAAAAGTCCTAAACTGACAGCCACAGTCATAGACATGAGTTAAACTAAAAGAAAGATTATCCATGCTAAGATGCATGGTGCAGCCTGTGCTTCTACTTAGTGCTAATTGGTTTTGTCTTATCGTTGAAGCTCTCCCAGCTGGGAAAAACCCTGAATGCTTTCATAGAACATTAACTACCTTAGGAAAGCCCCTGAATGCTTTCAGAGAACATTATCTACTTTGAGGAAGTCCGTGAATGCCTTCAGAGAGCATTGTCTACCTTGGGAAAACTCCAGAATGCTGTCAGAAAATATTATCTCCTAGCCAGTTTTCCTTTTTCCCCTCTCAGCCAATCACTTTCTACCAAACTGCAGCCAGTTTCTCTTTATCAGACTGACTCCATGGAGACATGAGAACTAGGCAACCAGTTTTTCTGTATCAGGCTGTGTCTATAGAAACAAGAAGACCAGCTGCAAAATTGCTACTGAGCATACGTATATTTTCTAGAAAAAAGCCTCATAATATTCCAGTGTTCTTTTTCATTTACCTGCTCTCTCTAAAAACTTGTTACTAAATAAATCTAAGGTCTGTAATCCAGTCATTCCCTCATGCAAGAATGAGAAAGAACACATTATTTTTTCTTTTGTCATGCTTTTTTAACCAGGCTTTTTTTTTCTTTTACATTGCAGTACCTACATTTCTTAAAACTGAACAGGGAGAAAGAACAGAAAAAAAATGAACAGCAGCACCTATTTGCAATCCCCATTACACCTAAAAATAACTGAAAAAAATGTTCTTCATAGTATGTAAAGAAAACCACACAGCACAAAAATAGTAATATTTAAGAGAAAAAAATCTTTACTTACAGTTAACTTTTTTTCTCCACTTCCCCTCCCCAAAGCAATTTTCCAAACATTAATGACATGAAGTAGGGCATATGATTTAAAATTCCCAAGTCCAGCAGATTCTGAAAAAGTCCAAATATTTCCAGATTTCCCTATTCTGTCATATCTTACAAATATAATTATTGCATTGAAAACCCACATTAAAGTACTACCGTTCATCTCCAAAATCCTGTCTCTGCTTCATTTCCAAAGTACTCTTGATTCTTCTAGTCAGTTCTCATGCTCCCTTCCTTCTCTCCAACATTTTCCACTGAAAATTTTGAAAAGGTTTCACAGGCACATTGGTCTTTATTACCAGAAGAACAAGAAGGAGAATCTCCTTCTGTTTCACAGCTTACTTTTTGTTGGACAAACTGTTGTATTCCCTCCTTAACATGTACTTCATGAAAATGATTTTGTCCCTCCAGGGAAGAATACCTTGAAGACAGCTGGGTACAGCAGTTTGAATCTTCCTGCATCTGAATAGTGGAATACATTTGCCCCTGTTCTGTTTAATGTACAATGAGTAATCATTCTCCATAAACACTCTGATGTCTCCCACTTTTAGTACTTTATCCTTCTTCCACAGTTTTGTCAGAATCACCTCCTTCTGCTGGTAGGATTTCATCTTTACTATTAAAGGTCTAGGTTGCTTTCTTATAGCCAGGTTTGGAGAATACACACAATGTGCCCTTTCAACTAACAATTCCTGCTGTGGAATACCAGTCCAGTTGATTATTTGTGCTTTCATAAAATTAATGCAGTCTGTTCCTTCCAGCTTCTCTGGTATAGCTGAAAATTTCAGGTTTTCCCTACCTGGTCTGTTCTCTAACTCTATTATATTTTTAACCATCTCTTCCGGAGCAGTCTCATATTCAGCCAGCATTTTCTTTATTTTGACCTCTGATTTTTGTAGCTTTACCACCTCATCTGAATATCTGTTTAAAGCTTCTTCCATTTTTTTCCAGCCTTTTGCTGTTTGTGTTAATATAGTTCATCATTTATTTTAACCAGGTCTGTGTGCACTTGTCTTATATCTTCCTGTAGGTTACTGGAAGTCATCTCTGAAGGTTGTATTACTTTTTGCTGAAAAGCTGCAGAATGTTCCCCAGTCAGTATTTCTTCCTCACTTTTTATAGCTGATTTTTTTTCCAGGTTTCTGTATTTCTTTATTCCTGGCATCCAGGCAGTGCACTTACTAACCAGTTACTGAATTTTAAACATAAACACATGTCTACTGGCATTCCCTGCTGCGTTTCTGTTTTCATAGTGGGATAGCTAAAAACAAGCTGTTACTCAATGTGCAGCCAGCTTGGAAGTCCCACATCAATGTCTCTGTTGTACAAACATTGTAAAATTTTAACAGTAACATCAGGGGAATCAGTAAAGTGTTCTTCAGTTTTATTTTGTACTATATTCATGAAAGTGGAGTCTCAAAGGTTCAAACCCAGGACTACAAAATTCTTAGCAACATATACTTCTAACCTTCTGCACTAAACATCCAAGTGTCTCTCTCTCTATCATTTTAGTGGAATAACTCCAGAGTACTTGCTTGATAAGTCAGTTACCCATCAATACCCACTAAGGACATAACATCTAGTGCCTTAACAGGGGCTTCCAATATACCCACCCACTGAGTGACAGCTCATTTCAGCTCTCCCAGTGTGAAAACAGAAACTTGGAAAAGGGAACCAGTGAATTTGTCTTTTTGGATAAATTTCAGTTACTGGCTAGTAAGTCCACTGCCTGGATGCCCACAAAGAAAAAAAAATTAGAGAACCAGAGAGAAAATCAACCACAACAGGTGAGGAGAAACACTGGCTGGGAAGAATCCTACAGCTATTCAGCAAAAAGCAGCTCAATCTCCAGCTTTGGTGCAAGACATGACTTCCAGTATTCTAGAGGAAAAATAGGTTAAATGTGGTCAGAGCTGTTTAAAATAAATGAAACATTAAAGGAATGTATCAATTCAAATAACAAAAGGCTGGAAAAGTCAAAGAAGCTTTAAAAAGATATTCAGATGAACTGATGAAACTGCAAAAATCAGAGTTAAAAATGAAGAAGAATCTAGCTGAGTATGAGACATCTCAAGTAGAGATGTTTCAAAAAATGGTAGAATTAGAGGACAGAGTATGCTGGGAAAATGTGAGATTTTCTGCTGTACCAGAAAACTATAATGTCTGAACAGTTTGTTGACTCTACTTTGGATAACTGTAATGCCTAGATGATCACACATGTAATGCCTAGATGATCACATAAATGGAGTAAGGTGTCCCTGTCCATGAAAAGTGATGCTCCTGTGGGGGGCAGTAGGGAGCCAATCATGCAGGTAAGGGAAGACCTGGAATCCCTGCAGCTGGAGTCAAGCTGTGACCACTGCAATGCATTTTGTGAACACACAGGGGGATGGTGGTGAGACCGAATGGCAGGACCCTGAATTGGTAGTGATTGCTTCCCATCCGAAAGCACAGAAATGTCCTGCAGCACATTTCTTTCTTGATATGATGGTAGGTGTTATTGAGACCTATTGAGCAAATCCAGTTGTCCTTTCTCATCAGAGGTAGAATGGACTGCACAGTGACCATCCAGAACTTGGTCTGTTTCGCAAAGTGATTCATTTTGCTTGAGTCCAGAATAAGCCTGAGATCCATGTTCTTCTTTGGTACCAAAAAACACCTTGAGTAGATCCCAGAACATCACTGGTCTGGTGGGACCTTTTGATTTATTCAGTTTGCCAGCAACGTCTGAATTTCAAACGCTGCCTGCAATATTTGATGGGGTGGAACATTTGGGAGGTGTTCGTAATGGAACCTTGGAATTTCTAAAAAGGGAATAGTATAGCCTCTGGATAACTTTTAACATGAACACATCTGAAGTGATTGCCTTTCAAGCTTCTGAGTGAAGATCTCAGTGACCCCCTACTGCCCCCAGAGCAGGACTGCTTGGCAAATCCATCAGGGCTGCTGAAAGGGCCTGTGAGAGAAGGTTCTGCAGAAGACCTGCTTGTGCAAACCACCCTTACCCTGTGGGTAACATCCATTATGGACACCCCTGACCTCAAGAGGAGCCCTATGGAGGCACATCCTGGGAAGATTACTATAATATTCTAAAAAAAGAGATGTTTGCCCCCCTTATAATTCCTCAGAAAGGATCACTGAGTGGTAGCAAAATGCCATCTTACAGTGGACAGTCTTCCCTTCTTGCTGGCTGCTAGTTAAAGTATCCTTAATTTTTGGCCAAAACAAGGAAGAGCTATGAAATGGAGCATTAATAAGGGATGCCTTGAAGCAATCCACAAAGTTATATAATCACATCCAAACATGGTGATGTATGACAATTCCAGTGTCAGCCTCTTGGGATCTTATTGAAACATTGTTGATCGACAACAGGGTAGACAAATGAATCCCCAGTGTCTTTTGAATTTCCAGAGACTGCTGCATATTAACATTTTATTTATTTATTCATTTTATTTTATTTTACATTTGTTGACCAGGATAACCCGACTGGATATATATCCATTTTCAGCGGAGGCCAGGGGAGAAAAGCTCCAGATAACACAGAACATAACAGATATGAGTCAAACATATTTACAAAGCCCTCTAGTAGATACTCACAATATAGACAGTGTGTAATATTATACAAAAACAATAGGTTGCAGCAAGCTATTATGAGCAAAAGATGCGTACAATATTGATTTAAATAAGGCATTGAATAAGTAATGATTAATCAGGTTTAGCACAGGGACAAAGCCAGTGGTCTTTAAAATTCTGTTTGAGGCCTTTTTCGAAGATACTTAAAGAAGGTTCAAGTGTAAGGTTAGATGGATGTGAATTCCAAGTTTTACCAATGACGCTGGCAAACAGGGTGTTGCCGGCTGAGTTAATGGCTTTGTGGGTTTGGACCAACAGTTTATTGGATGATCGTAGTTGCCTTGAATTACTATATGGCTTTATGATATTTTTGAGTGCCAGAGTATTTTCAGTGTGGTACAGAATTTTGTGTGCTACAATAAGCTGATTGAACAGAAGTAGGCTAGGCAGTTCTAGCCACCTGAGAAGACTAAGGTTTTGACAGTGATGTGTCCTATATGTGTCCTATATGTTGAGCCTATGGCAAATCTGGCAATATGGTTGTTACAGTGAGAGAGCTTACTAAGTTCAGTTTTGCTCAAATTGGAGAGTATGGGGGAGGCATATAGAAGGGTAGAGAGTAGGTGTGAGCGGGCGATTACAGTCCTAGCTAATGGAGTTAGAAAAGGTTTGCTTCTAAATAATGAGCCAAGTTTCTTATTAATGTTTTTTATAGTTTTATTGATATGCAGATCAAATTTGAGATTATTGTCCACTGTTACTCCTAAAACTTAGTATGGTCATCTGGAGAAATAGAGGTACTGTTGTTGGATGTTATGGAGAAGGAAAGTGGGGTGGATCTACTGGTGGGGGTAAAGAGGAGCAATTTAGTTTTGTTGGGATTTAACAACAGACGGTGATTAGAGAGCCAATTTTCAACTGTGTTAAATGTATTTTGTGTTAAGGTTTGCAGATCTAAAGGGGAGGAGGCCATACAGATCAGGGTAGAATCATCTGCATATTGAATGCAGGTTGCATCAGGGATGGCAGTATGAAGATTGTTGATGAAGATAGAAAAAAGCAGAGGACCTAGAATAGAGCCCTGAGGAACACCAAGGGTGAGAGGTAGCAGGGTGGACAGTTTTCCCTGCCATAATGCAGCCTGTTGTCTCCCATTCAGATAGGATAGGAACCACTGAATAGCATGGTTATCTAGGGAGATGGATTTTTGGGAATAGATGAGTAATTTGTAGTTGACCATATCAATGGCCTTCAACAGGTCTAGAAATAGGACTGAAGATAGCCTGTTGTTGTTCCTATTTTGGAATATGGTATTTGTAAAAGAAAGGAGGGCGGAGGTGGTGGTGTGATGTGGCCTAAAGCCATGCTGAGAGTTGGCAAGCAGACTGAATGAGATAGTCCATAAGTTGCTTATGAACACACTTCTCCATTAATTTGGCTAGTGATGAGAGAATGGCAATAGGTCTATAGTTGGACAGTTCTGCTGAACTTCCACCTTTGTGGAGTGGGATAACGTGGGATACTTTCCAGATTGAGTGGGTAGTTCCATCAGTTAGTGTTCTATTGATTAGGATAGAGATGGGGAATGCAGCTTTTTATAGGTACTCTGCAGGAAGGAGGTCAGCAGAAAGTGTGGTTGGTTTTAGTTTTTTGATAAGGGATCGGAAAAAAGTGGTAGAGACAGGCTGGAAGTTAAAGGGGGGATGAGAAGTGGGTGTGTTAGTGGTAGAGTTAGAGTGGGTGGGAGTAAGTTGGTTAGCTAAGGAATGGATAGTTTCAGTGAAAAAAGTTATTAAAGGCAGTGGCAAAATTTTCTGGGCATTTATGGGTGTAGTTTGATGGGGTTGGTGTAGTAGATTGTCCTGGATGAAGAAGTCAGTTAATACCTGCCCAAAACTTTTGGGGATTGTTTTGGTGTTTAAATTGGAGGTTCTGGTAGTAGCTTTTTTTGTCTAGCAAAATGAGTTTTTTTGTATAATTTCTAAGTTGACAATATCTCACTTGGTCGAGGGGGGCTTTAGTTGTTTGCCATTTGGTCCAGGCTATATTTCTAAGTTTGATTTTTATCTTAGTTTCTTTTGTGAGCCATGGAGCAGTATTAGATTTAGTCTTTATAGTACGTGCAGGAGCATGGGAGTCAAGGATGCTCATCTCAGGAATTTATTGTTAAAGAACGTTATAGCTTCATCTAGTGGTAGATTTTTTAGGACTGATTAGTTGACTGATTTAAGTTTGTTTAGGAAGTTAGTAGAATTGACGTTTTTATTATTTCTGATTGTTTTGTACATAGTCTTGTGGTGGGTTTCTGCCTTATGCTTAATAATATAAGTTAGTGAATGATCACTTAGGTCATCGGGGAGAGTCCCAGCTGTATACAAGCCTGGGTGGCTATTGATAAGTACCCAATCTAAGATACTTTCCCTGTTGGTGGGTTTACTAATCCTAGTGGGAGAGGTTATTATTTGGGTGAACCCAAACAGATTTATATTTGTGACAGGGGATTCAGCTGTGCACCAGTTGGTGCTAAAGTCACCAAGAACAATGGTTTCTTGGGGGTTGGTAGTGGATAACCATTGGGAGATATCTTCCAAAGTGCTTATTTTATTGCCTGGGGGAATGTAGACACAGTCAATATTTATACTCTTATTGTTAATTTGCACTTTGGTAATGATAATTTTGCATTATTAAATGGGGGTGGTTGAACTGGATCTCTATTAACAATTTATTTTTGTAAAGAGCTGCTATCCCACCTCCCTTCTTAGCTGTTCGGTCTAATCGGTGTATGTTGTAGCCCGGGGGCAATATCTCATTTTTGGCAGTAGTAGGTTTAAGCCAGGTTTCTATAAGACACATTATGTCTGGGGAATGAACTGCTAAGAGGGTAAACACACACACACACCTGGGAAAGGCTGGCTCAGGTTTACTAGATATACCCTCTTTGCCCAGACCATAGGGTAGTTACTACTGCCACCAGTCACTCTTTATCATTCACTTTAGGGCTCTTAACAAAGGGTGTCCAATCTTACTGTATAATAGTAATACTAATTGGTGAGACACACCGTGTGTGTGTGTGTGTGTGTGTGTGTGTGTGTGTGTGTGTGTGTGTGTGTGTGTGTGTGTGTGTATGTATGTAAATCAAACCTCAAAGAATGTGCGTATAAGCTACTTGGGCAGGGAAACAAAGCACTGGTTGGACAGAGAGGGTACTGGAGGTCTTAGCTTGGTCACTCAGCTGAGATCTCAACTCTACAGCTGTGCTAGTGGGGAGTCTTATTGGGGATCTGGAGAAAGAGTGAGAAACCAGCCCAGGCTGACTGTAGTCTCTTTGTGCTCTTAAGGGGAAACTGCACTAGATGCAGGGAGCTGCATCTGGAAATACTGTGCGTGTACTTGTCATCCTCTCAGTGAATGTCCCCCACTGTTGCCAGTGGTAAGAATTAAGGCTCCTGGATCACTGGTCCAGTGGATGGTCGTCACAGCCCCTAAACCAACTACCATTAAGCTTCCTGCTCTTACTCCCTTCTCATACCCTCTTTTTCCCGACTACTAATGTCCCTTAAACTTCCCAACATACCCTTAGTAATTTAACACTAAAAAACTCTTTACATTAGATCTCATAAGATAAGCTGATGTATAATTCACTGATCGTATTTTCAGTTACTGAAACTCATAGAAAACAATTTCGGGGACCTTGTGGATGAATCTCAAACACACAATGTTTTCCCATCTTAGGTAGAAGGCAGTTATCAATGATGTTCCCTAAGGGGTCCATAGAGGGAAGTTGCCCTCAGACGTGGTTAATGAGCAATGGGATGGGGAAAGGAAAGTGGTAGGGCATATAAGAGACCTCCTAAGGGCAGAAGCAAAGATGACCGAGTCCTAGGGATGACCTTAGGATCCACAACTGGACCCTGCAATTCCAGACTAAGTCAGGTGGTAGAAGACTAGCTTGTAGATGTGGGTTACTGGGGGCCAGGCCAGTAAGAATGATGTGAGGGGAACCATAGGTTCATAGGTGTGTACTTTGCAAATGACCACTGGGGCCTTTTTAAGCCAAGGTATGCATCCCAAATCTCTGACAAGTTCTGGTACCCTTGGTAAGTGTAAGCAGGGACTTGGGAGAAGAAACATTTACAAGCAGGGTGGGAGATTTATCATTAATGATGCCTTTGTCCATTAGAGAAACACAAAAAAAAGTACAGTTGTGTTAAGTTGTACTTACCCATAACAGTACATGTTCAAATTCCTCACTGCTGCACTATCCTTTAGGTTTTATGAGCTGTTTTCTGCCCAGGAAATAATAACCATTCCATTTCAAAAAGCTCTGGCTACCCTCTCCAGGGTCCCCCCTCACTCCTTCACTTTAACTGATGACTGGTTTATTCCAAGGAGTTAAAATCAGCACTCCATGCAAAGCTTTCTTCATGAATTTCTTGCCCATACAGTGAGAGAAGAACCTAATGATCCTGAACTAACGATATCAAAAAGCCAATAACATGAAGTAGAAACCAACATAGCCTTACTTCAGAATTTCACTACAACTATATACAAGAGTATGGGTGGAGGTGAGGGTGTGCCTACTGCAACAGTAAGAAATTCATAGTCTACTGTTATGGGTAAGTGCAACCTACACAACTGTACTATGTTCATTATTTGAAACTCCTGCAGTAACCTTTAGATATATGGGCTGACTACCAAGGCCTATCTATCCTTAAAGAAAAGTGGAAAGATATGAACCTAGGAGCCCCTGGAGAATGCTCCTAGCAAAGTTTGACCTGGACCTAGAAAAAGAATCAAATTTGCAATACCTTGTAAAGGTATGTACAGTGGATGGTGTAGCAACTCCTTTCCGTTATGCCACTGATGAAGACAAGGCTCTAATGGAATGTGCCTTGATACTGCCTGGAATATATTTTTCATAGCGGGAGTAACTAAATGCAATAGCAGGGCACAACCACCTGGAATTGTCTGTTTAGACACATTGTGTCCTTTTTTAGCCCCTTGAAAGAAATAAAAAGCTGGTCAGCTTTTCTAAAGGGTTTAATTCTGTTAAGATATTACTTGAACTATATCCAGAGAATGCAGAAACCTTTTGCCCTGGGTAGAAAACTGGGAGACTAATAGCTTGATTCAAATTAAACTCTGAAACCACTGTGATCATGAATAAGGAGTTTGTTCTTAGAGATCTTAGAGAGACCCTATCCATGCAGAAAATAGGGCTCATACACCATGAGGCTTTGCATCTTATATATTCTGCTTGTATATGTCAGAGCAGTGATGAGCATGGTTTTCCAAGTTAACAACCTTAAATTTATTTATTTTTTTTATTTTATTTATTTATCATTTGTTGACCAGGAAAGTCCGACTAGGTTAAATCAGCTTGATGGGCAGAGTTAAAAGCTGAGATAGTCAATTTCCCCAACAGTTGGGATCCCAGGTAGGAGCTACCTGTTTACGGAGTGGTCCAAGGTGTAAAATGTGTTTAATAAACTGTTTTTCAACAAATAGAGAAGATGGTGGAGGATCCATAGGCAGACATATAGAGTAATGAGTGAAGCCAGATAATAACTCACACAAGTATTTGAGAACTACTGGTCCCTTTTCATTGGTTAGGCACCAACTAGAAAATCGCTTCCACTTATCAATATAGGATTTTCTAGTAGTAGGTTTTCTTGTTCCCTTTAGTACCTGCTGCATATCTTCATGAAATAAATGCCTAAAAGCTATTGAAAGTGAATCATCTAGGAAGTTGGTTGAAGTTGGTTGATATTGTGAGTATCAAACTCCTCATCTTGTCTGAGTAGATCCAGTCTATGAGGAAGCTTCTGGTAATTGCCCTAGGCCAATTACATAATAATGAAGAACCCATAAATGATTTTTTTGGGTATCCTACCCTGGATATCAGTGGAATGGGCTGAACATGCATAAAGGAACATTCCCTTCCAGGAGAATGAAAATGTGTCTATTTTCCATACCTGCTTATGGGGAACAAAACTTGGCTAGCTGTCTGTTTTAAAAGGCGGTGAACAGATCTATATGAGGTGCTCCCTGCACCTTGATCGGTTCCTGGAAGACCCCTTTGTTCAATTTCTGTTCATGAGGGTCTGTCCTCGTGCTGCTCAACTTGCACTCCATCAGAGCAAAACATATTGGCAGACAAGATGCTTGGAGGGTTAATGAATGCAGAAGAGCTAACTCCTAAACAATTACTGCCAGCCTGCATAGGGGGGGTACAACTTTGTACCTCTCTGCTTGTGTGTATCTCCCTGTTTGTTTATAGACCATATGCCTTTGGCATTGTCTGTAACAACTAAAAAGTGTCATAGGGACCAAAGATGACGGGAGATATTTTATTCCATGGATAACAGCTAACATCTCCTTTAAACTGATGTGCTTTGGTCTGTCTGAAGGATTTCACAGGCCTTGCAAGTCTGCCCCTCTGGAAACTGACCCCCAAGTAACAACTGGCTTGTCTGTGATGACAGATTGGTTTGTGGTCAGAGGAGAGAAAGGGATACTTTGATTCACTTGGATTTGTTGTCTCCACCAATGCATTCCCTTTTTACAAATCCCAAAACTGGAATTCGGATACTCATGGGGATGCAAATGCTGGGTATATGTATATTTGAGAAGTCACTATATCATTCTCATTTGTAACCTGTCTAGAGGTATTATCCAAATCTTGAAAGCCATTAACCCTAGAATCCTGAGAAAATATTCTAATGCAGAAGTCTGACACTCATTGGATAAGTTCAGGAAACATGCCAGGTAAAGATCCACCCTTTCTTGTGTCAAAAATACATTTGGAAGGAAGAATCTATAAGGCATCCTAGAATCACAATACTATGAGACAAATTCAAGGATGACGTTGCTATATTTATTTGGAACCCCAGATTGGTCAGAGGGACATAACCCATGTTAATGGCTTTTGGAATCTGAATAAAGTCTCTGCAAAGATGATCAAGGTGTCTAATTAAAGGATAAATGAATGCCATTCAGTCTGCAATAAGCTATGACTTGGATCATTTGTGAATACCCTTGGAGATGAAGATAAACAAAGGGCAATACAGTGAGCTGATAATGTGATTAAAAAGCAGACAACCTTACAGTTTTCTAAAGCCTATGGCTGTGAGAATGTCACAGTAAGCAACTTTCAGATTTAGTATTACCAAGTAGCTCATGAAGAATGGGGGTAACAGCTACTGTTAATTTCAACATTTTGGACTTTCATGTACAGATTATTTACGGAGTGACAGAACTGTCAGAACAAAGACATCAGCTTTTTCCATATTAGATTATGCTCAAGTTGCAGATGAATAAGAGTAAAGGGTCAATACAATGTGTGTGCACTCAGGGTTACTGATTCCAAACTCATATCATGATATCGTGAACAGCAAGTAACTCTCCTTTAACTGACCTTACTTTCTTTGTCAGAGTTGCCTGTGTGGTAGCACCACAAAGTCGATTAACTTTGAAAGATGTTGGTTAAAGAGAAATAGCTGGTACAAGTACACAAAATAAAACCTCAAAAGTTTTGGTTGTCTTCCCAATTAGCTCCATTATTGTAATGAAGTACATTCATATCCAGTACAGAGGAACATGAACAGACCCGGATGGTATATTCCACAACTGAGTGTCCCAGACATCAGGCAGCTAATTCCTAACTCTAATAATTTAATCACTGCTGTACAGAATGGAAGAATAATACAACTGGTGCACATATACTACTTCCATTTGTAAAAGTGGCTTCACTGTCTGTTTAATTCTGTCTTTAATTAAACCAGGCAACATTTCCTGGCTGTAAGTAATGTAGGTTGATGAGATACTGTAGAAAAATCCCTTGTATCTGTGCATCTGCAGATGCTACAGTTTGCTGAAGCTGATTAGAAAGGCTACAAAATGCCTAAAAGTTCCATAGAAGAGTAATCTTTTGACAATTCTTCTATACTATAAAGCTGTTTTATGGGAGCTGTGTATGTGTTGGTGTATGTATGTATATATACACACACACACACACACACACACACACACACACACACACACACACACACACACACACGTATATGCACACACGGATCCCTATCATATGATAGAAACCTCATTTGACGGAGACCATAAGACTGAAATTTCAAAATGCTGAAAACTCACTTGACTGAAACCCATAATACTGAATTTCAACATACTAAATTGTAAACTGGACCATATAAAACCAGACTAGTTGGGGGGGCTATGCCCACCACACCTCCGAATGTGAGGGGCAATGCCCCCCACATCCCTTAACTATATATACTAACTCCAAGATTACACTACAGTGGGGAAAAGGGCATATACCTTTCATTTGCCTTACAGTAGTCTACACGCTGCCACTACTATGCCCTTTTCCCCACTGTAGTGCAATCCTGGAGTTAGTATATACAGTTAAGAGGTTTGTGGGGGGCACTGCCCCCCAAAATGGGGGTGTGGGGGATGTAGCCTCCACCTAGTCTGGTTTTATATGGTCCAGTTTACAATTTAGTATGTTGAAATTCAGTATTATGGGTTTCAGTCAAGTGAGTTTTCAGTATTTTGAAATTTCAGTCTTATGGTTTCAGTCAAATGAGTTTCAGTCAAATGAGGTTTCTATCATATGATAGGGATACACACATACACACACACACACGCACACACACTTAGAGCTGGAGTGAAGTAACAGGGTTAGAGTTAAGGTTAGGATCATCCCCTGGATCCATCTTACTAATATGTGCTTACCCTGCCTCTCACCTCTGATCTTATACCTTGCCAGAAAATATTTGATCAAATACTGGTAATCCATTGAGATATATAAAATATACACCTTGGATGTTCTGCCTATTTATCTGAAAAGATCTCTGACTGCACACTGACTGCTAGCAGTGCTGCAATCCATTCAGTCTACGCTATCTTGTCACATGGAAGGTTTTTTTTTTCTGCTGACAGCTTTAATTTAGCTTCTAGGCTGTTGACTGCTAGATCTGCTCTTATTAAATCTGGGCTCCTCCACAGTGACTGTCTGGAATCAAACCTGCCTCTAGTCTGGTGAGAGTCTCCAGTACCCATTTATGAAAATCTCAATGTTTCCTCTAAGTGTACTACTGCTTGAGTATTGCATTCATGCCCTACCAAGCTTATAGTCTTCTGTTTGCAAACACTGCACACGGAAGAGATTCAGCACCTCAGTTAAAGGAAGATTTAATTACTCCAGTCTGAGAAAAGTCATGGTTTGGTTCTGTTGCTCTGGATGATTATTGGCCTTCCATTTGTCATTGAGGTTCTCAAGAAAGCATCATCTGGCAACTGGAAGCCTGTCTAGGATGTAACAAAATCAATGATCCATTTCATTGTGGTTTTCATGTTGGACATCATACTAAAACAGCCCTTACTAGATTGTTTAATGATATCCTTCTAGTGCAAGATAAGCATTACTATTATAAATTGGTCCTGTTCACTCATCTGACATTTGATACATGGACCATGCTATCTTGCATAACTGGCTGGAGCTTTACTACAATACTGGACCAGTTTGGCATCTACCTCTTTAGAGAAACACTAATGGTGGTTTCTGGCATTAACTCTTTAGCATCCCACCGATTTGACTGTGGTATTCTTCAAGGTTCCATTCCCACTTCTCTTTTGTTCACTGTATATGAGCACTGTTTATATGCTGACATTGAGAGATGTTATTCAGCTGACAGGACTACAGTATCACTGCTGCTTGTGCAGACACATGCAGCTTCATCACATTTAGTTAGCAGTCTCCGTTTACAGTATGCAGGTTAACTAATGATTTAGAACTCATCCACCAATGTATTGTCTATACCCGCTTGAGTTCAATACTTCCAAGACAACAGCAGCAATCATACATGCTGCTCTTAGGGTTTTATTAATGACACTTTTGTCTCCAGATATTATCCACAGTGTACACAAGTTGTAATTGATGTCCAAGGTGTGGGACTATGTGATTATTGATGGAAGCTGACATTAGAAGACCAGGTGTGACCTGTCATCAAATCTGCCTGCCTCATGCCCTAGTCTCCTCCTGACTTGACTACTACAATGTCCTGAGGCTTCCAGATAAGAAGCCTGGTTTTCTGCAGCAAGTTCAAAATTCCACAGCCTGGTTACCTGCATGGGTTCTAAAGGCCATCATATTATGCCAATTCCATTGGAACTTCACTGGCTTACTATTAGACAACACAATTTTCAGAGTTCTTTTCTGGTTTAAGTAGCCCTAAATGGCTTAGGGTTTCCGTATCTGTAGACCTTGTTAACCTGGCATTGGCTAACCAGACCTCATCACTTATTTTTCTCAAATTATAATTCTTGCTCTACCCGCTACTAGAATTCTATGATTTAAAATACAAGCATTTCCTTGTTAGCATTCATACCTATAGAATTTGCCAGCTGGTTGGTTGAAAGGGTCTCTGACATGGGGCATAGTGCTCTCTAAATTAGCTCTCTTAATTAGCTATGTCTACACTAAATATATATTTTTGCATGTTCTGTTATGAATATCTCCCACAGCTAACATTTGCCATCTGTTTTAATAATGTTTCATACTATGTTTTTCTTTTAGTTATCTATTGATATGTTGCTGTGTTTCAATTCATTTGGTGTTAACTAATTTTTGTAAATTGCTTGAGTTCAAACATTCTGTACCACTGGTACAGAGCTGAAGCTGAAGTAATTTGGTAAATGAAAAACATAGTAACAAATTTAAATGGACTTATTTTAATTTTTAGATTTATTTATGTGCAGTTACTCATAAAACAAATAAAACGTGCTGCATGTTATGGCTTATAGCTTTTATTGTACAGGGTTTGCTTCTCGTTACAGATACAGATGATGATTCTCCATTTACCTCTGAACCAAGTTCCTACAATTATCTAAAAACAATATTCATTTTACAGTCCTTCTATACAGTTCTTGTTACTCACTTTAGATCCTGTTTACCTTCAGGTGGTTCTTGCTGATTCTGTAAGGAAGCATGTAATATCTTTTTCTCAGAATTTTCTGCTGATTTTATGAGAAGGCATACAATATTCATTCCTGAGAAGGTCTTTGCTAATACTGTAAGGAAGCATATGTGAGGAAGCATGTCAGAATTTTCTGCTAATTTTGTGAAGAATCATGCAATATTTGCTTCTCAGAATTTCTACAGATTTTGTGGGGAAGCATGTCCATTAACAGCTGTTCCTTGTTTTCCAAGGCAGTACTTATCTTAGTCAGGGTTTCATCACATAGTATGGATCCCAATTTTACATTGCTAAGGTCTATTCCTACATTTAAGCAAACTTTTTAATTATAACTTGATTAACCCTTTAAACATATTCTAACCGTTCCCTTTTTTTGTATTAATTACAGAAGTTTTAAAACATATTGCATGATTTTATGCATCAATTAAGAAAAATTCTTGTTTTGCCTGCTCTGGGATAATAACATTTACTGACTCAGCAGCCAAGCCAGCAAGCTTTATTAAGCAAACTTTATTACATATAAGTAACATGCAACCAAGCATAATGATAACAACAACAGCAATTAAAAAGATGATAATTTTTCCTGTCCACCCTGTGAATAGATTACTTATCCAATTACTCCAATCAGTATTCCAAGTTTCCAAGCAAGCTTTATTAAGCAAACTTTATTACATATAAGTAACATGCAACCAAGCATAATGATAACAACAACAGCAATTAAAAAGATGATAATTTTTCCTGTCCGCCCTGTGAATAGATTACTTATCCAATTACTTCAATCAGTATTCCAAGTTTTCCTGCTGTTCTGTGAGACCTGTGCAATAATCTGTAGGTGTGTTTCAAGGGATTCTGTTTTATCTGATATAATGTACAGCATTCTTCTCATATTAAAGCACAGGTGGTACCTTGGGAAGCTAGTATATAACCTAAGGCCATTCTGTTTTGGAGAACCATAGTTCTTATGGCTGTCATTTCGACAGTAATGTCAGAAACTGCACTGAAAGTGGCATTTGCCATTACTTCAACTAGTTTGGACAGCTTTCAAACTTCCATATGGCTTTAACTGCTCCATACCATGAAAATATACCTGCTCTTGAAATTGCATCATCTCCTAAATCCATATTTTTTTAGTTTTAGATAATCAAGGTTTTGATGATAGATCCATGACTCATCTAACTCTTCTATTGGATTTTGTATTAAATCTTGGGCCTCCTTCTTTTTCTAGCATTTCTAATGTTTCTTTTTGGTAGTTCTTTTACATGATGCATTGCCCATATTACTAATCCTATGTAGCACATTCCACACCATCTTTGCAGTAACCATTTGTAGGAATATTTACCACAGATGTAATATAATCCATCTGACAGTGACACTGCTATTTACTAAGCTACTGTTTGCCCTGCCCATAGTAGGTGTGTCTTAGTGTACAACCACAAAGTTTAAAGACGGTTTATTTTTCCAACATGTTGCACTATTTTTGCACTCATTTTTGTCTTGTTTTGAGAAGTTTATTATCCATGTTTGACTCAATAACCGCTGACCATTAGATGCTATGAGAATGGGAAAATTAGTATGGAAAACCCAGAACTCTGGTATTTTTTCATGAAGTTCTGCAAACGTGGCTGTTAAAGCACAGTTACTGTTTACTACTTGTATTGTGCCATTCTGTCAAAAACGTTGAACCCCCCCCCCCAAACCATAGCTGATAGTTGCTCCCTTGCTTTATGTAATTGTACACTGACAATTTGATCTCCTGCTTCATTTGTTAATACTCACCAATTATCAGATTTATTTAGTGGAACTGGTATTAAAGGCATGTCCCCTGCTATTTTGGGTATTAAACTACAACACTTAGAGACATTTATGTCTTGTGCATACCAATATTGTCTTGTCAGGAATGTATTAAAAGATGGTAACCAATCCTGTTCATTTTTCCATATATCCTTACTTTCTCTTCTATAGGAGTGATGAGTGGTTGGCTTAAACCAATGTTGTTTGTCTTTTCGTCTTTTCCCGGTAAGGGGTTGCCACAGCGGAACTCTGGTCCACTAATGATTGTCAGTAGATTTTTATGGTGCCGAGTTGCCAGCCTGACGCCCAACCTTCAGCGAAGACACACCCATTTACACATGTCTTTCTGAGGCCACTCGACCGCGGGGAAGACATGCAGACTCCACACAGAAGGCACTCCCCGCACACTAGCTGAGAATCAAACGGGAGAACCTCTTGCTGTGAGGCAACAACGCAACCACTGTACCACCATGGCTTGGTTGGCTTACCAATGCAAAAGAAAAATTGCAATAAATAAACATATTGGTCTCATTATTAACTTACAAATTTTAAGTTTAAAGCAAGAATTATTTACATTACTTTTAGTAGCATTTTGGTTAGTATTTGGTACATTAGTCTGCAACTGATTATATTTCAGTGTTCTAAAAAGATGTACTCCATTTGTGTTCATGTTGCCAATTTCAAAAAAAATTGTCTGTAAAAAAAGTAAAGTAAAATACCATTAAGATGTTTTAGGGTTATCAACTTGTTTATTGTCAATTTGTTTTATAACCCTTAATTGATCTGTATGACCAAACATTGTTTTGCTTCTTTTACCACTCTTGATTTTATATACCAATAAACCCAAAAGGAAGGCACTGATTAGGCAGGTTGGATATCAGTCAAGAAAAGTTTATTGTAGACGCAAAAGCACACTTACAGCAAGGTTAAATCCACACAAACCTTTAACTGTTTTCACCACGTTTTCGTCTTATAACTTCATCAGATGAGTGTACCAACAGTTAAAACATTAATTATATACAGTGTTTAAAATCCTAAAAGCCAATCAAATGAACTGAATAATTAAAGAAACCATGAAATTAAAAGTACCAGTGCATGTCTAAAAGTTGCATAAAATCACTGTTTAAAAATCACTGTTTTAAAAGAATTATTTAAAAAGACTTGAAGTCATTCAGAACATATGAAGATACATTTTCATTTAAACCAGGGTGTGCATTTGATTCTAAAATGAATTGCCAATACAATTCCTTATTTTCAAGATGGGTTTCCCAAGGACCACCCCTGGGATCTATAGGTAACAGTTCTATAGCATAAAAAGCAAAATTAGCATGAATACAGGTTTGATTATGTTTGTACAAAGCAATATTAATATTTTTCTTCCTGATGTCATACATGTGCTCATAAACCCTCATTTTGAATTTTCTCTCATTGATCACATAAAGCTAAATAAATAATGCCATTTGTACTACAATTTGCATACCCCCTGGTTTTAATAAATTTGTTTTACATTTTAAGTAAACCATTTCCCCTACTTTAATATAGGGACACTGGGCACAGTTGCCACACTTGTATGTGCCTCTCTTTCTATAATCTGTACCTTTGTATCTAAATGCACCACCTTCCAAGATGGACTTTATATTCTGACCCCTTTTATAAATACATTTAAAGGGGTTCTCAAATATATTATTCAAATCAGAAATACTGGCAAACTTTTTTCATCCATCCTGTATAATATCATTGACAAGTTTAGCCTCTCCATCATATGTAATTATCAATGCCTTGCAGTTCATATCTCCCTCATTCTTTTTCAGGCCAGTATCTACAGCACCTTTTCTCAAAAGAGGAGGAAACCTTGTATTTCTGGACTGCACAACTTCTTGAAGTATCTCATCTAAAAGACAATCTGGGTACCCCCTAGCCTTAAAGAGTTGCATCAAGTATATACATTCTTTTTTAAAATCTTCACTATCAGAAATCATCCTGCTAAGACATACAAATTGTCTCTTCACCACACTCTTGTTTTGGTAAAAGGGATGCACACTACCATAATGTAGATACATTTTTTTTCTGTATATGTTGGATTTGAATTGTCCCCCAGCCTTATAGATCTTAATGGCTAAATAGTTCATTTCATTATAAGTTATTTCATATGTAAACCTAAGAAATTGTGTGCTGTTAGTTAAATAATCTAAAAATTCCAAAAACTTTATCTCAGAACCAATCCAAAAAAGACAAATGTCAAACAGAAAATGGGCATAAAACTTCCAATATCGTGTGTATTCACATTTAAAAACAAACATTTTCCCAACATGATAAAATTATGTTTGCATATGTTGGTGCACAATGGCCCCCATGGCTACCCCCCTCAACTGTCTAAAATATTCACCTTCAAAATAAATGAAGTTATTCTTCAGAACCAAATCCATAAGAATTAAATGTATACGAGAATCATTACGTGAAATATTCATGTTGTTAAATAAAACCTATTCTATATATTCCATACCAGTGTCATGGGGAATAGAAGTAAATAGAAGTAAATATGTCTATAACGTCAATAGTTATAAATATTAAATCCTCAGAATACAAATCATTGTTAATTTTGGATAGCAAATCCCAGGAATCCTTGATAACATTAGTCACATCCAATGATAATTTTTTAATTTTGAATCAATATATTTAGCTAATGGAGCTGTAAATGAACCTTCAGCAGAAACTATTGGCCTGAGGGGGGGGATTATGGACATCTTTGTGGATCTTCGGAATCCTAAAAATGGAAGGGACCGTCGGTTTGTCCACATGAAGGAAGGAAATAGTGTCAATATCTATAAGACCTTCAAAAAGTAAATCTTTCAAACATACACATATCCTCTTATAGGCAATATGCACTTCATTTAAAGAAATTCTGCTATATTTACTATCATCGCCTATGATGTCCAACATTTTTCCTTCATATAGTATTTTGTCCATAAAAATCACCCCCCTCCCTTGTCAGTCTTCATGATTCTTAAGTTTCTGTATTTCTTGCGTGCTTCCAAAATGTTTCTGTCTTCAATTGTTAAGTCAGGTGTCACTCTCATTTTACTGAGGGCTTCTCTAAGCTCTTTTTCGACCATTACTTCAAATTTTCTTAATTGAGGGTGCAATGGGGGGTTAAAAGTGCTGCCCTTAGTTAACTGTGTATCTGAATTAGTTTGTCTATTCTGCCCCTGGAAAAATAGTTCAAAGTTCTTTTTTCTAATAAATAATTTAAAATTTACCAATAAATTCAGTATATCCGTCTTCCTTCTAGGTACAAAGGTAAAGCCTTTTGAAAAAAAGTCCAAAATGTCCTTTTTCTACTCTTACATCGCTATAATTAAAAATGTGAAAATCTTTATATACATATTTTGGGCCAGTACAAACAATGTTACTATTAACTACTACCTCTGGTAGTCCCTGTGTTGCCCCTTCCATACATTGTTCCTGTAATTGACTGGCCCCTTGTTTTTCAATCTCTATGATCTCCGAAGTGTCAGAAAATCTGAATAACTCTTTAAATTATATGGAGCTCTGTCTCCATTTTTATCATAAATAACTTCATCATGCCTTACCCTATCTCCATTGTCCTAATAGTATGTGTAAGTTCTTACGCTTTTAGGTTTGGGGTAAAGAATATTGTCATGATATTCCCTAACATCTCTATTTATTTTATTCAGTTTCCTGCTGTGCACTTCATTACATTTCACATCAATACTAGCTAAAATCTCCAAGTATTTTGCTTTTTCATTTTCCACAGTATATAACAAATCATTGACAATAACATTGCTAGTACGCTCAATAAGTTCCATTAAATTGGTCATTTCACTGTCATTTCTCTTTATAATAGCCCTCATAATGTAGAATCTGCACTTATCAAAACAAGTAATAAGTTCCTTATGAAATACTGACCCCTCTATTACATTATTAGGGTATTTGCATACCCTCAAGCCTTTAGGTACTATATTCAATTCTAAACATTGTTTTAAATACAAGTTATCCATTTCCAACATTTTGTACTTTGATAAAAACAAATCAAACTTACTTAAACTGTTAGAAAAGGTGTCAGTATGAGTTTCACAGTGCATTTCACACCCCAAACACAAATGTATGGTTTAAAACATCTCTATATAGTCTCTGAGTACCTTGCTCATTAATAACAGGCATATTAGAATGTCCACCATCAACAGCTCATGTTTCTCCAGCTGCAACACATTCCCTTGCAGCTTGCACATTGTTTTGAGTGTTAAAAATATTAGGAAGTCCTTCCAGACAATCAGATATCACCAAACTGCTTCCATTCACATTTAAAACGCCATTAAATGTTCTGTTGTTCTCGTCGCCATTACTGCCGTTTGCCTGATTCAGCTGTGCTTCCTGGTTGTCAGGAATTGTAGAATTGCTGGCCAGGGTGATCACTGATCCCCACCCGTTGAGTGAGCTGACCAATCAGATTACGAATCTCCCCCATTTCATTTCCTTTTCTCTGTTCCTCGGCTGACAAGTCCTTCTGCCCTTCCATAACCAAAATAGAACCAGTAAAAGATAAAAAAGGTAAAGTGCCTTGAATAAGTCAACCAATAAACCCAAAAGGAAGGCACTGGTTAGGCAGGTCAGATATCAGTCAAGAAAAGTTTATTGTAGACACAGGTCAGGTATAGGCCAAGACGGAAGGACTGTGGCTGACCAAGTTTGCAGATGACTGCAAACTGGGCACCATAATCGACTCTCCAGCCGACACAAGCATCCTCCAAAAGGGCCTCATAGAAACAGACAACTGATGCCAGAGCCATGGCCTCAAGCTAAATGCCAAAAAGTGTATAGTCATCCCCTTTGGCAAAAACAAAGTGCCCGCAAATTATCACATAGGTGGTAATCCATTAAGTACAGAAGAAGTAATAAGGGACCTGGGGACCCAAGTTGATAGCATTCTCTCATTTGACAACCACGTGGCCAAAGTAGTTAGAAGAACATTTTATATAGCCCACCTAATCATGAAGGGATTCACAACTAGATCAGGGGAGGTCATCGTGCCTCTTTACTCATCCCTCATCAGGCCCATAATTGAGTACAATGCCCCTTTTGGGATGTACCTTACCAGACACCTGCAGCAACTGGAAAGACCCCAAAAGTACGTCACCAAGAGGATCAAAGGGCTCAAACAGATGCCATATGCTGGCCGGTTAAAAAAATGCCAGCTCTACTCAGTGGCATACCGCCTGCTCAGAGGCGATCTGTGCCTGACGTATAAAGCCATGTCCAACCCGGAATTAATGGACATGCTGCACCTCAGAAAATCCAAATCCCATCGAGCTATGCTCGAGACTTGAACCTCAGCACTGAAATAAATAGGACATGCTGGAGGGACAGATTCATAACCCAGAGGCTCCCTTCACTCTGGAATAAAATCCCAGTCCAGGTCAGGCAGAGTCCCTCATTTACTCTCTTCAAGAAGAATCTGGATGAGTGGATAGGAGATCGTAGGTTTACCCCGGGTATCACTTCTGTGTCACTGTTAGAGGCACAGTATACTAACCTCGAAAAAGGGCATAGCAAAATTAATTTAAAATGGGTGGTGAAACCCAAACACACTCTGGCTAGGCTTATAAATGCCCTAGGGCAGATAGCCTAGTATGAACCTATGAACCTATGAACAAAAGCACACTGACAGCAAGGTTAAATCCACGCAAATGCTTTAACTGTTTTCACCGCATTTTCATCTTATAACTTTATCAGATGAGCATACCAACAGTTAAAACCTTAATTATATACAGTGTTTAAAAACTTAAAAGCCAATCAAATGAACTGAATAATTAAAGAAACCATGAGCTTAATGTCTAAAAAGTTGCATAAAATTACCGAGGGTATGCAAATACCCTAATAATGTAATAGAGGGGTCAGTATTTCTTAAGGAACTTATTACTTGTTTTGATAAGTGCAGATTCTACATTATGAGGGCTATTATAAAGAGAAATTACAGTGAAATGACCAATTTAATGGAACTTATTGAGCGTACCAACAATGTTATTGTCAATGATTTGTTATATACTGTGGAAAATGAAAAAGCAAAATACTTGGAGATTCTAGCTAGTATTGATGTGAAATGTAATGAAGTGCACAGCAGGAAACTGAATAAAATAAATAGAGATGTTAGGGAATATCATGACAATATTCTTTACCCCAAACCTAAAAGTGTAAGAACTTACACATACTATTAGGACAATGGAGATAGGGTAAGGCATGATGAAGTTATTTATGATAAAAATGGAGACAGAGCTCCATATAATTTAAAGAGTTATTCAGATTTTCCGACACTTTGGAGATCATAGAAATTGAAAAACAAGGGGTCAGTCAATTACAGGAACAATGTATGGAAGGGACAACACAGGGAATACCAGAGGTAGTAGTTAATAGTAACATTGTTTGTACTGGCCCAAAATATGTATATAAAGATTTTAACATTTTTAATTATAGAGATATAAAAGTAGAAGGACATTTTGGGCTTTTTTTCAAAAGGCTTTACCTTTGTACCTAGAAGGGTGATGGATATACTGAATTTATTAGTAAATTTTAAATTTATTAGAAAAAAGAACCTTGAACTATTTTTCCAGGAGCATAATAGACAAACTAATTCAGATACACAGTTAACTAAGGGCAGTACTTTTAACCCCCCATCGCACCCTCAATTAAATAATTTTGAAGTAATGGGTCGAAAAAGAGCTTAGAGAAGCCCTCAGTAAAATGAGAGTGACACCTGACTTAACAATTGAAGACAGAAACATTTTTGAAGCATGCAGGAAAAACAGAAACTTAAGAATCATGAAGCCTGACAAGGGAGGGGGCGATTTTTATGGACAAAATACTATACGGAGGAAAAATGCTGGACATCTTAGGTTTTTAAACACTGTATTTAATTAAGGTTTTAACTGTTGGAACGCTCATCTGATGAAATTATAAGATGAAAACGAGATGAAAACAGTTAAAGTGTTTGTGTGGATTTAACCTTGCTGTCAGTGTGCTTTTGTGTCTGCAATAAACTTTTCTTGACTGATATCTGACCTGCCTAACCAGTGCCTTCCCTTTGGGTTTGTTGGTTGACATATTCAAGGCACTTTACCTTTTTTATCTTTTATAAACTGAGTGTATTATTTGTTCCATTACTTCAAAAGGTCCCTGCCAATTGCTGTCCCATGGACCTTCCGTCTGGAATGTTTTTACAAGAACTTTTGTTCTACAGGGAAGGTTTCTTCTGGCAGTAAAATTAGAACCTTTTTCTATAAATGGAAAACTTGTTCTGTAGCTATATCATCACAGATGTCCATAAGCTGTTTTTGCCATTGTTGGTGTTTCCCTATATTTAACACCAGCCTACCATTTGGTATGACTGGATTGAATGGCAGTTGTGTAGGCATTTTCCTTCCTGTCATTACTTCAAAGGGTGATATTCCTGTTTTACTATTAGGTGCAATGGCGGCTCGTGGCATCGGACTGCAGCCCCCCCCCCCCAGCTGTGTGATGAAAAAGAAAAGAACACGTGTTGTACAATAAAATATTTATAAATTAAAACTGGCTGACTTGTGCTGTAAAAATAAGTCCGACTGACTTGCAAAGTCCTGGAACTCAAACTGAGCATGCTCATTGCTCGGCGAGGTCCAGGTTTCTTTTTTTACTTTTTTTTTATTTTCTCTGTAAAGCTGGACTGTCTCAGACTGCTGTAAAGGCAGTCTAGACTATGGAGAGTTCTGCAATAGTGTGTGATGCCCAGAAGTCTGTGCGGTAACTGCACAGTAAAGTGGAAGGGGGGCGGACTGTCATGTCCGCAGTCATGTACGTGACATGAATGGCAGGATGGCTACTGATTGGTTCTCGCTCTCTTTCTGAAAAAGATAACGAAAAACAATCAGTAGTAGCAGGCAGTGCAGGACAGGACAGGTACTTTTGGTTACTTGCTACCATATGGTACGTGGGTGTGCTAGTGCTACCGTTGCCAATATTGAATCTGATTGCTAACAACTTTCTTTGGGCTCTTGCTACGGGGAGGAAAGATTTCTGGATTTCTGACCTAGCTAGTAGCTACTTAAAAAAAGCCTACTTTACTTTGTTCGTGATGGAAAAGGACAGTCTCAGTCAATCACTCATCATTCATTTTTTTGAGGTAAGTCAAAGGGGTTTTGTTTTAGCTAATGTTAAGAACATATTCTTGTACCTGAAGTAAATTATCCTGCTCTGGTAACCCTGTCTTGTACAGACTGTACCTCTCCCAATAATTCAATATTTTGAAACTAGATGTTGGTGTGCAAGCAACTTCATTTATTTTCTAAGTCCTCTGCTGAAAATCAGCTTGTTCCAAGTCGGACTTTCCTGGTAAACAAATGTTAAATAAATAAATATTTGGCAGTCCTGTTTTTTTATTATTTAAATTTAGCTTAAATACTCTGACATGGAATTGATATTTTGGAAGGTGACAGAAATGAATATCTTGGAAGGAGGCAGAAATTAAATCATTAAAACGATGGATGCAGTAAGGTATCATTGAGTAAGTATGCTAGGCAGTAACACCCACTCAACCTGGTTAATACTTTATAGCTGTACTGTAGTATAGAGAGAGTATTTTAACAAGGTAGTATGCTCTGGTTCTATTGTGGTTTTGTCTGATATGATGTACTTGTACAGTGCAGCACCTGTCTAGATTGTAATCCCGTGAAAGGAGTGGAACACCAAGAAGCATTACCTTCATAGCCAGTCAGAGTGTAGGATCATAACAACAGCCAATAAACAAGGCAAGTGAACCTTTGGGATGTGAGAAATATGTGGCAGGAGATGATTGTAATATACACCCCTTTATTCCATGAGCCCCAGGCTTGTGTAGTTTTTAGGCTCAGGTACAACATTGGCTTTTACAGCTTGGGCTACTGACCTGCTAATGAACAGCAAGTATTTGGAATTCAATGGATCCATTATTGTTTATGATTGGTTGAGACATCTCATGTGCTTATTGGGCCATGCTGTACTTAATAGGATGGCTTTCCTCAAAGGCCTAATGAGTAGATTGCTGTAGTGGTGTCAGTAAAGTTGTGCCTTATTGGGGTGGGGAAGGGAGGAAAGTGAAACTGTCTGGACTGGTTAATGGGAAGAAATAACCGTGCTCAATGTTGGAAGTAAAGTAGTGCTCCAGTTCAGTGTATCTGCTTACCAAATAAATAAGTAGAATCTGAAATGCTGAGGCATCTTGATCTGTTTCACTGGTTAACCTCATTGCTGTCAGTTTATTTCTACATGTCTGGTAGGAATGATATTTAAAGATGCACGTTTTGGACCAGGAAGTGCTCTGGGAGATAAGTCTGATACTGTTGAGAACCCATTTACCCCAAAAACATTCATTCTATTTCATCTGATTAAACAAAAGTTTCTTATCTATTTTTTTCCTGTGGAGTTCTTTCAACCTTTCCTCCCCTTCATAGTTGGAGACTTCCTCCCATCTCTCTCTCTCTCTAATGTAATAATTATTATCATCAGTCAGTCAGATAAAATTTCTGTATTTTTTTCATAGCAGGGTCAACCAGATACACTTGACTTTATGCATTTTTTCGTGGCAGTAGTCAACCAGATACTATTAGGTTGGCAGTGTGTTTCGGGGGGGTGGGCTGTTGATGGATACTTTTTAAATATAATATCCTGGCTGAGTTAACCAGATACTAAGGAGGCAGTGTGTTTTACAGGCTGTTGATGTTTTTTTTAATCCTGGCAAGGTGAACCAGATGCTAAGGAGGCAGTGTATATAGGGGACTATGTGTTAATATTTTTTGTAATATAATATCCAGGCAGAGTTAACCAGATACTAAAGAGGCAGTGTGTTCTGGGGACTGTTGATGATTTTTTTAATATAATACCCTGGCAGGGTCAACCAGATAGTAGGGAGGCAGTGTTTTTGTTTTGGGGGCTATTGCTGCATTTATTTAATATAATATCCTGGAAGGGTCAGCCAGGTACTAAGGAAGCAGTGTGTTTGTTTTGGGGGTTGTTGATGTATTTATTTAATATAATATCCTGGCAGGGATAACCAGATACTAAGGAAGCAGTGTGTTTGTTTTGGGGACTGTTGCTGTATTTATTTAATATAATATCCTGGCAGGGTCAGCCAGATACTAAGGAAGCAGTGTGTTTGTTTTGGGGGTTGTTGATGTATTTATTTTATATATTATCCTGGCAGGGGTAACCAGATACTAAGGAAGCAGTGTGGTTGTTTTAGGGGTTGTTAATGTATTTATTTAATATAATACCCTGGCAGGGGTAACCAGATATTAAAGAGGCAGTGTGTTTGTTTTGGGGGCTGTTGGTGGATTTATTTAATCTAATATCCTGGCAGGGGTAACCAGATACTAAGGAGGCAGAGTATTTGTCCTGGGGACTGTTAATGTATTTATTTAATGTAATACCCTGGCAGGGGTAACCAGATAGTAAGGAGGCAGTGTGTTTGTTTTGGGGGCTGTTAATGTATTTATTTAATATAATACCCTGGCAGGGGTAACCAGATACTTAAGAGACAGTGTGTTTGTTTTGGGGGCTGTTGATGTATTTATTTAATATAATATCCTGGCAGGGGTAACCAGATATTAAGGAAGCAGTGTGTTTGTTTTGGGAGTTGTTGATGTATTTATTTAATATAATATCCTGGCAGGAGTAACCAGATACTAAGGAAGCAGTGTGTTTGTTTTGAGGGCTGTTGCTGGATTTATTTAATATAATATCCTGGCAGGGGTAACCAGATACTAAGGAGGCAGTGTGTTTGTTTTGGGGGCTGTTGCTGGATTTATTTAATATAATATCCTGTCAGGGTTAACCAGATACTAAGGAAGCAGTAAGTTTGTTTTGGGAGTTGTTGATGTATTTATTTAATATAATATCATGCCAGGGGTAACCAGATACTTAGGAGGCAGTGTATTTGTTTTGGGGTCTATTGCTGCATTTATTTAATATAATATCCTGACAGGGTTAACCAGATACTAAGGAAGCAGTGTGTTTGTTTTGGGGACTGTTGCTGTATTTATTTAATATAATATCCTGGCAGGGTCAACCAGATACTAAGGAAGCAGTGTGTTTGTTTTGGGGGTTGTTGATGTATTTATTTAATATAATATCCTGGCAGGGGTAACCAGATACTAAGGAAGCAGTGTGCTTGTTTTGGGGGTTGTTAATGTATTTATTTAATATAATACCCTGGCAGGGGTAACCAGATACTAAGGAGGCAGTGTGTTTGTTTTGGGGGCTGTTGAAGGATTTATTTAATCTAATATCCTGGCAGGGGTAACCAGATACTAAGGAGGCAGAGTATATGTTCTGGGGCCTGTTAATGTATTTATTTAATATAATACCCTGGCAGTGGTAACCAGATACTAAGGAGGCAGTGTGTTTGTTTTGGGGGCTGTTGACAGATTTATTTAATATAATACCCTGGCAGGGGTAACCAGATACTAAGGAGGCAGTGTATTTGTTTTGGGGGATGTTGATGTATTTATTTAATTTAATATCCTGGCAGGTGTAACCAGATACTAAGGAGGCAGTGTATTTGTTTTGGGGGCTGTTGATGTGTTTATTTAATATAATATCCTGGCAGGGGTAACCAGATACTAATGAGGCAGTGTGTTTGTTTTGGGGGCTGTTAATGTATTTATTTAATATATCCTGGCGGAGTAACCAGATACTGAGGAGGCAGTGTGTTTGTTTTGGGGGCTGTTGATGTATTTATTTAATATAATATCCTGGCAGGGATAACCAGATATTAAGGAAGCAGTGTGTTTGTTTTGGGGGTTGTTGATGTATTTTTTTAATATAATATCCTGGCAGGGGTAACCAGATACTAAGGAAGCAGTGTGTTTGTACTGGGGGCTGTTGCTGGATTTATTTAATATAATATCCTGGCAGGGGTAACCAGATACTAAGGAATCAGTGTGTTTGTTTTGGGGGCTGTTGCTGGATTTATTTAATATAATATCCTGGCAGGATTAACCAGATACTAAGGAAGCAGTGTGTTTGTTTTGGGAGTTGTTGATGTATTTATTTAATATAATATCCTGCCAGGGGTAACCAGATACATAGGAGGTGGTGTGTTTGTTTTGTGGGCTGTTTCTGGATTTATTTAATATAATATCCTGGCAGGGTAACCAGATACAAAGGAAGCAATGTGTTTGTTTTGGGGGTTGTTGATGGATTTATTTAATATAATATCCTTGCAGGGGTAACCAGATACTAAGGAAGCAATATGTTTGTTTTGGGGGCTGTTGCTGGAATTATTTAATATAATATCCTGGCAGGTGTAACCAGATACTAAGGAGGCAGTGTGTTTGTTTTGGGGGTTGTTGATGTATTTATTTAATATAATATCCTGGCAGGGGTAACCAGATACTAAGGAGGCAGTGTGTTTGTTTTGGGGTTTGTTGATGGATTTATTTAATATAATACCCTGGCAGGGTATCCAGATACTAAGGAGGCAGTGTGTTTGTTTTGGGGGTTGGTGACGTATTTATTTAATATAATATCCTGGCAAGGTCAGCCAGATACTAAGGAAGCAGTGTTTGTTTTTGGGGCTGTTGATGGATTAATTTAAAATAATATCCTGGCAGGGTTAACCAGATACTAAGGAGGCAGTGTGTTTGTTTTGGGGGCTGTTAATGTATTTATTTAGCATAATATGCTGGCAGGGGTAACCAGATACTAAGGAGGCAGTGTGTTTGTTTTGGGGGTTGTTGATGTATTTATTTAATATAATATCCTGTCAGGGTCAGCCAGACACTAAGGAAGCAGTGTGTTTGTTTTGGGGGCTATTGATGGATTTATTTAATATAATACCCTGGCAGGGGTAACCAGATACTAAGGAGGCAGTGTGTTTGTTTATGGGGCTGTTAATGTATTTATTTAATATATTATCCTGGCAGGGGTAACCAGCTACTAAGGAGGCAGTGTGTTTATTTTGTGGGTTGTTGATGGATTTATTTAATATAATATCCTGGCAGGGGTAACCAGATACTAAGGAGGCTGTGTGTTTGTTTTGGCGGCTGTTAATGTATTTATTTAATATAATATCCTGGCAGGGTCCGCCAGATACTAAGGAAGCAGTGTGTTTATTTTGGGGGCTGTTAATGTATTTATTTAATATATTATCCTGGCAAGGGTAACCAGATACTAATGAAGCAGTGTGTTTGTTTTGGGGGTTGCTGATGTATTTATTTAATATAATATCCTGGCAGGGTCAGCCAGATACTAAGGAAGCAGTGTGTTTGTTTTGGGGGCTGTTGATGGATTTATTTAATATAATATCCTGGCAGGGGTAATCAGATACTAAGGAGGCAGTGTGTTTTTGTGGAGGCTGTTAATGTATTTATTTAATATAATACCCTGGCAGAGGTAACCAGATACTAAGGAGGCAGTGTGTTTGTTTTGGGGGCTGTTAATGTATTAATTTAATATATTATCCTGGCAGGGGTAACCAGATACTAAGGAGGCAGTGTGTTTATTTTGTGGGTTGTTGATGGATTTATTTAACATAATATCCTGGCAGGGGTAACCAGATACTAAGGAGGCAGTGTGTTTGTTTTGGGGGCTGTTAATGTATTTATTTACTATAATACCCTGGCAGGGTCAGCCAGATACTAAGGAAGCAGTGTGTTTGTTTTGGGGGCTGTTAATATATTTATTTAATATAATATCCTGGCAAGGGTAATCAGATGCTAAGGAAGCATTGTGTTTGTTTTGGGAGTTGTTGATGTATTTATTTAATATAATATCCTGGGTGGGGTAACCAGATACTAAGGAGGCAGTGTGTTTGTTTTGGGGGTTGTTGATGTATTTATTTAATATAATATCCTGGGTGGGGTAACCAGATACTAAGGAGGCAGTGTGTTTGTTTTGGGGGTTGTTGATGTATTTATTTAATATAATATCCTGGCAGGGGTAACCAGATACTAAGGAGGCAGTGTATTTGTTTTGGGGGCTGTTAATGTATTTATTTAATATAATATCCTGGCAGGGGTAACCAGATACTAAGGAGGCAGTGTGTTTGTTTTGGGGGCTGTTGCTGGATTTATTTAATATAATATCCTGTCAGGGTTAACCAGATACTAAGGAAGCAGTAAGTTTGTTTTGGGAGTTGTTGATGTATTTATTTAATATAATATCATGCCAGGGGTAACCAAATACTTAGGAGGCAGTGTATTTGTTTTGGGGTCTATTGCTGCATTTATTTAATATAATATCCTGGCAGGGTTAACCAGATACTAAGGAAGCAGTGTGTTTGTTTTGGGGACTGTTGCTGTATTTATTTAATATAATATCCTGGCAGGGTCAACCAGATACTAAGGAAGCAGTGTGTTTGTTTTGGGAGGTGTTGATGTATTTATTTAATATAATATCCTGGCAGGGGTAACCAGATACTAAGGAAGCAGTGTGCTTGTTTTGGGGGTTGTTAATGTATTTATTTAATATAATACCCTGGCAGGGGTAACCAGATACTAAGGAGGCAGTGTGTTTGTTTTGGGGGCTGTTGAAGGATTTATTTAATCTAATATCCTGGCAGGGGTAACCAGATACTAAGGAGGCAGAGTATATGTTCTGGGGCCTGTTAATGTATTTATTTAATATAATACCCTGGCAGTGGTAACCAGATACTAAGGAGGCAGTGTGTTTGTTTTGGGGGCTGTTGACAGATTTATTTAATATAATACCCTGGCAGGGGTAACCAGATACTAAGGAGGCAGTGTATTTGTTTTGGGGGCTGTTGATGTATTTATTTAATTTAATATCCTGGCAGGTGTAACCAGATACTAAGGAGGCAGTGTATTTGTTTTGGGGGCTGTTGATGTGTTTATTTAATATAATATCCTGGCAGGGGTAACCAGATACTAATGAGGCAGTGTGTTTGTTTTGGGGGCTGTTAATGTATTTATTTAATATATCCTGGCAGAGTAACCAGATACTAAGGAGGCAGTGTGTTTGTTTTGGGGGCTGTTGATGTATTTATTTAATATAATATCCTGGCAGGGATAACCAGATATTAAGGAAGCAGTGTGTTTGTTTTGGGGGTTGTTGATGTATTTTTTTAATATAATATCCTGGCAGGGGTAACCAGATACTAAGGAAGCAGTGTGTTTGTACTGGGGGCTGTTGCTGGATTTATTTAATATAATATCCTGGCAGGGGTAACCAGATACTAAGGAATCAGTGTGTTTGTTTTGGGGGCTGTTGCTGGATTTATTTAATATAATTTCCTGGCAGGATTAACCAGATACTAAGGAAGCAGTGTGTTTGTTTTGGGAGTTGTTGATGTATTTATTTAATATAATATCCTGCCAGGGGTAACCAGATACATAGGAGGTGGTGTGTTTGTTTTGTGGGCTGTTTCTGGATTTATTTAATATAATATCCTGGCAGGGTAACCAGATACAAAGGAAGCAATGTGTTTGTTTTGGGGGTTGTTGATGGATTTATTTAATATAATATCCTTGCAGGGGTAACCAGATACTAAGGAAGCAATATGTTTGTTTTGGGGGCTGTTGCTGGAATTATTTAATATAATATCCTGGCAGGTGTAACCAGATACTAAGGAGGCAGTGTGTTTGTTTTGGGGGTTGTTGATGTATTTATTTAATATAATATCCTGGCAGGGGTAACCAGATACTAAGGAGGCAGTGTGTTTGTTTTGGGGTTTGTTGATGGATTTATTTAATATAATACCCTGGCAGGGTATCCAGATACTAAGGAGGCAGTGTGTTTGTTTTGGGGGTTGGTGACGTATTTATTTAATATAATATCCTGGCAAGGTCAGCCAGATACTAAGGAAGCAGTGTTTGTTTTTGGGGCTGTTGATGGATTAATTTAAAATAATATCCTGGCAGGGTTAACCAGATACTAAGGAGGCAGTGTGTTTGTTTTGGGGGCTGTTAATGTATTTATTTAGCATAATATGCTGGCAGGGGTAACCAGATACTAAGGAGGCAGTGTGTTTGTTTTGGGGTTGTTGATGTATTTATTTAATATAATATCCTGTCAGGGTCAGCCAGACACTAAGGAAGCAGTGTGTTTGTTTTGGGGGCTATTGATGGATTTATTTAATATAATACCCTGGCAGGGTAACCAGATACTAAGGAGGCAGTGTGTTTGTTTATGGGGCTGTTAATGTATTTATTTAATATATTATCCTGGCAGGGGTAACCAGCTACTAAGGAGGCAGTGTGTTTATTTTGTGGGTTGTTGATGGATTTATTTAATATAATATCCTGGCAGGGGTAACCAGATACTAAGGAGGCTGTGTGTTTGTTTTGGCGGCTGTTAATGTATTTATTTAATATAATATCCTGGCAGGGTCCGCCAGATACTAAGGAAGCAGTGTGTTTATTTTGGGGGCTGTTAATGTATTTATTTAATATATTATCCTGGCAAGGGTAACCAGATACTAATGAAGCAGTGTGTTTGTTTTGGGGGTTGCTGATGTATTTATTTAATATAATATCCTGGCAGGGTCAGCCAGATACTAAGGAAGCAGTGTGTTTGTTTTGGGGGCTGTTGATGGATTTATTTAATATAATATCCTGGCAGGGGTAATCAGATACTAAGGAGGCAGTGTGTTTTTGTGGAGGCTGTTAATGTATTTATTTAATATAATACCCTGGCAGGGGTAACCAGATACTAAGGAGGCAGTGTGTTTGTTTTGGGGGCTGTTAATGTATTTATTTAATATATTATCCTGGCAGGGGTAACCAGATACTAAGGAGGCAGTGTGTTTATTTTGTGGGTTGTTGATGGATTTATTTAACATAATATCCTGGCAGGGGTAACCAGATACTAAGGAGGCAGTGTGTTTGTTTTGGGGGCTGTTAATGTATTTATTTACTATAATACCCTGGCAGGGTCTGCCAGATACTAAGGAAGCAGTGTGTTTGTTTTAGGGGCTGTTAATATATTTATTTAATATAATATCCTGGCAAGGGTAATCAGATACTAAGGAAGCATTGTGTTTGTTTTGGGGGTTGTTGATGTATTTATTTAATATAATATCCTGGGTGGGGTAACCAGATACTAAGGAGGCAGAGTGTTTGTTTTGGGGGTTGTTGATGTATTTATTTAATATAATATCCTGGCAGGGGTAACCAGATACTAAGGAGGCAGTGTATTTGTTTTGGGGGCTGTTAATGTATTTATTTAATATAATATCCTGGCAGGGGTAACCAGATACTAAGGAGGCAGTGTGTTTGTTTTGGGGGTTGTTGATGGATTTATTTAATATAATATCCTGGCAGGAGTACCCATATACTAAGGAAGCAGTGTGTTTGTTTTGGGGGTTGTTGATGTATTTATTTAATATAATAGCCTGGCAGGGGTAACCAGATACTAATGAGGCAGTGTGTTTGTTTTGGTGGCTGTTTATGTATTTATTTAATATAATATCCTGGCAGGGGTAACTAGATACTAAGGAGGCAGTTTGATTGTTTTGGGGGTTGTTGATGGATTTAATATAATATCCTGGCAGGGGTAACCAGATAGTAAGGAGGCAGTGTGCTTGTTTTGGGGCCTGTTGATGGATTTATTTAATGTAATATCCTGGCAGGGGTAACCATATACTAAGGATTCACTGTATTTGTTTTGGGGGCTGTTGATGGATTTATTTAATGTAATATCCTGGCAGGGGTAACCAGATACTAAGGATTCACTGTATTTGTTTTGGAGGTTGTTAATGTATTTATTTAATATAATACTTTGGCATGGGTAACCAGATACTAAGGATTCACTGTATTTGTTTTGGAGGTTGTTAATGTATTTATTTAATATAATACTTTGGCATGGGTAACCAGATACTAAGGAGGCAGTGTGTTTGGTTTGGGGCTGTTGATGGATTTATTTACTATAATGTCCTGGCAGGGGTAACCAGATACTAAGGAAGCAGTGTGTTTGTTTTGGGGTCTGTTAATGTATTTATTTAATATAATATCCTGGCAGGGGTAACCTGATACTATGGAGGCACTGTGTTTGTTTTGGGGGCTGTTGATGTATTTATTTAATATAATACCCTGGTAGGGGTCACCAGATACTAAGGTGGTGGTGTGTTTATTTTGGGGGTTGTTGATCAATTTATTTAATATAATATCCTGGCAGGATTAACTATATATTAAGGAGGCAGTGTGCTTTGGAAGCTGCTTGACTGTGGATATATTTGTTCTTGTAAAAATATTGTAGCAGGGGCTCAAACAGATACTAGGTACGCACCGCGTTTTGGGGGCTACTTGTGGATGAATTGTGTTTATTTAACCTAATCTTTTTGTAGGGTCAGTCAAGAAAGATTGGGATAGTGTTTGAATGTTTTGTTGTTGAAACTCTAGCATTGCATGACTAAGTGCATGAGTGAACTGAAGTAAGATTATTTACAAGCTCTTGACTTTATGATGTGAAAGAAATACAGTGATGTAATCATTGTCTTCTTTTTATTATTTTAAATGTTGTAGGTTCAAATCAGATATTGTGGGTAGGCAATCGGGCTGGGGGCTATGCCTAGTATGTGTGAATGAAATGACTGGCCTTACTGTTGTACGTCTGACTTGCTTTGCAAGACTAACATGCATTTGAGTGAAGTAAGATTGACCACAAGCTCTGAACTCTGGCTACTGCTGATGTGAAAAAATACATATATTAATAACAGTGCTGTCTTTTATCCTTTTTTTGTCATTTAACCTCACAAGATCAATTCAGATACTGTATGTAGAGTGGGCAATAGGGACTGGGGCTATGTGTGAATAAAGCAACTGTCACTGCTGTTTACTGTTGTAATTCTGACTTTGCAAGACTGTAATGGTTATTTGCACTTTCAGATGAATGTAATCTAATTATCAAATGTATGAGTCATTCTAACTGTATGTTATTTCATATCTGTTCATGTATATACTGAATGTCTGTTTAAAAATGTCTGTAATATGTTAAGAGCTTTTCTCCTCAGACATATACTGAAAAGGTGTATTTTGACTAAAGACAGTTGGACAAAGCTGGGTAAACAAAAGTAAAATAAATAATAATATAATATGCATTTGTATAAGGTGAGCTGACACACATAAGTTGTGACTAATGTTTCTGTCAGCTAAGTGAAATTAATGCAAGTATGTTAATTTAATCCTGGCAGGGTCAAAGCAGATACTTTTGTTTGGTAATGGGGACGGGGGGGGGGCTGTTTGTGAATGAATTGAGTTGACTGGCCCTGCTCTTTACTGTTATAATTCTGGTTTTGCAAGATTAATGTGTATTTTGGTAAGATCAACAGTCATACAAGCCTGTGTCAATGTTTCTTAGAACCACTGGCACGTTAGACATTGGAGTGACCTGGAACTGTGAATAATAAATTAAGATAGTACAGTGGGACTTCTGATGAATCTTACTTTTCACTTGGATTTGTACTGCCTGATACAGTGCAATGTATGTCTACATCATGTGTACTCATGATAGTTTCATACAGTCAAGACCAAATACTTTTTTGCTGTTTAGAGATGTTTTGTTTTTTGTGCTGATATATAACCTAAAACCCTCATTAGCTCTGAAATGCGATTGATTTAGTCTAGTATTTGGTAGACTATTTAGCATATGCAATAGTGATTGAGCAGTTAATTTATGTAAAATGGTAAGCACAATCAATGTTGATCCAACTGTACCATAGCTCCACCCTGTGAAGTTAACCCCACCCCTTTCTACTTGGCCCCACCCCATGCAAGTGTCTCCTGCAGCCCCCCTTTGATTTGAAGTCACCATCCGCCACTGATTAGCTGCTGCCCTAATACCCATTAACATGCCTGAGAGATGTTGTACTCATGAATTTCCCTTTTCTAGACATGCATTTTTTAATCTTTCCTTAAGAGTTCTGTTCATTCTTTCTACTATGCCATTAGACTGCGGATGACATGGCATATGAATTCTCTGCTGTATTCCTAGCAAATTACACATTTGCTTGATAAGCTGACTGACAAATTGTGGCCTGTTGTCAGACTCTATGACCCTAAGCTATCCCCAGTGACAGAAAATGTTTTCCCATAAGGCTTCCAATGTGGCCTTTGCTGTCATGGTCTTGGTAGGAATTGCTTCTACCCATTTTAAAAATACATTCACTACTACCAACATATACCTGTACCCCCCTTTTGCTAGAAGTAATGGTCCAGCATAATCAATTTGAACTGCATACCAGCATCCATCTGCTGGTTGCACCCTATGTAACTGTGTTTTTTTTTACTTTTAGCATTAACTTTTAAACAGATTAAACATTTGTCTGATACTTGCATATCTTTTTTTAAATTTGGGTTCCAATATTTTTCCTTTATGACCTTCCACAGTTTATCTGTGCTGATGTGTCCTAACACTTGACAATTCAGTTTTACTAGCTATCATGCTAACTGAAAAGATACATAGAGAAGGCTGAAGCCTTTTTGTGTTCCGTATACCCAAAACTCCTTTGGAGGTACTCCCTCCACTTCTTACTGTTCTTTTTCCTCCTTCTATCCTTGTAATCTTTGTATTTTAACTAAATCATGCTCTACAGATAGAGCTTCATTTAATTTTTTCCATTTATATTCTACCTTCACCATCTCTATGGAATCAGCATTGACTTCTTTGCTTTCATAAATGCCCCATCCCACCTGTGCTGCTTGCTTAGTGAGCATGTCTACCTTTGCATTTACCCTGTATATGTCTGAGGTGTTTTTTTATGTGTTTTTGCTTTTAAAATGCTCTATTGTCCTATGCAGTTGCAGTTGTGATTGCCTTATAAATTTGTTTTAGTATTTCAGCATGTCTGAAGGGTTTACCCACACTATCAACAAGCCTTCATCTGGCCCGAGTAGCCATATGTAGTCTCAGGGAATTTGCTACGTAAGCACTGAAAAAAATATATTAACTGGATTATAATATTTTAAAACATACAAAACTGCTTCTAGTTCTGCCACTGTGCTGACATGTAACCTGGCAATTTGACCAGTTCTGGTTATCCTAACTTTGGGTCTTCAGGTACAACTGAGAACCCTGTCCAGTATTTTCCTTTATCCCAGAATCTGTCTCCATCTATGAAAATGGAGGGTTTGAAATGATCAAAGTCCACTGAAAGAAGTTGAATGTCTAGGGACATTATTTTTTTTCAAAACAGTTATACTGTTTACCTTCATAGATGTAGTTTGAAAGATAGTATTTATTCCCTGTCTCTATGGTTACCGTTTTCATGCCGAATAAGGCCAGAGTTTGACAACATCTGTGTGACTGATTTCATCTGTGATTTTATTCATTTCAAATTTGTCTATTAACGCTTTTACTGTATGATGTGGTGTCTGTACAATAATACTAGATAACACTGTAAGATATTCTGTTTGACTCCCCACTAAATGGCCAATAGTTGTTAAATGCAGGCATGTTAACCCATTTCTATAGGTATCATTTTTCTACTACAGAAAGTAACTGGAAGCAATGTTTTTTGCATTCAGTTATCTCCCCCATGTGGCCATTCCTGTACCAGTATTACTGAAAGTGTCTTTTTTCCTGCAGCTGCCTGTACCACAAATGGCAGCTTATTTGTAGGTGCAATAATTGATGTTGTCTGTGCCTGTTTAGCTTTCATTTGACAAAAGGCTTTCTCTTCATGAGGGCCCCACTCTAGCAGGGTGGCATTCTTATAGGTCCATAGGTTCATACTAGGCTATCTGCCCTAGGGCATTTATAAGCCTAGCCAGAGTGTGTGTGGCTTTCACCACCCCTTAGGATGAGAATACTATACCCATTAGTTTGCTGTGCCTCTGTCCAGCAGTGACACAGAGATGATTCCCAGGGTAAACCTACGATCTCCCATCCACTCATCAAGATTTCTCTTGAACAGAGTCAGTGAGGGGCTCTGCCTCACATGGACTGGGATTCTGTTCCATAGTGTAGGGAGTCTCTGGGTGATGAATCTGTCCCTCCAGCACGTCCTATTTATATCCGTGTTGAGGTTTAAGTCTCTTGCTCTCGTGGCTCTGGTGGATTTGGATTTTTTGAGGTGGAGCATGTCCATTAATTCCAGGTTGGACATGGCCTTGTATGTCAGGCACAGATCACCTCTGAGCAGATGGTATGCAACTGAATAGAGCTGGAGTTTCTTCAGTCGGGCATCGTATGACATATGTTTGAGCTCCTTTATCCTTTTGGTGAGGAACATTTGGGGTCTTTCCAACTGCTGCAGGTGTCGGGTAAGGTACATTCCGAATGAGGTGTTGTACTCAATCATTGGTCTGATAAGTGAGGAGTACAGGGGTACAATGACCTCTCCTGATCTGGATGTGAATCCCTTCATGATCAGGTGGGCAATGTAGAAGGTCTTCCTAACCACTTTGGCAATGTGAGTGTCAAAAGAGAGGTTACTGTCAACTTGGGTCCCCAGGTCCCTGATAACTTCTTCCATATTTAATAGATTACCACCTATGTGGTAATTAGGGGTTACCTTGTTTTTCCCAAAGGGTATGACTATACATTTTTTGGCATTTAGCTTAAGGCCATGGCTCTGGCACCAGTTATCCATTTCTATGAGACCTCTCTGGAGGATGTCTGTGTCTGATGGAGTGTCAATTATGGTGCCCAGTTTGCAGTCATCTGCAAGTTTTGTCAGCCACAATCCCCCTATGTTTGCCTGCACTTCAGAAAAATAAATGCCGAACAAGAGGAGGCCCAGGACTGAGCCCTGTGGGACACCGCTCGTGACCGGCTTAGAGTCTGACATGGCACCAGCAACTCTAACCCTGTGTGTTCTGTCCTTGAGCCAGTTTGCAACCCATCTTGTGACATATGGGTTTACATCTAAGCTGGTGAGCTTTTCTATGATGCCCAAGTGGGGTATTGTGTCGAATGTTTTGATCCTATTTTATACAGAGGCGCTGCCATTGCAGTATAGTCCTCTATAAATTCCCTATTGTAATTCATAATGCCCATGAATTTATGCAAGTCTGACACAGAAAGAGTTTTTTTCATCTGTAAAATTTCCTGCACTCATTTTGGGCATGGAGATCTGCTTAATGGTTGAATGACAGTACCTAAAAACTTTACCTCTTGTGACATAAATTTTAATCTTTCACTTTTGACTTTAAATCTTGATTGTTGTAGTGTTTTGAAGATCTTTTTCAACAGTCTAACATGTTCTTCTACTGTCTCAGATTGAATTAAAATGTCATCTCTGTAATGCATAACTGAATCATTCTTCTCTAGATCTTCTAAAATTGATCCTACTGTTTGATGAAAAATGACAGTACTATTTTGGAATCCCTGCAGCAACCTTGTCATTACATACTGTTGATTTTTGAATGTAAATACAAATCGAGGTCAATCCTTCTTCTGCAGAGGCAGAGCAAAAAATCAATTTGCCAAGTCTATTACCAAAAACCATTTACTTTGTGGCTTTATTTACTCTGCCAATTCTGGAACCCCCAGAATCAAATGAGCTCGGGGAGTTGTGTATTGATTTACCATTCATAGATCAATAAAAAGATGGTAACTAGCATCATTTTACTTAACTGGCCAGATTGGCGAGTTTATGGGACTAGTAGTGTCTTTTTGTATAAGTCCCTCTTTTTCCCATTCTGCAATGCATTTTCCATGTCTTCTTCTGCCTCTTTTGGTATAGGGTATTGTTTTTGAAATGGTGGAATATAATCCGGTTCACTTCCTACCCCTACTGGAACTTCCAGCTTTCCACAGTCATTAGGTCCTTTAGACCATAACTGGGGAAACTGTTGTTGCATATATTGCCATATGTCCCAACTGTCATCTTCAATATGTCCATCTGGTTTATGCATTTTCTCTGGTAAAGAAATGGCACAACATGTGCTTTCCCTTACCTGTATATTTTCCCCTTCCCCATTCCATAGTATACAGTTTGGGAGATCTATAGCTATTCCTAATGGTCCCATTATGTCCATTCCAATAATGGTAGTAGAACATGATGGGTGCATTAAGAAGGAACCTTTGAGGTTTGTCTGTCTGGTTTGAATTTAATATCTACAGGCTGATTGCCTAATGCATAGCATCCTGTCCCTTTAAAGGCTGAAATACAAGTTATTTTTGTTGGGTCCACCTGCAGCCTATGATTTGTAACTGATAGTGCTGCTCCAGTATCAAGGAGCACATTTTTCTACAATGACCCCTCTACCCAGATATGAATCACAGGTTGTCCATCCTGACCATTTTTAAAGGCAGCAAGGAAAGATACCGGGGTAGTAGGGTGGGGGCATGTCCCTATTGTATGTTACTCCATTCATCTTAACTGTTTGCAGATGCTGCAATCTGGCAAACAGCCTGCCCCAGCATTCATCTTCATCATCGTCTGATACATCAACATATTGTGATTTTTCAATTTCTTTTTTAAGTCCCTTCCTAGCCATGTATTGTGGGTTTGCAGGGCTGGTGACCTGAAAATCAACTGGACACGTTTCCCTTTTCATTGTACTGATGTACTTTATGGCTATTTTTCCCTATATTATGTGGTCTTTGAACTACGACTCATGCCTTATCCTTCCCTTCGGATTCTTCAACTTTTTCATTTTTTTGCATAAATACCCTTATCTTCCTGCAGTTTATGTCACTTTTTATAATATTCATATTGTTGTTTCACATGTCCCAACTTTTTACAGAAAATACACATTGGTATCCATTTACCTTCTTCCTGACCCTGTAGTAGAGCTGGTGGGGCAGATGCAGCACACTCAGAAGGCGGCTAATCACACCATCTCCCCCGACTTCTCCCCTTTACCTCACTTATAACTTCAAATGACCCACATCCCTCCATAGAGGAAAAAATGTGGTGTGAGTATGAAGTACCATTATCTGTCATTGAGTGGCCTCACGAGTTTTTTGTACCAAGTCTCCCAATGTGTCAGAAGTTTCCTCGTAAATGCACTTAATATCTCCTGGAACCCCTTTTACTTGTTCGAAAAAGCAATGTATTAACTGTTGTTATACTTCTTTTTGATGCATTTCGTCATCACATTTTTAGTAAATTATTTAAAACATTAACCTAAAATAATCAGTCTGTTCCATTAATTTATCTGTAATGGTGATCTTAAAATTATCTAACAATTTTGCAGTTAAAGGTTGCCCAGTGTATAGACCATTAAAACAGCCATCATGCTGCCTACTTTTGTATCAAGACAGTAGTCTTTTTGTTTAAGCTGAATAAATGTCTTAAAACATTTTGGAATGAAAATCCAGAAACAGCACTGCAAAGCATCTGTCCAAACATCTGAGCTTACCATATAAGCTACCCATTCCTCAAATGTGAGCATATTATAAAATATTCCTTTTTTATCATTCCACTGTGGTAATGTCTGCAAAAGCCATGAACACATGTACAAATCTGATGATGTGCCTGCCTCCACAACTTCTACTTGTGGTACTTTGTTTTTTTCCAATTGTTCTTGAGTTCTTCAATTTTCAGCCTCAGCAAGAAGCTGAGATCCCTCATAAAATCCTCCAAAGCCAGTTATGAAAATAAAATCGCCATTGATTCCAAAGACAACCACAAAGCATTTTACAGCTATGTCAAGAATCTCAATGGCAACACTCAGATCTGCTCTGAGCTACAGCACAATGACACTAAATATACAGAATCAACCGATACTGCCAACATACTGGCAGATAGGTGCAGTGCTAACTTTACCCCCTTCTCACCCTTCAAAGGGCCCATCTTAATACTGGAAGAATGCAAAGCCCCTGTAATCATGGACGAACAAGCAAAGACCACACTCTCCAAAGCCAAGAACACAGCATCCATGGGACCAGACAACATCCCAGGCTGTGTACTGCATGAACTACAGAAAGAACTGGCACCCCACCTAAGTACCGTGTTCATTCATAGTCTCACCTCAGGTTATGTGCCTAGTGAATGGCGTACAGTGATGGTTATCCCACTCCACAAAGGGGGAGCCACCAAGGACCCTGGAAACTACCGCCCCATTAGCCTGACGAGCCTGGTCTGCAAGGCCATGAAACGTATCATCTTGCAGCTTATAAACAAAGACATAGGTAACCTCCAAACCCTGGACCCCACTCAGTTTGGGTTTGTAAAAGGTAGATCATGTCTACTAAACCTGACTGACTTCTTTGAAACAGTCACTAGAGCCGTAGACGAGGGCAAGGTAGTGCACACAGCCTATCTTGACCTTGCCAAGGCTTTCGATACCATCCCCCACTCTGGAATTATAGATAAACTCACTAAACTGGACATAAATCCCTATGTCACAAGATGGATGGCCAACTGGCTCACTGACAGAACCCACACAGTAAAAGTAGCCGAATCCAAGTCCGACTTCAGGGCAGTGATGAGTGGAGTACCACTGGGTTTGGTTCTGGGTCCTCTCCTGTTTGGCATCTACTTCTCTGAAGTGCAGGCCAACACAGAAGGTCTTTGTCTAACAAAGTTCAGATGACTGCAAACTGGGAGCCGTAATAGAATCACCTAATGATGTAGACATTCTACAAAAGGGCCTCACAGAGACAGATGCTTGATGTCAAAGTCATGGCCTCAAGCTCAATGCCAAGAAGCGCATTGTCTTCCCCTTTGGGAAAAACTCGGTACCCATGAACTACCACATAGGCGGTAGCTCACTAAACACTGAAAGTGTGATAACAGACCTCAGGACACAGGTGCACAGTAGTCTCTCCTTTGATTACCACATCTCCACAGTAGTCAGTAAATCCTTCTACATGGCACACCTCATCACAAAAGGGTTCTCCTCTAGAAAAAAGGAGGTCATTGTTCCTCTCTACTCATCCCTCATCCTTCATCAGACCCATTATAGAGTACAATGCCCTGTTTGGCATGTATCTCACAAGACACCTACAACAATTGGAAAGGCCACAGAAATACCTCACTAAGAGGATTACCGGCCTCAAACAGATGCCATACGCAGACTGTCTCAAAAAACTTCAGCTCTACTCCTTCACATATCACCTACTTAGAGGCAATCTCTGCCTAACATACAAAGCTATGTCAAACCCAGAGCTGTTGGACATGTTGCACTTAAAAATCCCAATCTTTCTGAACCACATGCTCCAGGGACCTAAATCTTGTCACCCCAATAAACTTAACATACTGGGGGGATCGATTCCTGTCCCAGAGACTTCCCATACTCTGGAACAAACTACCCATTCATGTCAAGCAAAGCTCCTCATTGGCCCACTTTAAGAAAAATCTTGACGACTGGATGGGAAATAGAAAAATTCACCCCAGGGATCACTTCTTTGACACTGCTTGACAGGGATACAGGGAATTAATTTTCTTGGGTGGGTGGCAAAAGCCAGGGAACCTTTTTGGCTAGGCTTATATAGGCTCCAGGGCTGATAGTCTAGTACCTACCTATGTTCTGTCAGCTTAGATTGTAGTTTGTCTGTATACTGCTCTTTGTCTTGAAGTTTTTTTTTTATGTCCTCCTACAATAAATTGCATGTGTCATGATATCTATTCATTGTTTCCTCTGAAGATTGTAAAGCTGTAGTACTTTTTTTGTAATAAAAGTGGCATTTTCTGCCTAAATTCCTTATATTCATTTTATTTGAGTTTAAGGAATGCGTTAACGTCCGTAGTAAGTTTTTGAAAAGACTTTTTGACAATAATCTTTAAAATATGGCAAATACTCTACTGCGGACTCTGCCGATATGATAACACTTTCATTTTCTAATTCATTAATAATAGAAGAAGTAACAGGGCATAATTGTTATGTATCTGGTTATAAGGTACATTTCTCTTTTTTTTCACTTTTGTCATCCTTACTGAAAGAGTTTTGTACATTCTCCTTGCTTTCCACCGGAGGGTTTGACTTTGTGACCAATTTCTAAATTACATTTCTACGACACTGTACACAGAAATAAGTATCTACATTTTCACACAAAACACATCCCAGCTTATTTAATTTGGTTCATTGCTTTGAATACCAATCATATGTATATATCCATTTGCATGAAGCATTAACATCATCCTGTCCTAATAGTGTTTTACATTTACCCACATGCTGTTCATACCAACATTTAAACTTTTCCAAGACTCTGTCTGACCTTTCACTAATGTCTAAAGCAAAACTTTGCTTACATTTTTTACTATGGTCCGTAATGGCATTCATACTGTATGTGACTCAGAAAAGTTCTTACCAATCAAAAGAAAGACAGGTGATCAGGCTGATGACTGTAGATGGCTGGAAAGTCCCCATAGTCACTCAAAAAGCTGGCAAAACGAAACTGGCAGCTATAGAATCGAAACCTTGGAATTAACCGGCTTGGAAAATATATTTAAATGGGACTGAACTGCACGGCAGTCTCACACTAGATTCAGATATCTGAAACTGTGAAACTGTACTGCTATGAGCCATAAATAACCAGAGTGCTCCTATTCAGGACTCACTCATACAATTTCTTTTATTTACTATGCCTTAACTGGAGTGACCCTATGCAGAGCTCTACTCCCCTTGTTTTCAAAAGCGGGCTGGCTCTGTGAAGAAGCATGTTAGACTTTCCTGCTGATTTGTGAAGAAAAATTATTAAACATTTACTCAGTGTTATGTGGCTGGTAATAGAGGAAAAGTCAGATATGTTGGTCAACCAAAAGACTTTTTGTGGTGGTATTCATTATCTTATGAATGAATAAGTATAGAAAGAAATATAGAATTTGTAAACATGAGAGGGGTTGGCTTAATGGTTAAGGTGTTTACCTTACAGACACAAGGTGCAGGGTTTGATTCTCACATGGGGTAACTGGCTAGGCTTAACATGGCCTTAAAGGGCAGGTAGCCTAGTACTAACCTATGAACCTATGAGGGACATTTTGGTTTGATTGTCATAAGGGCAAAGAATATAACACTGATGGGGAGAGTGTGAAGAATGTTGAAAGTACTGAGACCTATGAAGTAGAAGGGGAAGGGGATACAATGTAGTACTGATGATGAAGAAACTGTTACTAGAGAAGGAGAAAGCAGTATTGCAGTAAGGCAAGAGGAGACATGTAATTTTAATGAAGACGTTGAGAATTTAGAACAGGAAATAAATAATAAGAGACCATCAGGTTTGTTGAAAAAAATGGTAAAGGAATTCAGGAAAATAAATTTAAACAGGAGCTGTGAAGGACGAGGAGAAGAAAGTTTAAAAATATCTCACCAAAAATTAAAAAGAACAGTAAGGAATGATGTTAGGTTTGCATCTGTTAATGTCAACAGTTAGGTTCATAAAGGTAGAAAAAATGCCATTTTGCAATGGTGTAAAAATGTTAAGCTAAAGTAATTTGTTTGCAAGACACTCGATTTATTGCAATTTGAGATATCGTGGGATAGAAGAATTGTACATAATTTGTGAAGGAGGAGATGTTCTGTGGTTTGTGTTTATGTTTGGAGAAGAGTTTAAGGTATTTAGTTTTGCTATTATAAAGGCTGGGGGAGCTACTGTTGATAAGAGAAGAGATGAGGAGGTATTTAGGTTGGTAGGAATTTATTATTTTAATACAATGAGAGAAAGAAGATTTGTTTGATATGAAGTACATGTGATAGTAAATATGAAAACAGTTGTGATAAGGGACTTTAATTGTGGATTAAAGAAGTGTAAAAAAGTGTTGAAAGAAGTTATTAGATGTGGTAAGTTAAAATGATGTAATAATGGGTGGATGCATTGAATAGTGCAATCTGTATACTGAAATTGATTTTATGACTGATTAAAAGTGGGTTCTGGTAAATGTTTTTTTTTCTGATCATAGAGCTACTTGGGATAAATGTGATGAATATAAGGGTGTAACAGTTGAAGGTAAAGGAATTAAGAGATCAACACATATGTTTCTTGATCATGAGGTTTTAGAAAGAGAGGTTGAACAGTTATGACTTGATCATGAGTTAATGAGCAAAAGTTTATTTTTCATGGTCTAACTGGTGGATTGTATGTAAAAAAATATAAGACTTTTTTGTTTTGAACTAGAGAAAAGGAAAGATAAAGTTATTTATAGTAGCAAGAATACTGATATGTTGAGTAATCTAGAAATAGTGGAAGGTATTTTTGGTGTTAAGTGTAGATGTCAGGATTTGTTAATCTGATAAGAGAAACTGTTGATATTTATTCAAGGTTAAAGATGTAGGTTTGTTAGTAAGAGATGTTAGAAATCACTTGACTGGTTAGATCATGAACATTTATGAAATATTATGAAAGAATATGGTTTGAAATGTAATATTTTGAAGGTGTTACAGTTTGTTTATAATAATGCTAAGGTTTGGATTTTAGTAAATGAATGGTTAAGTTCTGTAGTATATATAAGAAGGGTGTGAGGCAAGGTTGTCCTTTGAATGGGATTTTATTTATATGGTTAAGAATTCTGTGGGGATAAAGTTGGGTGAATGTATGTTTGAAGGTGAATATTATGTGAATAGTACTGTGTGTATTACTAATTTTATTTCATATGCTGATGACATAATTGTGGTAGCTAAAGATGAAAATGGTTGGGAAGAATGATTAGATATGTGATTACGTGTCTGGGAGAAGTAGGGTAAGATTTGGGTAAATATAAGAGTTGTGGTATAGGTAAAGGAGAGATAGAAGGTGTTAACTTTGTTGTTAATGAAGTACATTTGTTAGAGGTACAATTTGGAAAAAGAAGTTATTTATGAACAATGGAATGGTATAATGGATTTTATGATGTCCCGTAAGCAAAAGGTTTACGTGATTAACTAATTTGTTTTTTGGCAAAGGTTTAAAATAGGATTCCTAATATAAAAGAAAAGGAATTGACAAAAGTTTTTTTTCCATTTTAGGGCTCTAGATTAAATCATGTGAAGAGAGGATTTTTTTTTTGGGAAGTAATGAAGGAGTTGTAGATTTAATCAATCAGAATGTTTATGCAGCATCTATAAATTTATATAAGATGCTAGTTGAAAAAAGATAGTAAAAATAAAGCTGTTGTTGCATTGATCTAGGATGTGTAATATGCAGACTAGTGGATAAAATGAGGGAAAGTTAAGAGGAAAAGAACTTTTGAAAGTAGAGAAGTTATGGAATGTCAGTAAGATAAGGGTGAGTGGTTATGGAAGTTCAAACTACAAAGATGTCCAGAAAGTTTTGGAATAATGATATTGTTAGGAGATGTTATGGGATGACTCCTTGAGAGAATTAAGTGGGGATGTTATTAAAGCTGTGAAAAAAAGAAAAAGATTTAGTAAAATATGCAAGTGTCAAGGTTTTTTGTGGAGACTGGGAATACAGAGTTTACCTATTAAGAGTAATATTAGACACAACAATGACACAGAGATTATATATATTTTGTAAAGTTTTAAATAACACAGAACATGTTCTTTGGGATGCAAAAAGGTAAAGAAATTATGGAAAAAGTTTTTTTGTTGTCTTCTGGGAGATATTAAGAAGATGGAGACTTTAAATATAAATATACTAAAGTATTATTTGGTGCAGTGTGGAATATCTGGGAGGCCATGTTAAAAGAGGTTTTGTTTAATAAAAAATGGATCTTGGTTGAAACATTGAAGAGAATAAGGTTTTAGTTTGGCAACAAGTGGGAGGAATAATGATTGAATTATTATTGTTAATTGATGTTTATTGATGTTAATTGATGATTCATTTTGTTTTCGTTAAGACGGGTTTCCTGATTAATTTTCTAAGTTTGTAGATATTGCCAATATTGTTAACAGTATAAAATAAAGGCTCTCCCTACTCTTTTCTATAAGTGCCATGGGATCTTTTACATCCACCTTAGCTACCACCAACTCAGGCAGATGGGGTTTAGGTTTAATGTCGCATCCAGAAGACAGTGTAGTGTTTCATTTTTAGGACTGGGTTAATTTTTTTAACTCTGTATGAGTTTCTTAAGTGGTTGGGGTGGTCTTTTAATATTTTCACACACTTCTTGGGTTCCAGGCCTACTTGCAGTTGACTGTTGTGATTGGAGGAAAATAGATCTATTTGAGGTGTTAATCACTGCTGGCTTAATTCCTGACAAAAAGTTATTTATTTTCCATTTGTGATGGTAATTCAGTTTTTCTGCCACATAAATTTGTTTTGACTAGATGTAGGATGTCTGTGTAGTGAGATTGTGCTGAAAAGCTGTATTCCAGACTAACATGGCTATTCTGGTTCCCCTGTTTGATAAAGTACAACATCTCTGTCATGTTGTCTGTAATCACTTATAATGGTACTGGGGACCATAGATGATTGAGAGAGTTGAGAACATTTAGTGCCGCCAACATCTCCTTTACATTCATGATTTGTTTTGCCATTTTTGTTCCACAGACCATGCACTTAATCTCACAGACAACATTCCCAAAGCAAAGTCTTGGGCATCTGTAGTTACAGATTGTGCTGGAGATGAAAGGGAAAATGGGAGATGTGGACTGAGACAGAACAGATCTTTGCACAAAATAATTTCCTTTTTATACATCCCAAAACAGGAATCTGGAATTCCAGGGAATGTTGATATTGGGATCTTACTGACTTTAGGTACTACTGAATTTTTTCATGTGGAGTCTGGCTGGAGGAATCATAAAATCAATGGATGCCATGAAACCTAGTGTCCTAAGAAACTGCCTTGTTGAGTGGAAAAAATGAGGAATAGATCTACATACAGATCCATTTTGTCCTGTGGAATATAAGCTGTTTGAACTGGCAAATATAGTACACACCTCAAGAAAATAATCCTGTGGGAAGGAGTCAAACAATGAATGTTATTCTGAAACTCCAGTCTGAGAAGGAAATCTCTCACCCAAGTGAAATATTCCTGACACCTTGAAAAAGACTGCAAAAACAAGTGAGTCATCTAAATAAGGAAAAATCTGAATATCTTGCAATATGCAGTACACTAGCCGTCCATTCATCCACAACCCTTTTTCCCATTTTTACACATGGGGTTAGGGTGTCACTTCAGCAATGACAATCTAGCACCAAGGTTCACATCACAGTACACTATCACTGGAGCAAAACACTTTGTGTATACCCTTTAAGCAGTAAATAACACAAAAGGTAATGCAGAAAACTGAAAGTGTGATCCAGACCCAGAAAACTTTAACACTTGAAATCTAGCATAAGTACTACCAATTAACTAACTAACTAAGAAACTTAAAGTGAGAATGAAGGTAACAGGCTGTGAGTGGATAGCATGTTGAACTTTGGAACTTTCAAAACCTAGTTTAGAAAGGAAAGATCTAAAACTGGTCTTGAAGCTTCTTTCTGTGGTACCACAAACATTCTTAAATAAAAACCTTTTCCTAATCAAAGTGGAGAGACAACTATTAACATAAGTTAGAAGATTGCTGAATGACAACAGGAAAAAAAGCCATTTAATTTGGCAAGTGAGGAGGAATCACCTAAAAAGGAGGAAGAGATTCCCACTGCCATCTGTTTCCCCGATGAATTACTCTCAGATCCTATATGTTGCAAAAGAGAAAAAGAGAGAGAGAAAGTTTGGGGAAGACTTTTTTTAAGTCTGCTTGCAGCAGCTTGCTGCCCCAGTGGAGGAGGAATTAGCATTTACCAAATGTTTATCAGCAGTAGGGTTTACTAAGAAAATTACTGCTGGGTGAGGTCAGGAGCGGCCCTAGGTCAACTGGTACCCTAGGCAAAAGGGCTCCACGGCAACCCCCAACTCATTACCTGGTGCCCCCATCCTGGTCTACCTACACCAAATAAATACTGGAAAAGTGCCCCTGCTAGACTGGCGCCCTAGGCGGTCGCCTAGTTGGCCTATGCCTAAGGCCGGCCATGGGTGAGATCAGGGGTTAGAAAAAAGTTGTAAGACTGAGTAATTTCATATATTCTTTGCTTTTTAGGGTCAGCAGGCTTGCATCAGGCAAGTTACAGGCTGTAAAGGAAACATATTACAATGTTGGAAGAACAGGAGGAACTGGAGTAGGTTCAGGAAATTGTAGTTGTAATAAATCATAATATTTATTTTAGTGACAGGGTGATATCATTATGTTCCCATGAAACAATTGGTTCATTCTGGATATGGCTTCAGAAAGGAAGTCCTTCATAGGAAGAAGAAACACTCTCCTTAGAGTCAGAATCAGATATCTGAGGACAGAAAGCACAAGTTGTCCCCTCACAAATCATTTTTCTGTTCAGTCACTTGAAAATCTTCAGACAGTGAAGAATTTGTTTTTCTCTTACCATTAACACCAGAACTGGACGGGTCAAAAAACAGAACTAAACCGTGAAACAAGCCCAATAAGTCATGCCTGTCAAACATAACAGAGGCAGGAGATGATACACATCTAACTTTGTGCTTCTTTATGACAGGAATTTCTATAGAAGCAGACTGACTTCTTATAGGCAAATCCTCTTTAGTGACAGAATCGCAGTCTGGCTGAAGAGAGGGGTATTCCCTACTCTTTATTCCAAGACTGACAAGAGTGGTTATCCCTTGCTGCCCAAAGGCACTCCAACAGTTGCAGAGGATGAATGTAACCCCATGGTCCATGGTGGCTGTAGAGACCACATCAGATGGAGAAAAAGAAAAAGATAAATTATCTGAGGAACAACAATTAGCCACAGCAGAGTCACCCATTTGCAAGTTGAGGCAAACATCCAGCCTGCTGAAGAGGCAAACACTGCTTGGAAATGTTCTTGTTTTTGTGGCTGGAAGTAGAAAGAACTATGGAACGGGTAAGTTGTTAGATGGTGAGGCCGAACATGACGCCCAGAACTTGGATAAGACTGACAGCAGTAGTTTGTGATAAAGGTAAGACTTAAAAAAAAAAGTATTTTTTTTCTACTAAACAATGAAACAGTTTAAACAACTTTTCTCCACTAAAGTAAAAAGTCACACTTCACAGTTAAAAAGTGACTAAATACTTTTCCTAGCTTAAAATAATTATTTTACAGAAAAATAGATAAGCTCTATAGAAAATAAAATTAAAATGTTGAAGGTTTTTCCTTAAAGGGAACTTATCAGCCCAGCAACAGAAAACTGTTAGCCAGCCATCGACCCCGAAAAGCCTGCAAGAGGAGTTCTCTTTGGAGGCAGGAAAGCTCTGAAGGACTTTGCCCCAAACCATTTTTTAGGTCTCTTCCAGCTGATAACAGTTTAGGTACATTGTAAATTGCATTTGCTGAAGAGCTGAATGAGTGCATGGCTTTCAGTACTTGTGCCAATCTATGCTGGTTTATTCATATGCCTTTTATGGTTCCAGTGGCCTGAAATAGATTTAATAACTTAATTTTACAAAATGGACCTTGGTAATTACAGACCCTTACATCTGAGCAGCCTCATCTGCAAGGCTTTGTAGGGGATCATTATGGAAATAATACATAAGTACACAGGTAACCCAAGCTAGTTCACTTTTGTCAAGGTTACTGAAACAATGGTGGAAGAGTGAAAAAAAAACAGTGCACACTGCATATCTAAACCTTATAGAGACATTCAACACCATTGCACACTCGGGTATGATTGATAAACTTTTCTAGCTAAATGTTAATCCCTGTGTATATTGTTGGCTAGCAAACTGGGTAGGTGGATCTACCTCCTCCAAAAGACCTGTCACTAATGGCGTACCCCAGGGTTTAGTGTCTGGGTCACTCCCTTTTTGCATTTACTTCTAAGGAGGTCAAGACTAATCTTAAGTGTTTATGGATGACCAAGTTTGCAGATGACTGTAAACATGCCATCATTAGCCCTCCAGAGACATCAGGATCTTTAAGAAGGTCTTTCCCAAACAAGCACCCAGTGCCATAATCATGGACTAAAGCTAAATGCCAAAAAATGTAAAACAGTTTCCTTCAAAAAGCATGACACCCCCTGTTAACTATAATATGGTCAATACCCCCATGAAAATAAATGTAGCAGTTAGATACTTGGGAACTTATCTGGACAACAAACTGTACTTTAATCACCATCTTCATAGTTTCATAGGTTACTAATAGGCTAACTGCCTTTGTGGGCCACTTTAAGCCTAGCTAGTTTCCCCTTCAAAGGTGAAAATCAAACCCTGTACTTTGAGTCTGTGAAGTAAACACCTTAACCATTATACCAACTAGGTAACCTCTAACTGTTATGGCATCTAGGTCCAGGAATGTGATAATCCCACTGTATTCAGTAGTTATTAGGCTGATCATCAAGTATAATACTCAGTTTACTATTATAATCTTGAAACGCCCAATTTTGAAAATCAAAATCCTAGGACCACAATATCGAAAGATCAAAATGTTGAAGACAAACAGTCCAATATTTGGACGTGGCAAGACAAGGATGTGAGCAATGGAGTATACATTTAAACAGCTATAATCAGCCTTCAGCTGCAAAACTGTTAAAATCTAGCTAGCATTTTTTAAATTTATAGTGCGGTGGATAGCAAGTAGAGAGAATATTGATGTTAAGCTTAGACTAGGGCTACGCACATAATTATGGGAGATAAATTCATAAATATAGAAGTCATACCAGGGTTACAAGTGGAGCATGGAGGGATGGCATAGAAAGATGTAGGAAACGGGCCTGTTATAAGGCAGATATCATAGATAGTGGGTATGTGGTAGAAGGAGACTGCTTACAAGGGAGAATGATGTCACTGCATGGAGAGGGGCATTAGAACGGTGATTCTGAAGGAAGTCGAGACACTGGTATAAGTGAGAGGCCATCAATATTTAGGGTTCGATATCTATAGTAGTTAACAAATAGTGGATGGTTTTGTAAAGTGATGCACTGAAAGAAAAGGTGGAAAGTCAGTTGGTTAGAAGCAGGTCTTTGGGTGAAGGATGATGAGAGACTGGAAATTAATATAATAGTAAAGAAAAAGCTGAATGCGACTGGACTGTGAGAGTGATCTTCAGTGGTCTGATTAGTTAGCTGTTGGGAGGAGCAATGGGATATAAAAAGATATCGAGGGGTCCACTAAACTTTGCTCAAGAGAACACAGCCACCTGGCAGGCTGGAAAGCAGATGGAGGAAAAGGGAGTAGCAGCACAAGGAAAACAATATGAATTATGGTGGCTACTTAGAATGTGGAGGAATAAATATTATAAAAAAGGAGAAATTAAAAGTAGTGTCAGTCTGTGCAGGGAAGGTCATGGGGTATATAGTGCACTATTCAAAGAGTTCGTGGTAGCCCCCCACACATCCCCAGTGCCTCCACCATAGCCTTCATCCAGGCTCTTTACTGAAATGGCAAGACTCAAAATGATGACATTCCCTCCATGTGGAAGTCAAGCCCTCCACCCTTCCCAAATGTATGCATACCAAATCTGAGATTGCCGTACCTCAGAGAGGCAGGGAATGTTCTGGGGCTCACTAATGCAGGTCCTGACTTCAGCTACCCTTTTCACATTATCAGGATTACTTTTCTGCATATTTTGTCTGCCTCTTCATCTTTTTCCTGCATTCTTTTAACACACCCTGTCTGGGCTAAACATTACTGTAATATCTCTGGATGAAATAAGTGAATTAAGCTGGTGGTCTGGGGGCCTTGTAACCGCCCAGAAGCCATAGAGATTCAAGATGATCTGAGGTGCATTTTAGAGTTTCCCCAACCTTTTTGATATATTGACAGCCTAAGGAAAGAAATTTAGTCTTATTCTGCAAAATTCAGTGTTTTTTCAAGCTTGCTTTTCTTCCTGCATCCTTTCAACACACCCTAAATGGCCAAAAATACACTGTAATAACTGAGAAATAAATAATCAAATTAAGCTGGGGATTGTAGATGAGCCACGGGGTTATAGATACTCTGAGGTACATTTTAGATCTATTTTACAACCTTTTGATCCAACCATGGCCTGAACAAAAAACATGAGCAAGTGAAGAAATTTAGATGTATTTTTTCTTTCAAGGAAGAAATAACTTCTGGTTGACAAAGTAACAGTTCACAACAAAACACTTGTGAGAATACATGCATCCTATCTGAAAAACAGTGCCTGCCACCCTGCCCCTCCTCCTGCTTGAGCTCCTGCCCTTAAGCTCTTGAGAGCAACCAATGACATGCAGAGGAATAACACTGATATAAAATCTGATATCCAGTATACTAAGATAACTTTAGAAATCATGTGGGTGAAACATCTCACAAAACACTGTTCATTTTTTCTAAAACTTTTTGTGAAATCTAAATAGAAACAGTTATCTATGTATCTCCATACAATTAAGGAAATTGTCAGAAGAAAAATTCAAACAAGTCATATCTACCTCAGGTGATGAAAAACTTCTTTATTAGCAGCTAACCAGATTACACAACATGTTGGCCAAGGTGATCTCCTCTGGTCACCTTGTTTACTGACATCAACTTTTATACTGCAAGCAAAACAACTTTTTGTTACATTTCTGACCGTTGACAGTTGGCTATGAAAAACACCTGTGGTAAACATGTTTATCATAAATCACCTCAAACCAACAGTTAGTACAGAATGTTCAAGAAGTACAGAATGTTCAGTTCAACAATGGTAGCTCAAATTTTCCAGGACACACAGCCTGCTTCAGTAAATTAACTCTTACTCGGCCGTGCGTCCTTTTCCCAGGCTTCACTGAGCTATAACCAAATCTCTTTATTCTGAAAAGCAGAAAACAGTTATTATTCAGGTTCATAAGCAATGCTGCATTTTGTTCACAGATGAGGCCCATCTTTGATAGGCATATCCCAACAAATAACATGTTCACTTTGCAAGAAGAGGAAAAAGACAAATAACAGTATGTTTTAAAACTTTTTCTCTTAACAGAGATATTCATCTTTGTTAGAGTATTTGGGGAAGAAAACTGGTAATTTTATTGACTGATTCAAGTTGTTCAGCATAGTGACCTTTGACATTATTAGTTCAATGTGTGACTAACAGGGTGAAACACAATATGCAGACATTATGAATAAAGAACATGAAGTTCTGAAATCCTCCTTGTAAAGGTGACTGCTACCTACAAAGCAGTCTTCCAAGACAGATATTTAAACTGAATAGAACCTGCTGTATCAAAGGGAGATTTAGATTCTACAGCACAAAATTACATTCCCATGGAGGAGCAGGTTTTACCAAGGGGTGGGGGGCCCAGAATAAAAAATTCCTTTCAGAAGGGCTTTGCAGGTTTTGTGGGAAGCTAGGGAAAAAAACTGAAATCCATCACGAAAGGAAGGAATAGCTGCCAAGTGGACCTTAATTGATGAATGACTGTCCCCATTTACTGAAAAACTCTATCAGATATGTCAGAAAAGAGACCAACAAAACTGATGTTGGCAATATGCTATTCTGTTGTGCCCAAGAAGAATATTTTTTTCCAATTACTATTATAAATATGTCTTGTAGAGGGCTTTTGAGAATCTGTAATTAATTCAACATCAGGAGAGAACAAATGGTTCTTGGTCATTACTGGAAGTGGAGAACCCATGTAGTTAGACAAAGGGAATGAATGTTCAGGTGAAGCCGCTAGGACAAGTGGGTCAGCAGTGGCAGGCTCTGTGGAAGGAGGAGTTTATTCTTGGAATGAAGCCCCAGCAAGGGGAACCATATCTGGCAAGGCCAGGAGGGCTCTATTAGAATGAATCGTGCCTTGTAATCTCTGGCTTTTTTAGGAAGTCTGGGTAACAGCATCAGAGGAGGAAAGATATACAGTAGTCCTGAGGGCCAATCATGGGAGAATGCATCTCTGATGGGCTGTCCTTCTTGAGGAACTATACTGAACAAATGTAAACATTAAGTGTTATAAGCTGAAGCAAAAAGAATGCAGCAAGGTCTACCCCACTTTTGAGGCATGCTGCAGGCTACCTTGTTGAGAGACAATTTGTGTGTCAGAAGAATTTGTGCACCTCAGTTTGACCACTATGACAGTGGGTGACCCCCAGTATGTGAGTTGCTATCAGAAAGTATTATGTTGATATTTCTCACTCCAGTACTCTATTTGCTTGCTGCACAACGGGTATGAACGAGCTCCTTGCCTGTTTATGTACCATAACACTGCCATGTTGGCTGATAGTATGGAAACTGCACCCTGAGGCAGTGGTCCTGAATTGCCTGTAATGCTAGGAGGACTGTCCTCATCCCAAGCACCTTTAGTCCATGTACTCTTTACCATCTTGTTCTGGCAATGTTCCCCACCCCAAAATGGATGCATAAATTATTACAGTGGCGTTCGGGAATGGCCTTACAAAGAGTACATCTACTGAAAGATTTCAAGAGTCCATCCACTATTTTAAGATTCTGTTGCAGGTGTTTGATATTTTGATCCTGTGAGTCATGAATTGCACAGCCTGGTCCCACTGGGTGGATGAGTCCACTGTAATATTCACATGTGGAGTCTGGCATGAGGAACCATGAGGACTGAAGATGCCATGAGACACAGCATCTTGAGAGATGCACCAGCAGCAGATGGCAGTCTCTCTTGCAACAGATTTGTGACTTCTGAGACTATAAATGAAATCCTTTATTAGGCTATCTTTGCCAGCTAGTTTATTGTCCATCTACAAACCTGTGAAGACTAAATCTTGGGAAGGCTAGAGGTGAGTCTTGCTGAGGTTTATCATGACCCCCAATGATGGACAGATTTGGAAAAAATAGTCTTCTTAAGCAAAGCCTCACCAAAGTGGGGGCTGCTGGAAACCAATCATCTAAATATGAAAAAATCTGTATGCCCAGAAGTCACATGCGTGAGTGGGGACATGCATTTGGTAAACACCAGGGGTGGGGCTGTGATAAGTCTGAACAGTAAGGCCTGAAATTGAAAATGATTTAATCCTACCTTGAAGATGAGGAAAATGATGCTTTTGCTATTTATTTTTATTATTATTATTTTTTTTTATGTAGGTAGGCATCTTGAAGAACCGGTGATCATATCCAATCCCTTGCCTGAAGATAAGGCAGTATGGATTGCACCAAGACCATCCAGAAAGACTCCTTCTTCTTTACAAATTTGCTGATCTGACTGGAGTCAAGAATCAGCCTGAGATCCTTTGTCATTTGGGCACTAAAAAGAATCTGGAGTAAAATCTGGATCCTGTCTGGTCTGATAGGATCTTCAGGATGTGTCTCTTACAGAGGAGGCTGTGGACCTCCTTCAAGGCTGTATCCCTATGTCAGGAAGGAAACTGCTGCTGGATAGGATGCTAGCCAAATGTGCCCTTTCAAAACAAGGAATTTAGTAGCCTCTAGATACGATATTCCTTACCCACTTGTCAGATGTGATGGCCAGCCACACCAGAGTGTATAAGGAATACATTGAAAGCAGTTTGTAAAAAAATTTTTTCAAACAGATATCCACACATCTAAATTATACAAATTACAAGCTTAGACAAGTATAACACAGCAGAACTAACTATGTGGGCCAAGTCATTCTGGAACATTCCTTCCAATCATAGTCCACAACCTTGACTGGAAGCAGAAATATGCAATTATTATTCAGAAACTGTTGGTCAGTATATTTCTCACATACTCTGCACTTTTTCATGACTTCATTCATAGCTACATAAACAAAGTTGTATTCCAGTATAAGATTTGTAGCAAAACAAGGCCAAACTACAGAGATGTACTATTTATGTTTCCAACTGCTTCAGTCAAGCACTCATTGTTCCTCTCTCTCAGAAAAAAGCAGTATTACAGAACTTATAGCTCACAGTATTAAGTATGTTTCTGGCAGAAATCCACTTTGTCAGTTGTAATTTCTGAAATAATTCTAATAGAGGAAACCCATCCTGACACTTAATATTTTTTTGCGATTTCAATATAGCTATAATATCTTTGAGACCTGATGACTGGGACCACCTTCTGCCTCTTGCTGTTCTCTGCTCTGGGGTTGCTGAGACTTAACAAAAACTAAAGTTATGAACTAACCATAATGCTAGATCCTTTTATTTAAGTCTGTCTAACACAACATATGTATTCTTAAGCCACTTGTTGGATCTGATCAGGCAAAAAGGGTGAGGGTTGGTATAATGGTTAAAGTCATTACTTCACAAATACAAGATACAGGTTTGATTCTGACCTCTGTTTATCAGTTAGCCTTGTAACAGTCTGCAGACTGAAACACCAGTATTTACCTATAAGCCTATAGACATCAGTGGTCCAGCCTAGGGTCCTTTAAGAATTTTTCCTCTCGTAGTCCATCTGTTGTCTGATTTACCTCAGATCTAAGTTGATGCCCAAAGATCTAGCTATGACTATGATACTGGGAAACAGAATCCATTAGAGAATCAATCTCTCAGGTCTTACAAGAGAATGAAGGGGGACAGTGGGAGGGTTGTTGTTTTGGACGGACATGAGTGAAGGGATCTAGAGTTATGTAAGTGCATAACTTTTGTACCCCTTTCATTCAGTCCATTCTATCAGACAATATGGGTCATCCCCAGCTGTAAACTTCCTGGGTGGCTTCATGACAAGAGACCTTTTAAGACAGTAGTGTTGAAGGAAGCTCGAGTTCTTGAGAAGCAGTCCAGCTTGTAATGGCTAGCAAAAGGTATGCATGGATGACTGTCAGCATCACAAATGTCACTTATAAAAAACCTGAAGAAGGCTATAGAGTCTGCCACAGCCCTCGAAGAGTGTGCCTTCAATTTACCTGTAAGTGGTTTGATTTGATTGGTATAAAAGTTGATAGAATCTGACACCCATCTGGAAATAGCGACCTTTGCCATTTTGTCCAAATTTATTTGGTGAGAAGGAAATAAAAAGTTGTGCGTCTTTCCTGAATGATTTGTTTCTTTGATTGTAGAAATGTAATTGCATATGAACATCTAGCATAAAATGTATTCTTCTTTCTTTGAACAGTTTGGTAAAAAATGCAGACAAATGTACTGATTGAAATAGGATGGTTTCTGTAGCTAGTTTAGGGACACCCTATCCTTGGCTAAAAGAATATAAGGCAGAGATAAATATAAGGTTTGCAGTTATGAGATATTTTTCTATCTAATGTGTTGGCTACTAAGAAAACTGTTTTCCAGGAAAAAATTTCAGCTGTGTTGAGGAAGCAGGCTCAAAGGGAGGTTTAGTGAAGGTGTTTAGCACCAGATTTAGATTCCAAAGCAGAAGTGGATCTTTGAGAGGTGGTCTGTAAAAGCAGAAGTGGATCTTTGAGAGGTGGTCATATAGAAAAATCCCTTTGAGAAATGCTTTGCATACTTTGTGTGAGGCAAGAGAATGATCTCTAAAGCCTATGTGGAAATTAGAGATTGTGACTAGTTGAACCTTAATGGTGGAATAACTAGACCAAGACTGAAAAAAAGACTCTCAGACACCAATGTAGGAGAAGAGTCAATATTTTAAATGTCATCCCAGAGGGCAAATCATTTCCATTTGCTGCTATAGATTTTGCATGTAGAATTCTTCTGGAAAGCTGTAAGGATTCCAACCATCTCCTCAGTGACAGATTGATCCTTGGCCATTACTGGAATTGGAGAAGCCAAGAAGCTAACTTTAGATTCAAGACTCTGATTTTTCAAGTGATGATTCCAAGAAGGTTGAGTGATTAGATCCTGAATGGGATCCAGAAACAAAACAGGCTTCCGTAGATGGTGTGTCAAGGGACTTCAGTAAATGGTGTTTTAGAGGGGAAAAAAATGTCTGGACTTGAAGGGAGCTATAAGGATGACTGCTGCCTTGCTTTAATTTCATTGTTTTCTGTAAGAATCTAGAGAAAGGGGCTCCTATAAGTGATCAGTTTTGAAAATAGAAAAGTATATTGCCTTAAAGGCAATAATGCTATATCTCTAACTAATCAAACTCTAATTTGAGTAAAACTTCTATATAAAGTTTAAAAAAATGAAGGTGGAGCACATAAGCCACACAGGAGTACATGTTTAGTTGCAAAGGTGGCAAATGAAATCTGAGATAAATCTGAGGGCAGATGCATTGTGGGAATGAAACTCTTAAGGAGCTCCAGACAGAAACATTGTTGTTGGCAGGTCCAACCAAGCTAGTGGCTTGAGGACTCATATGTCTTATCAGACAACTGAATGAATGGGATCCATACATTTTTGGTCAATTTCTCATTCTGTTAAAAGGTTCTTTGAGGGGTCACAAATCACACCCCAACAGCTGTGCTCACAATATAGTGGCTTCTCTTTAACTTGTTGCTCAAACAAGGTGTTGCTGTCAAAAGGTACATTCATGAGTTCTGGATTTTAAGTGGTCCATGAAATCCATAGCCAGGCTTGTCTTCTAATTGTTTAGTAGGACTCTGCTGCTCTTTCTGCACCATCAGTGGCATTATGGGTATGACACATGGTCAGCAAAGAAATAGTTATTATCATTAGCACTTACAATTCTGAGAATGCAGCTCACCGGTGGGCAACTGTTTTGGTGCATCAGCTGCTTTGTCTGTTCTGACAAGGTGCCCCATGTAGTTCAGGGTCCTAACAGAGAACTTACTTGACACATACACCAGCTTATCAAGTCTATCCATCTTCTACCTCTTTGTTAGGTGGATGAACAGTTTGAGCATACTACAGGATGTCTTTCTAGGTGGCTGCAGCTACCACTGTGGAGTTCACAAGAGGCTTCTTGCTACATAGGGTCCACAAGAGGTTCAAGAGTTCCCTTTCTCCAGTACTGTCTGCCTTTGGTGGTCCACATCATTCTTTCTGATTTTCTGGGGATGGGCTCTGTCATGTCTATTTCCTTCCATGCCTTGCAGGAAGCCATATCTATCAACCTGACTGGAGGAGGCACTACCCAGGCCATGGGGGGGGGGACTTCTATGCCTCCTGTACAATCTCTTCCTCTGGGAACGTAGGGTCTGTGGGCCAGGATCATTTCCAAAATGTCACTGAAAGACACATTCCTCTGGAAAGGATTTTGAAGTTCCTCCCCTTTGTCATAGATTGATAGGTAAGTACTAGGGCTAGCTGCCCTTGCAGGCCATTTTCAGCCTAGCCAATTACCCTTTTTGGCTCAAAATAACCTGGCCCATTTCATTATAGATTAGCCCCACCCATTCCATGACTGATAATTATATATTACCCCAATGCGAATAACTGGGATCACCCCATAGATAAATTTGAGGGAACCCATGCATGGGATAAAGCACTTAGGAGCTACATCTACCATTAGTAGTACGGGAACAGTCCTGGTGTGAATTCTGTTTCCCATCAATAGATCTAAGTTGTACTTGAAATTAAGCTGGGATGACCTTTGCTTTATGTGGATGGGAGTCTGTTCCATAGCAATGGCATCCTCTGCAAAATGTACCTGTCCCTCCAAACCATTCTGTTGATGTTGCAGAAGAAGTTTAGATCCCTAGACCAAGTATTTCTGATGCCATTAGATTTACTGCACATCAGCAAGTCAATCAGTAATGGGTCTGAGGATGCCTTGCATGCCAGACACAGGTCATCTTTTAGCAGATACCAAGTATAGTGACAGGGCTTTGAGTTGGTCCATATAGCACATATTGTTGGCAATCCAGTGGTGACATAGGGGTTTATTCCTAGTTCATTTAGCTTTTCTGCTATGCCAGACGAGGGAATTGTGTCAAACACTTTGGCCATGTCGAGGTATGCCATTTTACCTTCATCCATTGCTTTGGTGACCTTTTCAAAAAAATGTACCAGGTCCAGTAAACATGAGCTGCCATTGATGAATCCAAACTAAGACAAGTCTAGTATTTGGAGGTTTCCTATGTCCTAACTGATTAACTCCATGGTAAGTTTTTCCATTGCTCTGTAGTTGAGGCTGTTCAGACTTATGGGTCTGTAATTGCTTGGGTCTGTTGAAGGTCCCCTGTTATGCAGTGGAATGACTGTAGCTGTTCTTGATTCACTTGGTACAAAACCTGTATGGAGGCTGAGAGTGAACTGTGTTAAGGGTGTAGCTAAATCATGCTTCATGCTATTTAAGATGCATCCAAGGATATTGTAAGGACCCATTGATACAGTATTTTTAGTTTTTGATAGCACTTTTAGGACTTGGTCTTGTGAGATAGCCAGAGGTAAGACAGTTTCAGGTATATCTTGAGGGACAGATGGAGGGATGAGAGATAAAGTTAAAGATAAATTTATCAGCCAGTAGGTTTGTTATATCTTTAGCTTCAGTGTAGGTAACATTATTCACAATCAGTTCAGTGCATTGCTGCATTCCGTTTTTGAGATTACAAACATAAATAAAAAAATGCCTTTTGATTGTCTTCAGCTTGGGTAGCTATTTTAGCCTCAAACTTGGCTTTGGTGCATTTTAAGCTTCCAAGTTGTTTGTTTATTTCAGTGACAAGGGCCCTAACATTCTGGGAATTACTCTTCTTACTTTTAGTCAAAATTATTTTCCTTTTATTATAAAGCTTATTGATATTATGGTTCCACCATGTAGGTTTGTTTCTGGGGTTTGCCCTGCACTTGTTCCTATTGGATACGGTTGCATCTATGCAGCTGTTTACATGCTGGTACAGTGTGATGGTGTACATTACTGCATACTCAGTGGAGTTAGGTGGGTTTGATGGGAATTTGAGCCTTGCCAATGTAACACTTAGAAGTAGGTAGTTTATTTTAAAGAAATTTCTAAAGGTACTTTGGGTGGAAGAGATCTCTGGTTTCAGTTTTGTTTTGAAGGAGACTGCTTTATGGCCAGACCTAACAAGTGATGAAAATATCCAAGGGAGTGTGCAAGATGCTTCCATATTAGTAAACACAAGATGTTATTCTCCCTACTGGGTACTCTGACTAATTGTTCCACAACATTTGTATTGACAAAGTCCAGGAATGCCTGGGTTTGTGCGCTAGTGGTGGTGTAAGATTCCCAGTCTACAGATGGATAGTTTAAATCACATATGGAAATGGTATTGAGTTGAATAGTGAGTGATTCTAGTTCATGTAGGTAGGCATTGTGGCTTTCTTTTGTCATAGAGGGAGTTCTACAGGTAACTAATATATGGTATGCAACCTTTCTGATGGTTATTTGTACATGAAGAAGCTCTAGTACATCATGTTGCTTTACCAGCCTTGATGCGAATCTCTTCTGGATGTAAACTGATACATCTTCACTTCCCCTCCTACACAGTAGCTGGTCTAAACATGTAGAAAGCATTATATCCTTGCACAGCCGGAATGTTCTCCACTATTTTAAACCATAACTCAGCCACTACACAGACATTAGTGTCTTCCATGGTGAGAAGGGCATGTAGGGAGTGGACTTTTTTTCAGGATCCTGGCATTGATCAGTAACACCCTCATAGTCTCCTTTGCTTGTTTTGTTATGTTGGTAGGTTTATCAGGTCGGCATTGCCTAAAAAAGGCAATATGGGAGTGGAAAATGTTTTTTCTAATAATCGAAACCATAGAGGGGAAGATGAAGGCCAGCCTTGGCAAAGCAGCATGATCTGTTGATCATATGTTCCCAGGATGACAAACATTAGACCCCCCCCCTTTGAATGACAACAAACACTATACCAATTATTGAAGTCAATTATTTTTGCTTATATTGCAGCATCATCCTTGGAGAAGGTAGAATGCTGCTCAGTGCTAGGCTCATATCTGCCTTGGACACATAATCTGAGAACTCCATCATGTGTGTCTTCATATAATCCAGAGAGGTACACCTCAGATCAATGACACCAACATAAACTATGACAGAGTCATACTGGTATTTGTTGTTCAAGGATTTGCGTGCATGTGTGATCTGATGGATCCTGGCACCAGAAAAACAACTAACTGTCACTCTTTCCTTGCATGGTAAGAGGCATACCTGTATGTGTTACAGTGGAGTCACCAATAACAAGAATGTTTGGTGGAGTCGATGCCTGCTTACGGGATCCAGCATCTGTGATGTTGGGACTACTTGTGCTATAATATGCAGAGTGTAGTTTGTGCCTGTGTTGTGTTTTGGAGGTCTTTGATGTTTCGACAAGTTAATCTTTAGAACCTCAGCATATGATGGATTATGTGTATTACGATGGCCTTCGAGAGGTGTGATGTGTGTACTGCTGATGATTGTGGTGTCTGAGATTTTTGCCTCCAAGTGTGTGTGTGTGTGTGTGTGTGTGTGTGTGTGTGTGTGTGTGTGTGTGTGTGTGTGTCTGTATGTATGTATATATATATATATATAAAATATATATATATGTATATTTGTATATATATATATATATATATATATATATATATGTATATATATATATATATATATATATATATATATATATATATATACACACACACACACACACACACACACACACTCATACATATATATATATATATATATATATACACACTCGCATGTATATATATCTCACACACTGTGTTATGCTACATGAGTAACAGATGATCGTCAGACAGCATGAGACAATTCTTACACGTCTCAAGATACCTCTTTCAATCAGACTGGCTAGATAAGCTGTGGAGAAGTGTTGGTCTACGACACCAACAGGAATGACTTTGGGGGTAGGGGTGACTATAACTGCTTGGAGTTCAGATTTAGAATAATGTTTGGGTGGGCTTGCTACTGAGTATTTAAGTAAATTGCTGTACTAAACAACTAGCATGGAAACCTTCTTCTGCCATCAGCAAGAACCACTAAACTAATTATAGTAAAAAAAAAATCTGTGATTCGATACAAAAATCAGTGGGTGAGAGAGAAAATGAAAACAAATTTCTCTTTCCCTGACTTGCAGAACTATTAAAATGCATCAGTAATTAAAAAAACAATCACAGCAAACAGCATTTGTGGAATTCACATACCATTACCTCTGAGCAGATTGACCTGGAACTGCCCCAATGCAAAGAAAAGTCCTAAACTAGCCTGACATGCTCTCAGTACACAAGAATGAAACCAGAGTGTAACAATAACAGTTAGACTACCTAAACTAGCAAAAATGCAGTGCAACTATGTGCTGGAATAATTAATATAGGCTTATAGACCTTAGATAAAGCAGATACAGACTGTTAAAATTAATTTTAAATTAGATCAAGAAATGAAAACTTTGTTTTTTTTTTCTCTGACACATACAGGTATTACAATGCAACCAAAGTCAAGATTTGTATTTTTGGAGGGAGACTCTAAGCGGAGTCAGGATATTTCTTTAACACCTCCTCTTCCAGGGGAGGTGAAGGAACTGAAGGCAAAGTCATGTGCACTCTCCTTGGACAAGGGTGCCCTGGATTGTGGCAGTCTAGATTTACAGGCCCCCTTGTCCCGAGAAAACAAAGCTGATGACCTGTCAAGGGCCCCAACTTCAGTGGAGTTTTTGGGAGGAATCAGTGGCTCTGCTAATAATCCTGGCAAAGAGCTCTGCTCGGCTCTTCTCTGCACTGTCAACTCCTCCATAGTACTCAGGCCTGAGTTGATGGAGTCAGCAATGCCAAAGTTAACGCCAACAAGCCAGCACCAACTCTGACTATTGGTACCCATGGATCTAGCACAAAGACATTGAATTCATAGTACTCTGGCACTGAGAACAGTATCAAAATAGACAGTGCAGTGATCGGTGTTGAAAGTACACTGGTACCAAGAATGTGTAACCTGGTGACCTCCGATGTTGATGTGATTAGTACCAAAGAAGTCACCAACACAGAAAGCATCAGCACAGAAGAAACAGTATCTGCTCATTCTGTAGACACTGTAGTTGATATCGAATCAGAGAAAGGGCCTAGAGGATGAATGGTTTCCTGGGTCATGGACAAGGCCTTATTGGCCCATTGTGGGTACTGCTGGTGCTGAGATAATACTGTACTGTACTGAATGATGTGCCCTAACGAAGGCTGATATCCTCTCTTTCCTGTGGATGACCTGAAAGCATCAGTCTTGATAATTCTTGTTCAAAGGTTCATAGGTAAATACTAGGCTGCCTGTCTGCAGAGCATTACAAGCCTAGCCAATAACTACAGATTGGATTCAAACCTTGTACCTCACATCTGTGAGATAGACCTTAACCATTATGCCAATACCACCCCTTGTTAAGATAAGAAGCTGCCAGTCCTCCTCCTTGGAGCTGAGTCAGTGGTACCAGATGATTTTATGCTAAGGGGAGGGGAAGAGAATCTGACTGTTGTAACAACAGCTGAATGCTCCTATCTAGAAAAAGGTAAAACATCTGGGAATCATGGGAGATGAAAGTCTTTCCAAAACTGAGAGATCCTTGTCATCCACCTACCTTTTCTTTCTTTGCCCTGGTCTGGAAGCTCAGGGGAAGCCGTATTTTGGTTCTGCAAGATGGAGGGCTCCATCAGTGCAGAAGTGGGCCAAAAAGACATTTTAACACCAGCTTACTTTTCTTGCCTGCAAGAGTGCAGGAACTGAAATACTAAAACTAGCAGATTCTCTGTTCAAATGAAAAGCCCCCAAACAAACTACATAAAGCTTGAGCTAACTTATGGAGGGATTTTTCTGAAGACATTCTCATATATCTTTTACGTTTCTTAAACCCTGGTTTTAGCTCCTTATCCATAATGAATTTCCTCAAAATCCCTACTTAAACAAACAGTCCTATATGACTAACTCTGACTACAAAAACGTATGGAAAAAGGAACTTCTGAGAAGTTAAAAGTCAGTGAGAAAAGTAATGAGGCCTTCAAAACTGATAGGGATCAGGATGGGATAAGAGGGAGGATCGATGGTAACTATAAAACAAAAGCAAAAATCAGTCAAATGTAAGTGCTGTATAGCCTATCTGTAACTATCTCTGTCAAGGCTGACAAAGAAAAAAAATTCTTATCTGTACTTAAGATAGAACAAAGTAACTCCTTCTAACGGTTTGATCTTTTGGAGATGGCGTGACTTGATGTCGACAGATGAGACCTGGAGGATGCCAGAAGAGCAAGGAATTATGGGTAGGGGGACCTCAAGCTTAGGAGAAGCCTGTGAAACTCCCTAATCTTTGGTATCAGCCTCAAATTAAGGTTTGTACCAGTCAAGTGAGGGACAAGAACAGTCACCCTCCTGCCCATTATAAAACCTACAAGCCTGACGAGCTTTGTCTGCAAGCCTATGGAAAAGGTCATTATAGAACTGATAAATAAGGACATAGGCAGCCTAAAAACTTTTGACCCAAGCCAGTTTTGTTTTCTCAAGGACAGATCCTACCTACTTAATCTGATCAACTTTTTTTAAAAAGATTAATTAAGCAATGGATGAAGACAAATTTGTACATACCACTTTATCAAGACTTTTCAAAGGTGTTTGACACCATCCCCAACTCAGGCACAATTGATAATATCATCCAGCTAAACTAAATCCCTATGTAACTCATTGTATAGCAAACATACCAACTGAGCCCAGGAAATTATGGTGGGTTTATCTACCTCCTTCAGAAAAACCTGCTACTATTAGTGTACTTCAGGGTTCAGTCCTTTGGCCACTCCTCTTTGATGTTTCTTTCTTGGACGTCAAAGCAAATGTAAGGGTTTATGGCTGACCAAGTTTGCAGATGACTGTAAACACTGTGCCATCATAAACTCTCCAGAAGATACCTAGCTCCTTCAGGAAGGCCTTTCCCAAACAAATAGCTGTTATTCAAGCCACAGAGCAAAATTAAATGGCAAAAAATGTATAATTGTATCCTTTTGCAATTGACACATTAGTGTGGGAACTGGAAACCAACGTAGACAATTGAGTTGTCATTCATTCACCATATATCCACTGTTGTAAGGAAGTCCATTTTTAGCACTGCTTCAAGGGAAGTGATCCTTCTATTGTATTCTGCACGTAGACTGATCATTCAGTATAATGCCCCCTTCGATATGTACCTGTCGAAACACTTGACACAGTATGAACAATGACAACTCTTTCTCTCTAAGAAAAACAAGGGCCTAAATCATAAAAGCTACATTAATGTCTCAAAGCCATATAACTCTTTTTACTGTCTTACAAGCTACTGAGGGTTGAGCTTTGCCTTGCTCATAGAGCTTCTAATGACTTTCAGATTTACTACATATCCACAAATCCAATAATAGCAAAAACACCCACTCAAGAGATCTCAACCTCTTCTGCAACTTAAATAGAACATGCTAGAAGGATAGATATGTTTCGCACAGAATACTACTTCTCTGGAATCGGATGTTTCGCACAGAATACTACTCTGGAATCATCTTCCTCCCCACGTAAAGTAAAGTACAATCTGGAGGAGTTGATGGAAGAAACTGCAAGTTCACCCATGGATTGGCACCCTTTCCCTTATGGACAGGGATAACATTCAAGTGTCTGCATGCCTTTGACGTATTTGTACTTAAAATATAAAGGGATCTGGGTTTATTGTTCTTGCATGACTGGATTTCTGAAAATCACTGTGACTAGGCTCACAGATTGTTAGTCCAGTAAGTACTTTTGAGCCTATGAACACATGAAGTTTGTTGCTAATGGGCAGAGAGCTTCAAAGGCAATCAGTCAATTATTTTCAGTGTCTGGACAGGATCTGAGGAATCCTCGTATACTGTGATGTAATGTGAAAGAACTTGTTACTCTTAAATCTTTCACACCTAGCTTGAGTGCAGTTTCACACCTCCCAACACCTGTAGAATTCCTGCATGGACAGCTTTCATCTGAGCTAAAATTTTGATAATGAAGTTTTCTAACACACCTATAAACAAATGTATATATCTTAAAAATTATTATACAAGTTACAAAAACGTTAAAAATACATACACACATATGTATGTGTATATATATATATATATATATATATATATATATATATATATATATACACACACACACACACACACACACACAGAGATAAATATAGGCTTCATGTGTTTGACCAGACATACATTTCAGTGTGATTTAATGTTGACAGTATGGATCACCGAACTGTAAATATGTCAATGGTATGGAATGTCAGTACAGGTAAGTGGGGGTGGGGGTTGAGACTGTGTGTGTGTGTGTGTGTCTGTGTGTGTGTGTGTGTGTGTGTGTGTGTGTGTGTGTGTGTGTGTGTGTGTGTGTGTGTGTGTGTGTGTGTGTGTGTGTCTGTGTGTATATCTGTGTGTGTGTGTGTGTGTGTGTGTGTGTGTGTGTGTGTGTGTGTGTGTGTGTGTGTGTGTGTGTGTGTGTGTGTGTGTAAAAACTGTTTAACAAAGAATGAGATTCCACAGGTTGCTGAGCTGGTAAAGCTTCATGGGTCCTTCAAGTATAGTCAAATGAAGGACTAAACTGTGTGCTAAGAGATGGCTTCTTGTTTTTCCATTTTCCAGATATTCCTCCTGTCAGTTCATCTGCACCCCCCCCCACATTATTGCCTGTACATACCTTTAAATGAAGTGATGAATGATATGTCTTAAAACAAGAGCACTTGTCCTTCTACCTACTTGACTGAATAAACTTCAATAATGCATCTTTATTCCTTCTGCAGGAAGGACATCAAAAACACAGTCTCCTAGAGCTGCTTGCCAAAGTGACTTTATCTGGTCTATTCCTTTAAAATTTGGGTTGGCACAGTGAATAGTGTTGTTGCCTCATAGCAAGCAGTTTCCTAGTTCAGTTCTCACCTGGGATGCCTTCTCTGTGGAGTATGTATGTCTTTCCTGCATTCCTGTGGGTTTTCTCTGGGTGGTCTGGGTTCCTCCCACACTCCAAAGACATGAATTAGATGGACTTTATACTCTAAATTGAGCTACAGGGTGTGAGTGTACAGGTGAGTGTGTGGTGTGAAAGTACCAGGGCAAGGCTAGACATCTGGTGGTGTAAACATTGGCTGTAGATGATTGTCACTGGTGAAGTGACACCCCAACCTCATGTGCAGTGGGAAAAAGGGGTTGCAGGTGGTCGGATGGATTTTTTTATACTCTGCTTCTCATGTTAGTAAAAAACTACAAAAATGTGCCTATTCTGTCCTTCCTGAAAATGCATTTTGGGTCTGACATCAGCCACCATCAGGCTTTTTGAATCCAGTGTGCAGTCTCCTTCCCTTACTCATAATCTCTCTGCAGCAAATGAGCTACTTCAGAACAAGTTTGCCTGCAATTAGTAAGAAAGAAACAGGGATAGTACAAAGGCTGATTAGAAAGAAGCAGTCTGACTCAAAAAACTAATAAAACATAAAGGAAGCAATTGCCAAGGAGCTAAGGCTAGAACAGCTAGGAAATTCCAAGTGTAGCCAAGCACAAAAAATATAAGGTACGGGGGATGGATGGGGGGTGGTGGTCGAGGAGGGATGGAATAGACAACATAGATCCATTGTTATGTCAAGCATATAATTTTCGTATCTGATGTTGTCTCTTCCTTCCATTCCACAACCTGTAGGACAGAGTCCCCAGCTATGTAATCCCTTGGGTGGTCTTATGGAAGGATATTCTGGAGCACAGCTGAACCAAAAGAATCTCTTGATCGGGATTGTATGTCCAATTTGTAGTGTCAGGCAAAATGTGAACTTTGGACCAGGTAGCTGCAGCACAGATATCATCAATTGGTATTCTTGAGAAGAAAGCTGAAGAAGTAGCTATTGACCTGAAGGAATGAGTTTTTGGTATTGAGAAAAGAGATAACCCTTTTTCTTGATAAAGGTAAGACAGCCATTGAGAAAGCCAACATGAAAAATGTAACTTTGGACACTGAA